>NC_057800.1:166336569-166694787 GCF_018294505.1 Triticum aestivum | reverse complement strand
AAGGGCTGCGGCGGCGGCTGCGGGCGGCTGGCGGGACGGGGTGGTGGCGGCGGGGAGGGCGGCATATAAAGGGGGGGAGGGCCAGTTTGGGGAAGGGGTAACCGGCGTGGCGGCGGACTCCCGGACTCCGGCGGAGGCCGGTGCGGGCACGGGCACACGAGAGGAGGCGGCGCGGCGCGGCGGGCCGGCCTGGCTCGGTTGGGCTTCGGCCCAGTCGGGCGCAGGATTTTTTTAAATAATTTCGCCAGAACTTATATAAATCCTAGAAAATAAAATAAAAATCTAAAAATGCCAAAACAAATTTTTACAGACTAAATAAAATATTTAGATCAAGATGAACATTTTCTTGGCCCTAAAATGCAGTTTTGAAATACGTGCAATTTTTCTAATTCAAATAAAATAGCAATAAACTCCGGATAAAATCAAATATTTGATTTTAATATTTTTCCTCCAATATTTCATTTATTTTGGAGAAGTCATATTATCTCCTCTCATATATCTAATATGAAATATTTTTGGAGAGAAAAATAATTAAAACCAAAAATCCTCGTTTCAATATTTGATAAAATTCAAATATAAAAACAGGGAAATCCCCAACTCTCTCTGAGGGTCCTTGAGTTGCTTAGGTTTTCGAGGATCAAGAAACGAATTGCAATAAAATATGATATGCATGAATGATCTATGTATAACATTCCAAATTGAAAATTTGGGATGTTACAGAGGCATGGTTTGCATGTGTCAAGTGATTCAAAATCAAGTGACTTCAAAAGTGCATCGGCATGGAGGTTCTTCATGCGCTTTACACAAATATGACCTAAGCGGTAGTGCCACAAGAAAGTGGTACTATCATCATCAACTCTACATCTTTTTGCATCAATGTTATGAACATGTGTATCACTACGACTGAGATTCAATAAACCATTCTGAAAGCACAAGTGCTCCCTAGGTGGTTTTGATAATTGATGACAACATATCTCTTGTTGGACTAACATTTCTATCTAGCATGTTTCAGGTAAGTTCAACAATGGAGTGGCATGGACTAAAGGTTGTGGGAACTCCTTCAAGATGCTAAGGACAAAGGATTGGCTAAAGCTTCAAGCTCAAGACTCTTCATTTTACGTTTTAGTGATCCAAGATCACATTGAGTCCATAGGAAAAGCCAATACTATCAAGGAGGGATGAGGTGTTGCTTAATGATCCTCTTGCTTCATGCGCTTAATGATATGCTCCAAAATCCTCAGCCACTTTCCCACTTCCACATATGACCTAAATCCTAAGCCAAACTCGGTCCTACCGATTCTTCCTATCCGGCGCCATAGAGGGAAATTTGCTAGTTGGATTTACCCTAACCCTAGCACATCGGTCCCACCGAGTTGATCCAGTCGGTCCCACCGAAATCTCTAACGGTCACTAGGTTTACATTTTCGGTCCGACCGAGTTTATTGATTCGGTCCCACCGAGATTGGAAAACTGTGTAACGGTTGGATTTTGTGTGGAGGCTATATATACCCCTCCACCTCCTTCTCATTAGAAGAGAGAGCCATCAGAACACACACACCATTCCAACTCATATGTTCTGAGAAAGAACCACCTACTCATGTGTTGAGACCAAGACATTCCATTCCTACCATATGAATCTTGATCTCTAGCCTTCCCAAGTTGCTTTCCACTCAAACCCTCTTTCCACCAAATCCAAATCCTATGAGAGAGAGTTGAGTATTGGGGAGACTATCATTTGAAGCACAAGAGCAAGGAGTTCATTACCTACACACCATTTGTTACTTCTTGGAGAGTGGTGTCTCCTAGATTGGCTAGGTGTCACTTGGGAGCTTCCGACAAGATTGTGGAGTTGAACCAAGGAGTTTGTAAGGGCAAGGAGATCGCCTACTTCGTGAAGATCTACCGCTAGTGAGGCAAGTCCTGTGTGGGCGATGGCCATGGTGGGATAGACAAGGTTGCTTCTTCGTGGACCCTTTGTGGGTGGTTGCTTCTTCGTGGACCCTTCGTGGGTGGAGCCCTGTGTGGACTCGCGCAACCGTTGCCCTTGGGTGGAGCCCTGTGTGGACTCGCGCAACCGTTACCCTTCGTGGGTTGAAGTCTCCATCAATGTGGATGTAGGATAGCACCACCTATCCGAACCACGGGAAAAACATCCGTGTGTCCAATTGCGTTTGATCTCTCCAAACCCTTCCCTTTACATTCTTGCAAGTTGCATGCTTTACATTCCGCTGCTCATATACTCTTTGCATGCTTCCTTGATATGTATTGTGTGTGTTGAAATTGTGCCTAAACTCCACTTAAACCGAAAAGCTTAAAAATTGCAACTTGAGCATTATGTGTCTAATCACCCCCCTCTAGACACATCTACTTCTAGATCCTACAAGTGGTATCAGAGCTTTGGTCTCCATTGCCTTGGTTTAATCACCATTGGAGGAAGATGGATGTGTCTACTCTAGGGGAGTCTTAGACATAGAGTGCCTATTCTTGATGGAGAGTATTTCCATGAGTGGAAAAATGAGATGCTTGTAATCTTCAATCAATATCATTTGAACAAGTATATTGCCAGCCCATGTGCACCTCATATTGATCCTTTGCATCCTACCCTAGATGAAGATATTGACATGATTCGCAATCTTAGAACTATTGAGCTCATCATTAGAGGATTGCCCAAAAATTTGATTGCCAGTTTGCCTACTCTTAATTGTGCCTATACCATATGGAAATTTCTTGAGGAACAATTTCCCGATTATTCCTTGAAAACTTTGGATGAAATTCTCCATAAATCTATTGCCTTGAGTAAGATGAACTCTAGTGATCCTAGTTTTGGTAAATATCTGTTTGAACTTGCCAATATTAAGCATGCTAAAGGAGATGTTGGAATCATTAATGATATCATATTCAAAGCTATAAGAATTCATAAAAGTAACCACTTTGATCATTTATCTAATGAATTACCCTCTCTAGGAAATGATGAGTCACAAGATCATGATGAGCATGAATATTATGATGATGATGATGATAGTGACTTCGATCTTGATGATGCAATGAGACATTTTGGTCTTATGGCAAATCTTCGGGGATATGAATCAGGAGGAAAGGAATGGGTTCTTGATAGTGGATGTACTGATCATATGACCGGAGATGAAGAGATGTTTCGTGAGCTTGCTGAAAACAACGGCCCTCGAAAATATGTCACCTTTGGTGATAATTCAAAGGGTAAAGTGGTTGGCCTTGGTAAGGTGGCCATCTCACATGATAGTTCCATTCAAAATGTCATGCTCATTGAATCTCTTGGCTACAACTTACTTTCAGTATCTAGACTTGCTGATTTCGGTTTGAATGTCCTATTTACTGAGGTAGATTGCCAAGTATTTCGTCGAGAAAATCATAAAATGGTCTTTACGGGTATGCGTAGAGGTGATCTTTACATTGTCGATTTCTCTAAAAAGGCACAACCTAAAACTTGCTTTGTTGCTAAATCCTCAAAAGGTTGGTTGTGGCATAGACGACTAGGTCACGTTGGCATGAGAAACCTTGACAAGCTTATTAAAGTAAATCATATCCTTGGAGTTAACGATATCATATTTGATAAGGATAGACTTTGCAGTGCTTGTCAAGCAGGTAAACAGGTTGGAGGAAGACATCCCGTGAAGAACATCATGACCACAAGGAGGCCACTCGAGCTACTTCACATGGATCTTTTTGGTCCCAACGCCTACAAGAGTCTCGGTGGAAATTCTTTTGGTCTAGTTATAGTTGATGATTTTTCAAGATTTACGTGGGTGTTCTTTCTTAATGACAAGTCATAGGTCCAGAAGATCTTCAGAAACTTCGCTAGGAAGGCCCAAAATCAGTTTGATGTGAAGATCAAGAAGGTTCGGAGTGACAACGGAACAGAGTTCAAGAACGCAAATGTGGACACCTTTCTTGACGAAAAAGGGATTTCACACGAGTTCTCGGCTACGTACACACCTCAACAAAATGGAGTTGTTGAGAGGAAGAATCGGACGCTCATCGAAATGGCAAGAACAATGCTTGATGAATACAAGACGCCAACGCACTTTTGGGCAGAAGCGGTTGAGACAGCTTGTCACGCAACAAATCGCTTATATCTTCACAAGCTACTCGGCAAGACGGCATACGAGCTTCTCACCGGTAACAAACCCCAAGTTGCTTTCCACTCAAACCCTCTTTCCACCAAATCCAAATCCTATGAGAGAGAGTTGAGTGTTGGGGAGACTATCGTTTGAAGCACAAGAGCAAGGAGTTCATTACCTACACACCATTTGTTACTTCTTGGAGAGTGGTGTCTCCTAGATTGGCTAGGTGTCACTTGGGAGCCTCCGACAAGATTGTGGAGTTGAACCAAGGAGTTTGTAAGGGCAAGGAGATCGCCTACTTCGTGAAGATCTACCGCTAGTGAGGCAAGTCCTGTGTGGGCGATGGCCATGGTGGGATAGACAAGGTTGCTTCTTCGTGGACCCTTTGTGGGTGGTTGCTTCTTCGTGGACCCTTCGTGGGTGGAGCCCTGTGTGGACTCGCGCAACTGTTGCCCTTGGGTGGAGCCCTGTGTGGACTCGCGCAACCGTTACCCTTCGTGGGTTGAAGTCTCCATCAACGTGGATGTAGGATAACACCACCTATCCGAACCACGGGAAAAACATCCGTGTCTCCAATTGCGTTTGAATTCTCCAAACCCTTCCCTTTACATTCTCGCAAGTTGCATGCTTTACTTTCCGCTGCCTATATACTCTTTGCATGCTTGCTTGAATTATGTGACGATTGCTTGACTTGTCCTAAATTAGCCAAAATCTGCCAAGAACTAAAATTGGGAAAAGGTTAAGTTTTTATTTGGTCAAGTAGTCTAATCACCCCCCTCTAGACATTGGGTGCATGACCATAGAAGGTGTTATTCATGTAAACAGAATAACCATTGTTCTCTGACTTAAATGAATAACCGTATTGCAATAAACGTGACCCAATCATGTTCATGCTCAACGCAGACACCAATGCAAACAACATTTATATAGGTTCAACACTAATCCCAAAGGTAGAAGGAGCGTGTGATGGTGATCACATCAACCTTGGAAACACTTCCAACACACATTGTCACCTCGCCCTTAGCTAGTCTCCGTTTATTCCATAGCTTTTGTTTCGAGTTACCAATATTAGCAATTGAACCGGTATCTAATACCCAGGTGCTACTAGGAGTACTAGTAAGGTACACATCAATAACACATATATCAAATATACTTTTGTTGAAGTTGCCAGCCTTCTTATCTACCAAGTATTTGAGGTAGTTCCGCTATCAGTGATCGTTCCCTAATAGAAGCACTTTGTCTCGGGTTTGGGTTCTTGGGTTTCTTCACTGGAGCGGCAACTAGCTTGCCATTCATGAAGTTTCCCTTCTTGCCATTGCCCTTCTTTGAAACCAGTGGTCTTGTTAACCATCAACACTTGATGCTCCTTCTTGATTTCTACCTTTACGGCCTTAAGCACGACAAACAGCTTCAGGACCATCTTCCCTTGCATGTTATAGTTCATCATGAAACTCTAGCAGCTTGGTGATAGTGAGTGGAGAACTTTTGTCAATCACTCCCTTATCTAGAAGATTAACTCCCACTTGATTCAAGCGATTGAATTACCCAAGCATTCTGAGCACATGCTCACTGGCTGAGCTATTCTCCTCCATCTTGTAGGCAAAGATCTTGTCAGAGGTCTCAAACCTCTCAACACAGGCATGAGCCTGAAATATCAATTTCAGCTCTTGGAACATCTCATATGTTCCATGGCGTTCAAAACGCCTTTGGAGCCCCGATTCTAAGCCTTAAAGTGTCGGTGTCAAAACCAGCGGATCTCGGGTAGGGGGTCCCGAACTATGCGTCTAAGGTGGATGGTAACAGGAGACAGGGAACACGATGTTTTACCCAGGTTTGGGCCCTCTTGATGGAGGTAAAACCCTACGTCCTGCTTGATTTATTCTTGATGATATGAGTATTACAAGAGTTGATCTACCACGAGATCGGAGAGGCTAAACCCTAGAAGTTATCCTATGGTATGATTGTATCTTGTCCTACGGACTAAAACCCTCTGGTTTATATAGACACCAGAGGGGGCTAGGGTTACACAAGGTCGGTTACAAAGGAGGAGATATACATATCCGTATTGCCTAGCTTGCCTTCCACGCCAAGTAGAGTCCCATCCGGACACGAGACGAAGTCTTCAATCTTGTATCTTCATAGTCCAACAGTCCGGCCAAAAGATATAATCCGGCTGTTCGGATACCCCCTAATCCAGAACTCCTCAGTAGCCCCTGAACCAGGCTTCAATGACGATGAGTCCGACGCGCAGTATTGTCTTCGGCATTGCAAGGCGGGTTCTTCTCCATCTTTCGAACGTTTGTAAAGCAGCGTCCGGTCCCATAAATGTTTGGACCTCTTGGCTTCTGTGCCCAATAATGGCTTTCTCCCACGTGTCGAATGAATACGAGGCGCCAGGGTGTTTTTACATTTGCCCCCCTAGCCAGATAAATAAATTGTCTATTAAAGGGATGGGGATCCTTAGATCCGATCCATACCATCCTCCCCGAGCAAGAGTCCATCAGAGCGCGTTCCGGAAAGATCCATTCCAGCATGGCCGACCTCCACAGCTCCTCCTCCCGCCCCCGAAGCCCTAAGCCCGGTGATTGGGAGAGGTGTTCAGTCCCACACAGTCGTTTAGTCAAACTGCAGACTAAGGGATTTCTCCCTCCGGCGTACATGGTGCCCGTTCGAGCCGGGCTTGCCAATTACAATGGCGGGGAGCAAGCGGAGAGCTTTCCTTGTCCCTCTATGGGGGAACGGGTCTGCCTTGTTCCCTATCTATTAAGGGCACTCGGATTTCCAATTCATCCATTCCTTCGTGGGCTCCTGGAGTTCTACGGCCTCCAATTACACAATTTCACCCCCGCCTCCATCCTACATATCGCCGGCTATGTTGCTCTCTACGAGTTGTTCCTGGGCTGCGAGGCTCACTTCGAGCTGTGGAAAAGGCTATTTTGCCTCGTCCCTCGCACATAGAGGGGGTCACTTTATCAAGTGGGCGGAGCCGAAATATGGCGCATCGCCGATACCGGATACCTGTCTGGTACTCCGAAGAAGTCATTTGAAGCCTGGCCTTCAGAGTGGTTTTATATGGAGGACGTTCCCCTTCCGGACCCTCTTAGGCGGGGTCTTCCTGAGTTCAACAATGCTCCTCTGAAAAAACGCCGAAGTTGGCGCCCACGGAGCCCCCAGGTGGAAGACAATGGAGAAGTACTCTATCTGATGAACCGAATTAAAGCACTGGCTCGATCAGGATTGACAGTAATCGAAGTTATGTCGATTTGCATAATGCAGGGAGTGCAACCACTTCAATATCGTGGGCACCCCCTGTGGTGTTATAACGGGGCGGATGATGCCACCCGCTGCGGGCGTAAGGGTCCGGACAATGCTGCCGCTTTAGTGAAAATTCTGTCCGAATTGTTCAAGGGTGAGGAAGAGGAGTTCACCCGCATCAAGCCACGGGATGGATTCTCCATGTACAATCCTCCAAGCTGGGTAAGTTATATCTCCCTACTCCCATTTTTCCTGCATTCTTTGTCGTTAGTATTCACCTTGCCACTTTGCGGCAGGAACTGCGAAAAGCCATAAAGGAGGTCAGCAGCCCTTCTCCACAACCAGAGGACCCTGACCGGGCCCTCGACTCCGGACTTGAAGAAGATCCGGTTATATTCGTGGAGCTGATAGACCGGCAGTTCTATGAGTTAAGCTGCGATGATGCCATGGTGGCCATTACGGCCAACTATGCCGGACTGCTCCCTGCATCGCACGTAAGAAAAACCAAAAAATCCCAACTCCAAAAACTAGGATCCCCCTTTCAGACACTTCACCCACCATACACATAGCATTTTTACTGGGAAGGCATTCGGGACGCCCTGCCGAACCTGCAGCAACTCGCCCACAAGAGGCACCGAGGCCGGGTAGGCCAAAAAGGAAGGCGGTTAGGACGGAGACGCCAGCGCAAAGGTATGAAAAACCCCGCTCCGTGGTTGTCGTCTTTCTCAAAATATAATGAACCCGTGTTTCTTTACCAGAAAAAACGCTCGTCGGAATATGTCTGGCGATGCTACTAATCACGCTTCCACCAGTCGGGCGCTAGGACCGGACATAGAGGCGGAAGCCGATATGGGGCGGGCGCCGGATAATCCCCCTACGGAGGATGCAGATAGATTGTCCGCTACAAACTCAGAAGTGGAAAGTGCCATGAATCATAGGCGTCGTCGGGCCGTACTTCGTGACGCTTGTTTCTCACCAGAGGCATTTGATGCCTTCAATTCTGGGGAGGCGTACCTCCGAGCTGCTCAAGATGGTCTAGCCAGAGCCACGGATCAGTATGTAAAGGACGTACGAGTAAGTAAATCTGACGATTTATATGTATCAGTAGCCCCTGAGACTTGAAACAGTTAGCAGAACTGATTTAAGGATCATCTTTATTGTGCAGGTTCTTATAGAGAAGAATACTAGGCTGTCATAGGAGCTAGAGGAATGTAAGACCCAACTGCGGGCTACTGTGGCCGCATTGCAGGAACTGAAAAAGTCACCTGCTGGTAACATTTTACTTTAAAGAATGATGGTTACCATATAATGTGTGGCATGGCTGCAGATCTAACAATAGATGTTGCAGATGAATCCGGAGAAAATCCGGAGGACCAGCATGTTATGCGACAGCTAGAGGCTGGCAAACATGTGCTGACTGAGGTTAGGCGGGAGAAAAACAATCTCCAAGACGCCAATATTAAGCTGAGCGTGGAACTAAAAGACGTTCGAGGCCAGCTTGCAGACTTCGAGAAGGAGAATAAGCGGCTTCGGTGCGGCATTTTCAGTAAGTGCTTGATCGAATCCTTTTAAAGGAGTTCGGCGAAGAAGCTGACTAACAGCGTTATGTCTGTAGGTATGTTGACGGGTCGTCCCGCGGAGGAAATGCCCGGGTCTACGGGTGATCTTCTATCCGAGTTGTCACATCTGCACGAACAAGTTCGGCAGGTGATGCAGGGTGTTGCCCAGGCCTTGTGGCCGTCCGTCTCCCTGCCAGAGGGCGTTGCAGAGCTTGCGGAGAAGCTCAAGGGAGCACGGCGGCGCTTTCGATTATGGAAGATATCGGCCTGCCAACAGGGTGCCAGAGAAGCCTGGGCCATGGTGAAGACGCGGTATACCAAGGCAGACCCAAATCACATGGTCGAGGTCGGACCTGTGGGGCCCGATGGAAAAGAGATCCCCGTTAGCTTAGTTTATGAGCAAGTAGAATTACCCGCAAAGTATTCCCAACAGGATTGTAAGCTAGACCGCCTGTTGGATGGTATAGAAGAGGAATTTAGTCAGTCTGCATGACTATGTAATGAAAGTGACATGTATAATGCCTTCTAGCCGGATTGTAGATCATTTGTCTTGGCGGACCTTTTCGCTTCAACCTCGGGACCCGATAGTCCAGAGTGTATCCGAATACCCGCTCAGTTATATAAGAATTGGGGTATGCGTGGAGACCAGGCGTAGGGGTCATTAGTGCTTGAACAGACAAGTGCCCAACTAGTTATGTTATATTACATGGGTAGTAAGAACCATCTTCCAGGGAGAATAGTTCTGTTAAGGGTTCCTTTCCCTGGGTAAGCATGCCCTAAAGTGCATGTTCGGACTGCGATAGGAAACACAGGAAAAACATCTGGGGGCAGATATGGACAATAAAGAAAAATCATCTTTTGTTCACCGACGGAATATTCCCTTAACAACGCTAGCTTTCGGCTTCACCCAGTCTGAGATACACGTCCGGCTGACCCGCAGTAACAATTGCAGAGGTGCTCCCCTTATGCCCTAGCCGAATTACGAGGAACGTAGGGAATAAATACAAGAGCCAGGCAACCCAGCTTGGCCAAAACTTAAGTCATATGGATGCATATAATGGCGAAAAAAGGTACATGCAGAAGCATGACACATGTTCGGAGCCTGAGGCCCAGATAAATAGTTAAGTTTCTGTGAAAGAAGCCCCCAGGTATTATGGGCGCGGCTAGCGCATCTATAATGTGCAAGCGAGGCACAAGTTGGCCTTTAAAGGCCTAGAGAAATAGTAAAAGAAAGGAAGAAAGAAAAACAAGACAGATAATGTATATGCAAGAAATGGACAAAGGGAGGGGACGATCATAGGGTCCGGCGCAAGGCGTAGAATCTTCGGAGCCTTGCCGCATTCCATGGGTTCGGCTCGAGTCGACTAGTCGATGCATCCCACAGTCGGTACGCTCCACCGGTCAGAACTTGGTCAATAATGAAGGGACCTTCCCATTTGGGCTCGAGCTTGTTCTTTTTCTTATCCGGCAGGCGTAGAACTAGTTTGCCAACATTATAAGTTCTGGCCCGTACTTCTCTGCTTTGGTATCTGCGAGCCTGTTGCTGATAAAATGCAGAACGGGCTTTGGCTACGTTGCGCTCCTCCTCCAGGGTGTCCAGACTGTCCTGTCGATCGATCTCGCCTTATCTTTCTTCGTACACGCGCACTGGAGGTGAGTCATGAAATATGTCACAGGGCAAGACTACCTCTACGCCGTACACCATAAAGAAGGGTGTGTATCCGGTACTACGATTCCGCGTGGTCTGCAGCCCCCAGAGTACGGAGTCGAGCTCCTCTACCCAGTGCGTGTTAGACTCCGTCAAGGAACGCACTAATCTGGGTTTAATGCCGCTCATTATAAGACCATTTGCTCGCTCGACTTGGTCGTTGGTTTGTGGGTGATAGACTGAAGCATAATCAAGCTTGATGCCCATTTTGCTGCACCAGAGTTTTACCTCATCGGCTGTGAAGTTTATGCCGTTGTTAGTGATGATGCTGTGGGGGACGCCATAACGGTGTACGACCCCAGATATGAAGTCTATCACTGGTCCGGATTCGGCTGTTTTAACAGGTTTGGCCTCTATCCATTTGGTGAATTTATCCACCATGACCAGTAAGTATTTTTTCTTGTGGGTTCCCCCTTTAAGGGGTCCAACCATGTCAAGCCCCCAGACCATGAAGGGCCATGTAATGGGGATTGTTTGAAGGGCGATGGGTGGCATGTGGCTTTAATTTGCAAAGAGCTGGCAACCGGCGCAACGTTGGACCAAGTCCTGTGCATCTGCCCGGGCCGTTGGCTAATAGAATCATGTGCGGAAGGCCTTGCTTACAAGAGCCCGGGCTGCGGCGTGGTGACCGCCGAGTCCGGCGTGGATTTCTGCCAAAAGGTTCCGCCCTTCCTCTTCGGAGATGCACCTTTGAAGGACTCCGGTAGTGCTTTTTTTATACAATTCTCCCTCGTGGACCCTGTAGGCCTTAGATCGCCGCACTATGCAGTGTGCCTCATTTTGGTCCTCCGGAAGTTCCTGCCTAGTTAGGTAGGCCAGGAATGGTTCTGTCCACGGGGCTATAATGGCCATTATTACGTGGGCTGAAGGTGTGATTTCGGTGACGGAGCCTCCGATTGTGTCAGAGTGTTCGGTATCGGGCATTTTGGCCGGGTCCAGACTATGGTTACCGGTGTCCCCTTCCCATACTATGGATGGCTTGAACAGCCTTTCCAGAAAGATGTTGGGGGGGGCATCGCGTTTTGCGCCGATGCGGGAGAGGATATCCGCCGCCTGATTGTTTTCCCGAGCCACATGGTGAAATTCGAGCCCCTCGAACCGAGCTGACATTTTTAGGACGGCGTTTCGGTAGGCCGCCATTTTCGGATCCTTGGCGTCAAAGTCTCCATTTATTTGGGATATTGCAAGGTTCGAATCCCCGCGCACCTCCAGGCGTTGAATGCCCATGGAGAGTGCCATCCGAAGACCATGCAACAGAGCTTCGTATTCGGCTGCGTTGTTGGAGTCTGTGTACAATATTTGCAGTACGTACTGAACGGTATATCCAGTTGGGGACGTCAGGACGAGGCCAGCCCCTAGACCAGCCAGCATTTTAGAACCGTCGAAGTGCATGATCCAATTGGAGTATGCGTCGTACTCTTTAGGGAGTTCAGCCTCCGTCCATTCGGCGACAAAGTCGGCCAATACTTGCGACTTAATGGCTCGTCGAGGTTTGTATGTTATGTCAAACGAGAGGAGCTCAATAGCCCATTTGGCAATCCGGCCCATAGCGTCGCGGTTGTTTATAATATCATTAAGTGGCACTTCTGAGGCTACTGTAATCGAACACTCTTGAAAGTAGTGTCGCAGCTTCCGGGATGCCATGAATACTGCATAGGCTATCTTTTGATAATGTGGGTACATCAATTTGCATGGGGTGAGGACAGTGGATACATAGTATACCGGCTTTTGAAGAGGGAATTTATGTCCGTCAGCTTCTCGTTCGACAACGAGCACTGCGCTTACAACTTGATGAGTTGCCGCAATGTACAGCAGCATTGGTTCACTGATGTTTGGCGCGGCCAGGATTGGGTTGGTTGCCAAAATGGCCTTTATTTCTTCCAATCCGGCTGTGGCAGTGTCCGTCCACTCAAAGTGTTCGGTGCGCCGAAGGAGGCGATAAAGGGGTAAAGCCTTTTCTCCTAAGCAGGAGATAAAGTGGCTTAGAGCCGCCACACATCCTGTTAACTTCTGGATTTGTTTGAGGTCTGTTGGGGTAGCCAACTGTGACAAAGCTCGGATTTTGGACGGATTAGCTTCAATACCTCTACTGGAGACAATGAAACCCAGGAGCTTTCCGGCTGGTACGCCAAAAACGCATTTTTCCGGATTGAGCTTAATGTCGTATGTTCGGAGGTTGTCGAATGTGAGCCTCAAGTCGTCTATCAAAGAGTCGATGTGTTTGGTTTTGGCGACCACATCGTCTACGTATGCCTCTACTGTTTTGTCGATTTGTTTCTCCAGACATGTCTGAATCATGCGCTGATATGTTGCGCCAGCGTTTTTGAGCCCAAAAGGCATTGTGTTGAAACAGAAGGGACTGTATGGTGTGATGAATGCCGTTGCGGCTTGGTCGGACTCCTCCATCTTGATTTGGTGGTAACCGGAGTATGCGTCGAGGAAACACAATGACTCGTCTCCTGCGGTAGCATCGATAATTTGGTCGATGCGGGGGAGGGGGAAGGGATCCTTTGGGCAAGCTTTATTGAGGTCCTTGAAATCGAAACAAAGGCGCCATGATTTATCCTTCTTTGGTACCATCACCAGGTTTGCTAGCTAGTCCAGGTGTTTTATCTCTCTAATGAATCCGGCCTCCAATAACTTGTCTAGTTCCTCTCCCATGGCCTGTCTCTTAGGTTCAGAGAAACGCCGAAGAGCTTGCTTGACCGGCTTGAATCCCTTTAGGATATTGAGGCTATGCTCGGCCAGCCTGTGTGGGATTCCTGGCATGTCTGAGGGGTGCCAGGCGAATATGTCCCAATTCTTGCGCAAGAACTCTCGTAGTGCGGCGTCCACAGCGGGTTTTAACTGTGCCCTGATGGAGGCTATTTTTGTAGGGTCCGTTGGGTGGAGTTGGAATTTGACTATTTCATCCGCTGGTTTAAATGAGGTGGACTTGGATCTCTTATTGAGTATCACGTCGTCCCTGTCCACTGTGGAGTGTAGCGTGGTTAGCTCCTCAGCCGAGAGGGCTTCGGATAATGCCTCGAGGGCCAGTGCAGCTGTTTTGTTTTCGGCTCGGAGTGCTGTGTCCAGATCAGTAGCGAGGGTGATGATTCCGTTGGGCCCCGGCATTTTGAGCTTCATGTACCCGTAATGGGGTACGGCTTGGAAGATCGTGAACGCCTCACGTCCTAAAAGGGCGTGGTATCCACTGCTGAACGGGGCCACTTGAAATGTAATTTTTTCGGACCTGTAATTCTCTGGCGTACCGAATACCACATCTAGTGTGATTTTCCCAGCGCATCGTGCCTCCCAACTGGGTATGATTCCCCTGAAGGTTGTGCTACTTTGCTCAATGCGGTTACAGTCTATTTCCATTTTTTGAAGAGTTTCCTCATAGATGAGGTTTAATCCGCTGCCGCCGTCCATGAGTACTTTGGTGAGTCGAAAGCCGTCCACAATTGGACTGAGGACCAGTGCAGCTGGTGCTCGGGCTGTTCGGAATTTAGGTTCGTCACTAGCATTGAAGGTAATAGCCCTGTCACTCCATGGATTTATTGCTGCTACGTGGCAGATTTCGGCCATGCTGCGGAGTGTTCGCTTGCGCCTATTATTTGACGCAAAGGTCTCAAAGACTGTTAACACCGTATTGTTATCCACGGGAAGGTGCTCTGTGGCATTTGGGATAAGAAGATCCTCACCACTTTTGGCCACCTGCCGGAGTATCCAACATGCTCTAAGGCTATGTGTTGGTATTGTATCCGTTGTAATGTGAATTTTGCAGGGTCCGTTAAGCCATCCCTCCAGTACGGTTCCATGCCCTGTAGAGGGTTTTTGTTTCTTTGCAACTAGCTCGGGCGTCTTATGATAGTGCACCCTTTTACTTCGGACTGGGTGTATATTCGGAGCCGGATTATCCCAAAATTTCATTTCGGTTTTCCAGGCGCTTTCCATCGCACAGTACTTTCGTACTATGGACGCCAAGTCAGCGAAGCGTGATATGTCACAGTGACTTAAGGCGTTAAGGATTCCCTTGTCCGTGCAATTATTGCAGAAAAGTGAGACTGCATCTTCCTCACGACAGTCCTTAACCTTGTTCATCACAAGGAGGAATCTGGCCCAATAATGATGTACTGTTTCATGGGGCTCTTGCCTGATGTGGGAAAGATCGTTTATGTCTGGGTGGGTGGGTGGATTTGAGTCCGAACCCCTGCCCGATCTGAGACCCAGGGGCCGAGGAGTTTCCAATCTTGGAAGTTCGGGTTCCGGAGTGTTACCCGATAAGTTTGGCCCGCTGCCTGATTCTAGGTTCAGGGCTTGGGTAATGTCCTCCCGTAAGCGGGTATCCAGCTCGGAGAGCTCAGGAATCCGGACATAGTTAGTCCTCAACATAGAGGAAGATTTGCCGCATTGTTCCTCCACCACCGCAACGTGATGGGTGACCGGTGGAGAGTTAATCTCCCTTTGATCGGGTTTAAGCCCAACCCGATCATAGTTCGTAGCGACTCCCAAGGCGGCGATGCGATCCAAGAGTTCGTTTAGGGAAGAGAGCTCCATTGGATCCATCTGCTCGGCGACTTCCGAGCCGACGTGGAGGCTGTCTTTGATGACCCGAGAAGTCATCGTCGGTGCAGCGGCCGAACAGGCAGTCATGAGGAAACTGCCTAGCCAGAGAGTTTGGCCGAGAGCGAGAGCTCCCCCGGCGATAATGTTGCTTTTAACAACGAGACGAGGCATCCTTCCTTACGGTGACGTCATAGAGGAACTCTCAATGAAAGCACCAATGTCGGTGTCAAAACCGGCGGATCTCGGGTAGGGGGTCCTGAACTGTGCGTCTAAGGCGGATGGTAACAGGAGGCAGGGAACACGATGTTTTACCCAGGTTCGATCCCTCTTGATGGAGGTAAAACCCTACATCCTGCTTGATTTATTCTTGATGATATGAGTATTACAAGAGTTGATCTACCACGAGATCGGAGAGGCTAAACCCTAGAAGCTAGCCTATGGTATGATTGTATCTTGTCCTACGGACTAAAACCCTCCGGTTTATATAGACACCAGAGGAGGCTAGGGTTACACAAGGTCGGTTACAAAGGAGGAGATATACATATCCGTATTGCCTAGCTTGCCTTCCACGCCAAGTAGAGTCCCATCCGGACACGAGACGAAGTCTTCAATCTAGTATCTTCATAGTCCAACTGAGGGAGTCCTAGATTAGGGGGTGTTCGGGTAGCCGGACTATACCTTCAGCCGGACTCCTGGACTATGAAGATACAAGATTGAAGACTTCGTCCCGTGTCCGGAAGGGACTTTCCTTGGCATGGAAGGCAATCTTGGCGATGCGGATATTCAAGATCTCCTACCATTATAACCAACTCTGTGTAACCCTAACCCTATCCGGTGTCTATATAAACCGGAGGGTTGTAGTCCGTAGGACATCAACTCCATATACAACAATCATACCATAGGCTAGCTTCTAGGGTTTAGCCTCCTTGATCTCGTGGTAGATCTACTCTTGTACTACCCATATCATCAATATTAATCAAGCAGGAGTAGGGTATTACCTCCATCGAGAGGGCCCGAACCTGGGTAAAAACATCGTGTCCCTGGTCTCCTGTTACCATCCGGCCTTGACGCACAGTTCGGGACCCCCTACCCGAGATCCGCCGGTTTTGACACCGACATTGGTGCTTTCATTGAGAGTTCCTCTGTGCCGTCGCAATCAGGAAGGATGCCTCCTCCTGTCTTTAAAGACGACGCCGTTTCTAAGGGAGCCTTGGCTGTCGGCCAAACTCTCCGGCTAGGTGGTTTCCTCATGACCGCCTATTCGGCTGTTGCGCCGACGGTGACCTCTCGGGTCATCAAAAGAAACCTACACGTCAGCTCGGAGCTCGTCGAGCAGCTAGATCCAATGGAGCTCTCTTCCGTAAACGAGCTCTTGGATCGCATCGCCGCCCTGGGGGTCGCTACGGATTACGACCAGATTGGGCTTAAACCCGATCTAAGAGAAATTAACTCTCCCCAAGTCACCCACCACGTTGCCGTGGTAGAGGCGCAGTACGGCGACCCTTCATCTACTTTAAGGACTAGCTACGTCCGAATTCTCAACCCCTCCAAGCCGGATACCCGCGGAGGGGAGGATGTAACTCAAGACCTGAGCTTAGGATCAGGCAACGGGCTAGATTCATTGGACAACATCCAAGAATCCGAACTTTAGAGTTCGGAAACTCTTCGACCCTTGAATCTTGGATTGGGTGAGGTTTCAGATTCAACGACACCCGCCCACCCAAACATAAGCGATCTCTCCCAAATCAGGCAGAGGCCCGAGGAAACAGTACATCATTACTGGGCCAGATTCCTCCTGGTTATGAACAGGATAAAGGATTGCCGCGAGGGAGACGCAATCTCAATTTTCTGCAGTAATTGCACGGACGAGGGAATCCTTAAGTCGTCGTGATATTACACGCTTCGCTGACTTGGCGTCCATAGTACAAAAATACTGTGCGATGGAAAGCCCCTGGAAAACCGAAATAAAATTTTGGGATAATCTGGCCTTGGATAGTAATCCCGTTCGAACTAAGAGGGTGCATCATCATAGGACACCCGGGATAAACACCAAAAAGCTAAAACCCTCTACAAGGTATGGAACCGTATTGGAAAGGTGGCTTGATGGACCCTGTAGAATTCACAGTACAGAGGACGCCCCACCAACTCACAGCCTTAGAGCATATTGGATACTCCGGCAGGTGGCCAAAATTGGCGAGGACCTCTTAATTCTGGAGGCCGCAAAAAGCCAGCCCGAGGACACCAGTACCATTCTCACAGTCTTCGAGACTTTTGCATCAAACAATATGCGAAAAAGAACACTCCGCAGCCTCGCCGAAGTCTATCAAGTTGCAAAAATAAATCCATGGAGCGACACTGCTATTACCTTCAACGCAAGTGATGAACCTAGATTCCGAACAGCCCGAGCACCAGCCGCATTGGTCCTTAGTCCCATAGTGGACGGCTTTCGCCTCACCAAGGTGCTCATGGATGGAGGCAGCGGACTGAACCTCATCTATGAGGAAACCCTTCAAAAAATGGAAATAGACTGGAACCGCATCGAGCGAAGCAGCACAACCTTTAGAGGAATAATCCCCAGTCGGGAAGCGCGCTGCACAGGAAAAATCACACTAGATGTGGTGTTCGGCACGCCGGCTAATTACAGGTCCGAAGAAGTCATGTTTCAGGTGGCCCCGTTCAAAAGCGGATATCACGCTTTACTGGGGCGGGAAGCATTCACAATCTTCCAAGCAATACCCCATTACGGGTACATGAAGCTTAAGATGCCCGGGCCGAACGGAATTATCACTCTAGCTAGTGATCCGGACATAGCACTCCGCGCCGAAAACAAGACGGCCGCATTAGCCCTTGAGGCACTATCCGAACCCTTAGCGGCCGAGGAACTGACTACGCTGCGCTCCACGGTTAACAGGGATGATGTGATACTCGACAAGAGATCCAAATCCACATCCTTCAAGCCAGCTGACGAAATAGTCAAATTCCAGGTCCATCCAACGGACCCCAATAAAACAGCTTCCATCGGGGCACGACTGAACCCTGATATAGACGCCGCACTGCGAGAGTTCCTATGAGAGAATTGGGACATTTTCACCTGGCACCCTTCAGACATGCCAGGGATCCCACGCAGGCTGGCCGAACACAGCTTAAATATCCTAAAAGGATTCAAACCTGTCAAACAAGCCCTTCGGCGTTTTTCCGAACCCAAGAGACAGCCTATGGGAGAGGAGCTAGCCAAGCTATTGGAGGCCGGATTCATTAGAGACATAAAACATCCGGACTGGCTAGCAAACCTGGTGATGGTACCAAAGAAGGACAAATCATGGCGCCTGTGTGTCGATTTTAAAGACCTTAACAAGGCTTGCCCAAAGGATCCCTTCCCCCTCCCCCGTATCGATCAAATTATCAATGCCACCGCAGGACACGATTTGTTGTGTTTCCTCGACGCATACTCCGGTTACCATCAAATCAAGATGGCAGAATCAGACCAAGCCGCAACAACATTCATCACACCATACGGCCCATTCTGCTTCAACACAATGCCCTTCGGGCTGAAAAACGCCGGTGCAACATATCAGCGCATGATCCAGACATGTCTGGCAAACCAGATCGGCAAAACAGTGGAGGCGTATGTGGATGATGTGGTCATCAAATCAAGACATGTCGAATCCCTAGTAGACGACTTGAGGCTTACATTCGATAACCTCCGAAAATATGACATTAAGCTCAACCCGGAAAAATGCATCTTCGGCGTCCCAGCCGGAAAGCTCTTGGGCTTCATTGTATCCGGTAGAGGAATTGAAGAAAATCTAGCCAAGATCCGAGCTTTGTCACAATTGGATATCCCAAAGGACCTCAAACAAATACAAAAATTAACCGGATGCATGGCGGCTTTAAGCCGCTTCATCTCCCGCTTGGGAAAAAAGGCACTACCCCTCTATCGCCTCCTTCGGCGCACCGAACACTTCGAGTGGATGGATGCCGCCACGGCCAGACTTGATGAAATAAAATCCATATTGGCAACAAACCCAGTACTAGCCACGCCGAACACCGGCGAACCAACGTTATTGTACATTGCAGCAACACATCAAGTTGTCAGCGCAGTGCTCGTTGTCGAGCGGGAAACGGATGGACACAAATTCCCCCTTCAAAGGCCGGTCTACTACCTGTCCACTGTCCTCACTCCATGCAAATCACATACCCGCATTACCAAAAGATTGCATACGCGGTATTCATGGCATCCCGGAAGCTACGACACTACTTTCAAGAGTGTTCCATAACAGTAGCCTCGGAAGTACCACTCAACGATATTATCAACAACCGCGATGCAACGGGCCGGATTGCAAAATGGGCCATCGAGCTTCTCCCGTTCGATATAACCTATAAGCCACGGCGAGCTATTAAATCGCAAGTTTTGGCCGACTTCGTCGCAGAATGGACGAAGGCCGAGCTCCCTAAAGAGAACGGCACATATTCAAATTGGATTATGCATTTCGACGGCTCCAAAATGTTGGCCGGACTGGGGGCTGGCGTCGTCCTGACGTCCCCCACAGGAGACACAGTCCAATATGTGCTCTAGATCATGTACACGGATTCCAACAATGCAGCCGAATATGAGGCCCTCCTACATGGTCTCCGGATAGCAGTATCCATGGGTATCCAGCGCCTAGAGGTACGCGGGACATAAACCTCGCGATATCCCAAATAAATGGAGACTTCGACGCCAAGGACCCAAAAATGGCAGCTTACCGCAACGCCGTCCTAAAAATATCAGCTCGGTTTGAAGGGCTGGAGTTTCACCATATAGCCCGAGAAAACAATCAAGCAGCGGATGTTCTGGCACGCATCGGAGCAAAACGCGATGCAGTCCCCCCCAACATCTTTTTGGAAAGATTGTTCAAGCCATCCGTAGCATGGGAGGGGGAACCCACAAATAACAGCCCGGACCCAGCCGCACCACTCGACGCCGAACAATCTGACATAATTGGAGGCTCTGCCAATGAAATTGCACCTTCAGCCCACGTAATAATGGCGGTTATCGCCCCGTGGACAGAACCATTCCTAGCCTACCTTACTAGGCAGGAACTCCCGGAGGACCAAAACGAGGCCCGCTGCATAGTGCGGTGATCTAAAGCCTATAGAGTCCATGAGGGAGAGCTTTATAAGAAAAGCACTACCGGAGTCCTTCAAAGGTGCATCTCCGAAGAGGAAGGGTGGAACCTTCTGGCTGAAATTCATGCCGGACTCGATGGTCACCACGCAGCTGCTCGGTCCCTTGTTAGCAAGGCTTTCCGTACAGGCTTTTATTGGCCGACGGCCCGGGCAGACGCTCAGGACCTAGTCCAATGATGCGCTGGTTGCCAACTTTTTGCCAACCAAAGCCATATGCCACCCACCGCACTCCAAACTATACCCATCACCTGGCCTTTTGCGGTCTGGGGGCTTGACATGGTCGGACCCCTTAAAGGTGGGACCCATAGGAAAAAAATACTTACTGGTCATGGTGGATAAGTTCACCAAATGGATAGAAGCCAAGCCTATTAAAACGGCCGAATCCGGACCTGTGATAGACTTCATATCCGGGGTTGTACACCGTTATGGCGTCCCCCACAGCATCATAACCAATAACGGTACAAACTTTACCGCCGACGAGGTAAAACTCTGGTGCAAAAACATGGGCATCAAGCTCAATTATGCTTCCGTCTATCACCCACAAACCAACGGCCAGGTCGAACGTGCAAATGGTCTTATCATGAGCGGCATTAAACCCAGACTGGTGCGGTCCCTCAAGGAATCTAACATGCACGAGGTAGAGGAGCTCGACTCCGTGCTATGGGGGCTGCGGACCACGCCAAATCGCACCACCAGATACACACCATTTTTTATGGTGTACGGCGCAGAGGCAGTTCTGCCCTGCGACATAATTCATGACTCACCTAGAGTGCGCATGTACGAAGAAAGTGAAGCGGAGCTCGATCGGCAGGACAACTTGGACGCCTTGGAGGAGGAGCGTGACGTGGCAAAAGCCCGTTCCGCATTTTATCAACAGCAGGCCTGAAGATATCAAAGCAGAGAAGTACGGGCCAAAAATTACAATGTTGGCGAACTAGTTCTACGCCTGCCGGATAAGAAAAAGGACAAACTCAAGCCCAAGTGGGAAGGTCCATTCATAATCGACCAAGTCCTGACTGGTGGGGCGTACCGCCTGCGAGATGCGTCGGATAACCGACTCGAGCCGAACCCATGGAACGCCACCCGTCTCCGAAGATTCTATGCCTAGCGCCGGACTCTGTGTTCGTCTCCTTCCTTTGTCCATTTTTTGCATTTTTCTATCTTACATTTCTCTCCTTCCCCTCTTTTCTTTTATAGCCCTTAAAGGCTCATCTAGTGACACGCCACTCGCGCTCATTAAACCTGGGGGCTTCTTTAACAGAAGCTTATTTATACGGGCTTCACGCCCAACACATGCGTCAAACTTCCGCATGTACCTTTTTCTTCACCATTATATGCATCGATATGACTTAAGTTTTGGCCAAGCTGGGTTGCCTGGCTCCTGTGCTTACCCCTACGTTCCCGATTGTTCGGCTAGGCGGTAAAGTGAGCACCTCTGCGATTGTTACTGCTGGGTCAGCCGGATGTGTACCTCAGACTGGGTGAAGCCGAAAGCTAGCGTTCTTAAGGGAATATTCGGTCGGTGAAATAAAAGATGATCTTTTTACTCATTTTATGCGCCCCCAGATGCTTTTTTCTGCGTCTTTTCATGCAGTCCGGACATGCACTTTAGGGCATGCCTCCCAGTGAAAGGAACCTCTAACGGAACTATTCTCTCTGGAAGATGTTTCTTACTAACCATGTAATATAACATAACTAGTTGGGCACTTGTCTGATAAAGCACTAATGACCCCTACGCCTGGTCTCCATGCATACCCCGGTTCTTATATAACCGCTATGGTATTCGGACACACTCCGGACCGTCAGGTCCCGAGGTTGAAGCGAAAAGGTCGGCAACGACAAACGATCTACAATCCGGCTAGAAGGCATTACACATGTCAATTCAAAATTACATAGTCATTCTGACTGATTGTATTCCTCTTCTATACCATCTAACAGGCTGTCTAATTTACAGTCCTGCTGGGAATACTTCGCGGCCAACTCTACTTGGCCGTATACTAAGCTTACAGGGATCTCCTTCCCGTCAGGCCCCAATGGTCCGACCTCGGCCATGTGGTTTGGGTCAGACTTCGTAAAACGGGTCTTCACCATGGCCCAGGCCTCCCTAGCGCCTTGTCGGCAGGCCGATATCTTCCACAACCGGAAGCGCCGCCGAGCTCCCTTCAGCTTCTCCGCAAGCTCTCCAAGGCCCTCGGGCATGGAGTGGGCAGGCCATAAGTCTTGGGCAACGCCTCACATCGCCTGCCGAATTCGCTCGTGCAGTTGCAAGAGTTCGAGAAGAAGGTCACCCGTAGAACCGGGCATCTCCTCTGCAGGACGACCTGTGAGCATACCTACAGACATTACTCTATTAGTCGACTTCCTCGCCGAACTCTTTTTTCGAAGTTCGTTCAAGCACTTACTAAATATGCCGCGTCGAAGCCGCTGATTCTCCTTCGTGGAGTCCGACAGCTGGCCACGAACATCTTTAAGTTCGACGTCCAGCTTAGTGTTGGCATCCTGAAGATCATTCTTCTCTCGCCTCACCTTTGTCAACGTACTCTCACCGGCCTTTAGCCGGCGTAAGAGTTGTTGCTTTTCCGGATCAAGTCCGGCGCCATCTGCAATATGATTTGTCAGATTTGCACCCATACCGCACAATACTAATCTTTCGAAGTGTATCTTACCTGAGGGGGTCTCTTTGGGCTCCCCTGCTGCGGCTAGTGCGGCCTTGCACTTTTCCAACTCCTGGGACAGTACGGTATTCTTCTCTGTAAGAACCTGCATATTAAATGATCCTTAAATCAGTTGCTCTAACTATTTCAAGTCTCGGGGGCTACTGCTATATATATATTTGACCAAAATTTTCTTACCCGTATGTCTTTTACATACTGCTCCGTGGCTCTGGCTAAACCATTTTGAGCGGCACGGAGGTACGCATCTCTCGAATTAAAGGCATCTAAAGCCTCTTGGGAGAAACAAGCGTCGCGTAGAACTGTCCGGCAACGCCTGTGGTTCATGGCACTCTCCACTTCAGAATTTGTGGCAGACAGCCTGTCCGCATCCTCTGTCGGAGGAGCGTCCGGTGCGCGCCTTGTGCTCGCCTCCGCTTCCTGGCTAGACGTTGGAGCCTGGCTAGTGGAGGCGCGATTGGCAACCTCTCCGGATGTAGTCTGGCGAGGTCTCTTCATTTTGAAGATAGCACGAACGTTAATATGCCCTGACAGAATAACACCAGGGAAACAGAGGGTGCGCTATACCTTTGCGCCGGCATCTCAGTCCGGACTACATTCCTTTTTGCCCCACGGAGCCCTGCGGCCCCTCGTTGGCTAGCCACCGCAGGTTCGGCCTCCTGCCTCGGAAATCTCCCCTGCAAAACACGGTTGTCGTCAGAAACACTGGAATACGTGAGAATGGAATCTCTCTCAAGGGAATGAGACTCCGGTTTCTGTCACCTGGGAGGCCGGGATTAACCCTGGGTAATCGGCCATAATGGCTACCAAGGTATTGTCCTTGCTTAGCTGATGGAACACCCCGTCGATAAGCTCCACCGATATGTCTGGATCCTCTTCAAAGTCCGGATCGAGGGACCGTTCTGGGTCCTCGGGCTGTGGAGGGCGGTTGTTTATATCCTTTACCTCCTGTCACAGTTCCTGCATTGAAGTCGTTAGACTACATATCTAACCGTGGGAGTATAAAACAAACGGGCAAGCACAATTGTTCACTTACCCAACTTGGAGGATCATACATAGTAAATCCAGCCTGCGGGTTGACGCGGAGGAATTCCTCCTTTTCTCCCTTGTAAAAAGAGGATAAGATCTTTACTAGGGCGGCGGCTGAGGCCGGCCCCTTACGACCGTAACGGGTGGTGTCATCCTCCCTGTTGAAATCCCACATGGGGTGGCCTCTATATTGAAGCGGCTGCACCCCCCGCATAATGCATGAGGCCATGACTCCAATCATGGTTAGTCCGGAATGAGCCAACAGTCTTATCCGGCCCATCAGGTAAAGGACGTCTCTGCCGTTTTCTCTCTGAGAGCTCCGCGGACGCCAGCTCAAGCATTTCTTCAATGGAGCACTTTTGAACTCAGGGAGACCGACTCGGATAGGGTCCGGTAGCGGGACATCATCTATGTAAAACCATTCCGAAGGCCAGTCCTCGGACTCCTTCTTTGGGGTTCCGGATAGGTATCCGGTCCCGGCGATGCGCCATACTTCGGCTCTGCCCACTTGGTATATAGACCCCTCTTGAGAACGGGGCACCAGGCAGAATAACCTCTTCCACAGCGCGAAATGAGCCTCGACGCCTAAAAATAGCTCGCAAAGGGTGACGAACCCCGCAATATGTAATACGGAGGCGGGCGTGAGATTGTGCAGCTAGAGGCCGTAGAACTCCAGAAGCCCGCGGAGAAATGGATGAATTGGAAAGCCCAGTCCCCTTATTAGATAGGGGACGAGGCACACCCGCTCTCCTTTAGAAGGATTGGGGGTGCTCTCCGCTTGTTTTCCGCCATTGTAGGTGGCGAGACCGGCTCGGACCGGGACCATGTATGCCTGAGGGAGAAACCCCTTGGCCTGAAGCGACACTAACTCGCTATGCGGGATGGTGCAATTCTCCCAGTCCCCGGGTTTGGGACCGGAGGGGCGAGGGGAGGAGCTGCAGCGGCTGGTCATGTTGGGATGGACCTTTGCTGGAAGCGCTCTGATGATAACTCACGGAGAGGAGGAGATGCGGTTTCGACCTAAATCCCCATCCCATTAAATAGGCGGCTCGTTTATACGGCCAGGGGTGTGGATGTAAAAACGCCCCAGCTTTTCGCATTCGTTTGACACGTGGAAGACGGCCATTATTGGGCGTGGAAGCCGAGGAGCACTACATTACAAAAACCAAACATTATTCCTACAGGTACACAGGATTTGGAGAAGAACCCTCCTTGCAATGCCGAACAATCTGCGCGCCGGACTCGTCGTCATTGAAGCCTGGTTCGGGGGCTACTGAGGGAGTCCTGGATTAGGGGGTGTTCGGGTAGCCGGACTATACCTTCAGCCGGACTCCTGGACTATGAAGATACAAGATTGAAGACTTCGTCCCGTGTCCGGAAGGGACTTTCCTTGGCGTGGAAGGCAAGCTTGGCGATGCGGATATTCAAGATCTCCTACAATTGTAACCGACTCTGTGTAACCCTAACCCTATCCGGTGTCTATATAAACCAGAGGGTTGTAGTCCGTAGGACATCAACTCCATATACAACAATCATACCATAGGCTAGCTTCTAGGGTTTAGCCTCCTTGATCTCGTGGTAGATCTACTCTTGTACTACCCATATCATCAATATTAATCAAGCAGGAGTAGGGTATTACCTCCATCGAGAGGGCCCGAACCTGGGTAAAAACATCGAGTCCCTTGTCTCCTGTTACCATCCGGCCTTGACGCACAGTTCGGGATCCCCTACCCGAGATCCGCCGGTTTTGACACCGACACCAACACTCCGGCCAAAGGATATAATCCGGCTGTCCGGATACCCCCTAATCCAGGACTCCCTCATAAAGCATGGCGCACTAAACTATCAAGTAGTCATCAGAACTTGTCTACCAGATGTTCACAACATCCACAGACGATGCTAGAGGGGTTGGGACACGGAGCGGTGCATCAAGGATAAAAGCCTTCTGTGTACCAATGAGGACAATTCTCAAACTACGGCCCTAGTCTGCACAATTGCTCACAATATCTTTCAACTTAGTCTTTCTCTAGGAACGTATTAACGCAGGGAGTTGAAACGTGTGCTATTGATCTACAACATAAATTGCAAAGACAATTTAGACTATGTTCATGATAATGAGTTCAATTAATCAAATTATTTAATGAACTCCCACTCAGATAGACATCCCTCTGGTCATCTAAGTGATACATGATCCAAATCGACTAGGCCGTATCCGATCATCACGCGAGACGTACTAGTCATCAATGGTGAACATCTCTGTGTTGATCGCATCTACTATACGACTCATGTTCGTCCTTTCGGTCTCTTGTGTTCCAAGGCCATGTATGTACATGCTAGTCTCGTCAAGTCAACCTAAGTGTTTTGCATGTGTAAATCTAGTTTACACCCGTTGTATGCAAGTGTTAGAATCTATCACACCCGATCATCACGTGGTGCTTCGAAACAACGAACCTTTGCAGCGGTGCACAGTTGGGGGAACACATTTCTTGAAATTTTAGTGAGGGATCATCTTATTTATGCTACTGTCGTTCTAAGCAAATAAGATGTAAATATGACAAACAACACATGCAAATCATAAAGTGACATGATATGGCCAATATCATATTGCGCCTTTGATCTCCATCTTCGAGGCACGGCATGATCACCTTCGTCACCAACATGACACCATGATCTCCATCATCGTGTCTTCATGAAGTCACTGGTACAGCGACATGCTAAACAAATGGTTTTTAACCCCTTCCTGCGACGGCATTTGGAACCGTCGACAAGTGAGTGTGGGCGATAGGGGGGTCCTTCCCACACGACCCAGAAATCATCGGGGATAGGCCCTCCTGGGACCCAGGCTGGGGCCGTGTGTGATCGGGCGAGGCATCGAAACCGAATCATTTCCATGGGTATGTACATCCCAGATGGTGAATCCCAGAAAAACATTTCCGTAGGTATGTACATCCCACACGGTGAATCCCAGAAAATTATTTCCATTAGTATGTACATCCCACACGGTGAATCCCAGAAAAACATTACCGTAGGTATGTACTTCCCACACGGTGAATCCTAGAAAAATTTTCCATAGGTATGTATATCACACACATTTCTTTGTGTGGAAACATTTGTGCAAGGTGGCCTAACGCAAACAGCTCGCTGCCGGAAGCGGTGTGTGATTGTTAGTTGATCGAACACGCCTACTTTCTAGAAACCGTGCGGGTTATTTGAGTTCATCGCCCACGGTGCTGTCTGAGTAACTGTCTGCAATACAAAACCCCAATAAGCAGGGTAATTAGCCTATTATTGATAATCCATGTACTAATCAAACTGATATTTCTTATATAACAAGCTAGATATTTCATATCCGTATAAAAGCAACCATGATTTCATAATTGAATTACATCAGATAACTTCGGCACTCAGTTACGCCATTACACAACAGCACCAAGTTTCACAAGCAGCATAAAAAACCTTTGGAAAGTAGCATCATACATGGTAAATAGACAGATGAATCTCATCTGGGAAACTGCAGAAGCGGAAGGAAAATATTGAGCCTTTAGTGATGTTGAATGTCCTTGCAACTTTAGGCCAGTGGCTATGGATAATTGCCCTCCCAACCTTCTGTTGGGGAACGCAGTAATTTCAAAAAAATCCTACGCACACACAAGATCTATCTAGGTGATGCATAGCAACGAGAGGGAAGAGTGTTGTCCACGTACCCTCGTAGGCCGTAAGCGGAAGCGTTATGACAACGAGGTTGATGTAGTCGAACGTCTTCACGATCCAACCGATCCTAGCACCAAAGATATGGCACCTCCGTGATCTGCACATGTTCAGCTTGGTGACGTCCCACGAACTCTAGATCCAGCTGAGTGTCGAGGGAGAGTTTCATCAACATGACGGCGTGATGACGGTGATGATGAAGCTACCGACGCAGGGCTTCGCCTAAGCACTGCAATGATATGACCGAGGTGGATTATGGTGGAGGGGCGCACCTCACACGGCTAAACAATGTCAACTTGTGTGTTCTAGGGTGCCCACTACCCCCGTATATAAAGGAGCAAGGGGAGGGGGCCGACGGCCTCATAGGGTGCGCCCCAAGGGGGGAATCCTACTCCTACTAGGAGTAGGTTCCCCTTTCCTAGTCCAACTAGGAGGGGAAGGAAAGAGGAGGAGGGGAGAAGGAAAGAGGGGGCCGGCCCCCAAGCCCTAAACCAATTCGGTTTGGGCCTAGGGGGCACGCCCATAGCTCCCTTGCTGCCCTCTATTTCCACTAAGGCCCATCAAGGCCCATTGACCCTCCGGGGGTTCCGGTAACTCCCCGGTACTCCGGTATTTATCCGATGACCCCCGGAACCTTTCTGGTGTCTGAATATAACCTTCTAATATATCAATCTTTATGTCTCTACCATTTCGAGACTCCTCGTCATGTCCGTTATCTCATCCGAGACTCCGAACAACCTTCGGTACATCAAAACACATAAACTCATAATACCGATCGTCATAGAATGTTAAGCATGCGGACCCTATGGGTTCGAGAACTATGTAGACATGACCGAGACTCATCTCCGGTCAATAACCAATAGCGGAACCTGGATGCTCATATTAGCTCCTACATATTCTACGAAGATCTTTATCGGTCAAACCGCATAACAGCATAAGTTTTTCCCTTTGTCATCGGTATGTTACTTGCCCGAGATTCGATCATCGGAATCTCAATACCTAGTACAATCTTGTTACCGGCAAGTCCCTTTACTCATTCCGTAATGCAACATCCCGTAACTAACTCATTAGTCACATTGCTTGGAAGGATTATGGTGATGTGCATTACCGAGAGGGCCTAGAGATACCTCTCCGATACACGGAGTGACAAATCCTAATCTTGATCTAGGACAACTCAACAAACACCATCGGAGACACCTGTAGAGCATATTTATAGTCACCCAGTTAAGTTGTGACGTTTGATAGCACACTAAGTGTTCCTCTGGTATCCAGGAGTTGCATAATCTCATAGTCATAGGAACATGTATAAGTTATGAAGAAAGCAATAGCAACAAACTAAACGATCATCGTGCTAAGCTAACGGATGGGTCAAGTCAGTCACATCATTCTCTAATGATGTGATCCCGCTCATTAAATGACAACTCTTGTCCATGGCTAGGAAACTCAACCATCTTTGATTAACGAGCTAGTCAAGTAGAGGCATACTAGTGACACTCAGTTTGTCTATATATTCACACATGTACTACGTTTCTGGTTAATACAATTCTAGCATGAATAATAAACATTTATCATGATATAAGGAACTAAATAATAACTTTATTGTTGCCTCTAGGGCATATTTCCTTCAGTCTCCCACTTGCACTAGAGTCAATAATCTAGTTCACGTCGTCATGTGATTTAACACCAATAGTTCACATCTTTATGTGATTAGTTCACATCTCCATGTGAGTAATACCCAAAGGGTTTACTAGAGTCAATAATCTAGTTCACATCGTTATGTGATTAACACCCAAAGAGTGATCATGTTTTGCTTGTGAGAGAAGTTTAGTCTACGGGTCTACAACATTCAGATCCGTATGTATTTTGCAAATTTCTATGTCTACAATACTCTGCATGGAGCTACTCTAGCTAATTTCTCCCAATTTCAAAATATATCTAGATCGAGACTTAGAGTCATCTAGATCGGTGTCAAAAGCTTGCATCGATGTAAGTCTTTACGACGAACTCTTTTATCACCTCCATAACCGAGAAATATTTCCTTAGTCCTCTAAGGATAATTTTGACCGTTGTCCAGTGATCTACTCCTAGATCACTATTGTATTTCCTTGCCAAAATCATGCTAAGGTATACAATAGGTTTGGTACACAGCATATCATACTTTATAGAACCTATGGCTGAGGCATAGGGAATGACTTTTCATTTATCTTTCTATTTTCTGCCTTGGTCGGGTTTCGAGTCTTTACTCAACTTCACACCTTGCAACACTGGCAAGAACTCCTTCTTTGACTGTTCCATTTTGAATTACTTCAAAAACTTGTGAAGGTATGTACTCATTGAAAAAATATATCAAGCTTCTTGATCTATCTCTATAGATCTTGATGCTCAATATGTAAGTAGTTTCAGCGAGGTCTTTCTTTGAAAAACTCCTTTTAAACACTCCTTTATGCTTTCTAGAAAATTCTACATCATTTCTGATCAACAATATGTCATTCACGTATACTTTATCAGAAAGGTTGTAGTATTCCCACTCACTTTCTTGTAAATACAGGCTTCACCGCAAGTCTGTATAAAACCATATGCTTTGATCACTTTATCAAAGTATATATTCCAACCCCGAGATGCTTGCACTAGTCCATAGGTGGATCGCTGGAGCTTGCACACTTTGTTAGCACCTTTAGGATTGACAAAACTTTCTTGTTGTATCATATACAACTCTTCCTTAAGAAATCCATTAAGGAATGCAGTTTTGACATCCATTTGCCAGATTTCATAAAACGTGGCAATTGCTAACATGATTCAGACAGACTTAAGCATCGCTACGAGTGAGAAAAATTTATCGTAGTCAACATCTTGAACTTGTCGAAAACCTTTTGTGACAATTCGAGCTTTGTAGATAGTAACACTACTATCAGCATCCGTCTTCCTCTTGAAAATCCATTTATTCTTAATGGCTCACCGATCATCGGGCAAGTCAATCAAAGTCCATACTTTGTTCTCATACATGGATCCCATCTCAGATTTCATGGCCTCAAGCCATTTTGCGGAATCTAGGCTCATCATCGCTTCCTCATAGTTCGTAGGTTCGTCATGGTCAAGTAACATGACTTCCAGAACATGATTACCGTACCACTCTGGTGCGGATCTTACTCTGGTTGACCTACGAGGTTCGGTAGTGACTTGATCAGAAGTTTCATGATCATCATCATTAGCTTCCTCACTTACTCCTCTAGGAATCACTGGAACTGGTTTCAGTGATGAACTACTTTCCAATTTGGGAGAAGGTACAATTATCTCATCAAGTTCTACATTCCTCCCACTCACTTCTTTCGAGAGAAACTTCTTCCCTAGAAAGGATCCATTCTTAGCAACGAATATCTTGCCTTCAGATCTGTGATAGAAGGTGTACCCAACAGTTTCCTTTGGGTATCCTATGAAGACGCATTTCTCCGATTTGGGTTCGAGCTTATCAGGTTGAAACTTTTCACATAAGCATCATAGCCGCAAATTTTAAGAAACGACAACTTACGTTTCTTGCTAAACCACAGTTCATATGGTGTCGTCTCAACGGATTTAGATGGTGCCCTATTTAATGTGAATGCAGTTGTCTCTAATGCATAACCCCAAAATGATAGTTATAAATAGGTATGAGACATCATAGATCGCACCATATCTAATAAAGTACGATTATGATGTTCGGACACACCATTACGTTGCGGTGTTCTAGGTGGCGTAAGTTGCGAAACTATTCCGCATTGTTTCAAATGAAGACCAAACTTGTAACTGAAATATTCTCCTCCACGATCAGATCACAGAAACTTTATCTTCTTGTTACGATGATTTTCCACTTCACTCTGAAATTCTCTGAAACTTTTCAAATGTTTCAGACTTATGTTTCATCAAGTAGATATACCCATATCTGCTCAAATCATCTGTGAAGGTCAGAAAATAATGATACCCGCCACGTGCCTCAACACTCATCGGATTGCATTCATCAGTATGTATTATTTCCAATAAGTCAGTTTCTTGCTCCATTGTTCCGGAGAACGGAGTTTTACTCATCTTGCCCACGAGGCATGGTTCGCAAGCATCAAATGATTCATAATCAAGTGGTTCCAAAAGCCCATCAGCATGGAGTTTCTTCATGCGCTTTACACCAATATGACCTAAACGGCAGTGCCACATCTAAGTTACACTAATATTATTAACTTTGCATCTTTTGGCTTCAATTTTATGAATATGTGTATCACTACGATCGAGATTCAATAAACCATTGACCTTGGGTGTATGACCTCAGAAGGTTTTATTCATGTAAACAGAATAACCATTATTCTTTGACTTAAATGACTAACTGTATTGCAATAAACATGATCCAATCATATTATGCTCAACGCAAACATCAAATAACATTTATTTTAGGTTCACCACTAATCCTGAAGGTAAAGGGAGTGTGCGATGATGATCTTATCAACCTTGGAATCACTTCCAACTCACATCATCACCTCGCCCTTAACTAGTCTCTGTTTATATTGCAACTCCAGCTTCGAGTTACTACTCTTTAGCAACTGTACCAGTATCAAATACTGAGGAGTTGCTATAAACACTAGTAAAGTACACATCAATAACATGTATATCAAATATACTTTTGTTCACTTCGCCATCCTTCTTATCCGCCAAGTATCTAGGGCAGTTCCACTTCTAGTGACCATTTCCTTTGTAGTAGAAGCACTCAGTTCTAGGCTTGGGTCTAGCTTTGGACTTCTTCATGGGAGCAACAACTTGCTTGCTATTCTTCTTTGAAGTTCCTCTTTCTTTCCCTTTGCCCTTTTCTTGAAACTAGTGGTCTTGTAAACCATCAACACTTGATGCTATTTCTTATTCGCGAAGAGCTTGGGAATTACTTTCGTCATCCCTTGCATATTATAGTTCATCACTAAGTTCTAGTAACTTGGTGATAGTGACTAGAGAACTTTGTCAATTACTATCTTATCTGGAAGATTAACTCCCACTTGATTCAAGCAATTGTAGTACCCAGACAATCTAAGCACATGCTAACTGGTTGAGCTATTCTCCTCCATCTTGTAGGCAAAGTACTGTCAGAGGTCTCCTACCTCTCGACACGGGCATGAGTATGAAATACCAATTTCAACTCTTAGAACATCTTATATGCTCTGTGACGTTCAAAAAGCATTTTTGAAGTCCCAATTCTAAGCCGTAAAGCATGGTGCACTAAACTATTAAGTAGTCATCATACCGAGCTTTGGCAAGCGTTCATAACGTCTGCATTTGCTCCTGCAATAGTTATGTCACCTAGCGGTGCATCAAGGACACAATTCTTCTGTGCAGCAACGAGGATAATCCTCAGATCACGGATCCAATCCGCATCATTGCTACTATCATCTTTCAACATGGTTTTCTCTAGGAACATATCATAAATAAAACGGGGAAGCTATACGCAAGCAATTGATCTACAACATAGATATGCAAATACTATCAGGACTAAGTTCATGGTAAATTTAAGTTCAATTAATCATATTACTTAAGAACTCCCACTTAGATAGACATCCCTCTAATCATCTAAGTAATCACGTGATCCATATCAACTAAACCATGTCCGATCATCACGTGAGATAAAGTAGTTTCCAATGGTGAACATCACTATGTTGATCATATCTACTATATGATTCACGCTCGACCTTACGGTCTCAGTGTTCCCAGGCCATATCTGCATATGCTAGGCTCGTCAAGTTTAACCCGAGTATTTTGCATGTGCAAAACTGGCTTGCACCCGTTGTATGTGAACGTAGAGCTTATCACACCCGATCATCATGTGGTGTCTCAGCACGAAGAACTGTCGCAACGGTGTGTACTCAGGGAGAACACTTGTACCTTGAAATTTAGTGAGAGATCATCTTATAATTCTACCGCCGAACTAAGCAAAATAAGATGCATAAAGGATAAACATCACATGCAATCAAATATAAGTGATATGATATGGCCATCATCATCTTGTGCCTTTGATATCCATCTCCAAAGCACCGTCGTGATCACCATCGTCACCGGTTTGACACCATGATCTCCATCATCTTGATCTTTATCAACATGTCGTCACATGGTCGTCTCGCCATCTATTTCTTTTGAAACTATTGCTATCGCATAGCGATAAAGTAAAGCAATTATATGGCGCTTGCATCTTATGCAATAAAGAGACAACCATAAGGCTCCTGCCAGTTGCCGATAACTTTAACAAAACATGATCACCTTATACAACAATTTATATCTCATCATGTCTTGACTATATCACATCACAACATGCCCTGCAAAAACAAGTTAGACGTCCTCTACTTTGTTGTTGCAAGTTTTACATGGCTGCTACGGGCTGAGCAAGAACCGTTCTTACCTACGCATCAAAACCCACAACATAGTATAGTGATTGCTTTTTGATCTTCAGAAAGAACCCTCTTCATTGAATCCGATTCAACTAAAGTTGGAGAAACTGACACCCACCTGCCACATGTGTGCGAAGCACGTCGGTAGAACCAGTCTCGCGTAAGCGTACGCGTAATGTCGGTCTAAGCCGCTTCATCCAACAATACCGCTGAATCAAGAAGCAACTAGTGACATCAAGAAATATGTATATACCCACACCCACAACTCCTTTGTGTTCTACTCATGCATATAACATCTATGCATAGACCTAGCTCGGATGCCACTATTGGGGAACGCAGTAATTTCAAAAAAAATCCTACGCACACGCAAGATCTATCTAGGTGATGCATAGCAACGAGAGGGAAGAGTGTTGTCCACATACCCTCGTAGGCCGTAAGCGGAAGCGTTATGACAACGAGGTTGATGTAGTCGAACGTCTTCACGATCCAACCGATCCTAGCACCGAAGATAGGGCACCTCCGCGATCTGCACACGTTCAGCTCGGTGACGTCCCGCGAACTCTAGATCCAGCTGAGTGTCGAGGGAGAGTTTCATCAACATGATGGTGTGATGACGATGATGATGAAGCTACCCGCGCAGGGCTTCGCCTAAGCACTGCAACGATATGACCGAGGTGGATTATGGTGGAGGGGGCACCGCACACGGCTAAACAATGTCAACGTGTGTGTTCTAGGGTGCCCCCTGCCCCCGTATATAAAGGAGCAAGGGGAGGGGCCCGGCGGCCTCATAGGGTGCGCCCCAAGGGGGGAATCCTACTCCTACTAGGAGTAGGTTCCCCCTGTCCTAGTCCAACTAGGAGGGGAAGAAAAGAGGAGGAGGGGAGAAGGAAAGAGGGGGCCGCCCCCCAAGCCCTAAACTAATTCGGTTTGGGCCTAGGGGGCGTGCCCCATAGCTCCCTTGCTGCCCTCTATTTCCACTAAGGCCCATGAAGGCCCATTGACCCTCCGGGGGGTTCCGGTAACTCCCTGGTACTCCAGTATTTATCCGATGAACCCCAGAACCTTTCCGGTGTCCGAATATAACCTTCCAATATATCAATCTTTATGTCTCGACCATTTCGAGACTCCTCGTCATGTCCGTGATCTCATCCGGGACTTCGAACAACCTTCGGTACATCAAAAGACATAAACTCATAATACCAATCGTCATCAAACGTTAAGCGTGTGGACCCTATGGGTTGGAGAACTATGTAGACTGCAGGAAATATGCCCTAGAGGCAATAATAAAGTTGTTATTTATATTTCCTTATATCATGATAAATGTTTATCCTTCATGCTAGAATTGTATTAACCGGAAAGTTAGTACATGTGTGAATGCATAGACAACACAGAGTGTCACTAGTTTGCCTCTAGTTGACTAGCTCATCGAATCAATGATGGTTATGTTTCCTAACAATAGACATGAGTTGTCATTTGATTAATGGGGTCACGTCATTAGAGAATGATGTGATTGACTTGACCCATCCGTTAGCTTAGCACGATGATCGTTTAGTTTGTTGCTATTGCTTTCTCCATAACTATACATGTTCCTATGACTATGAGATCATGCAACTCCCGAATACTGGAGGAACACTTTGTGCGCTACCAAACGTCCCAATGTAACTAGGTGATTATAAAGGTGCTCTACAGGTGTCTTCGATGGCGTTTGTTGAGTTGGCATGGATCAAGATTAAGATTTGTCACTCCGATTGTCGGAGAGGTATCTCTGGGCCCTCTCGGTAATGTACATCACAATAAGCCTTGCAAGCAATGTAGCTAATGAGTTAGTTATGGGATGTAGCATTATGGAACGAGTAAAGAGACTTGCTGGTAACGAGATTGAACTAGGTATTGAGATACCGACGATCGAATCTCAGGCAAGTAACATACCGATGACGAAGGGAACAACGTATACCGTTATGCGGTTTGACCGATAAAGATCTTTGTAGAATATGTAGGAACCAATATGAGCACCCAGGTTCCGCTATTTATTATTGACCGGAGACATGTCTCGGTCATGTCTACATAGTTCTCGAACCCGTAGGGTCTGCACACTTAATGTTCGGTGACGATCGACATTATGAGTTTATGTGTTTTGATGTACCGAAGGTAGTTCGGAGTCCCGATTTGATCACGGACATGACGAGGAGTCTCGGAATGGTCAAGATGTAAAGATCGATATATTGGAAGCCTATATTTGGACATCGGAATGGTTTCGAGTGGTTCAGGCATTTTTCCGGAGTACCGGGAGGTTACCGGAACCCCCCGAGGAGTATATGGGCCTTATTGGACCTTTATTGGAATAGAGGAGAGGGAAGGGAAAAGAGGCAGGCGCGCCCCCAAGCCCAATCCGAATTGGGAGGGGGTGCCGCCCCCTCCCTTTCCTTCCTCCCTCTCTCCTCCTTCCTTCCTGTCCTACTCCTACTTGGAAGGGGGGAATCCTACTCCCGGGGGGAGTAGGACTCCCCTAGGGAGTGCCATAGCGAGGGACGGACCTCCCCCTCCTCCACTCCTTTATATACGGGGGAGGGGGCACCCCATAGACACACAAGTTGATCATTGATCTTTTAGCCGTGTGCGATGCCCCCCTCCACCATAATCCACCTCGGTTATATCGTAGCGGTGCTTACGCGAAGCCCTATTCCGGTAGCAACATCATCACCGTCATCACGTCGTTGTGCTGATGAAACTCTCCCTCGAAGATCTACTGGATCGTGAGTTCATGGGACGTCACTAATACGTCTCCAACGTATCTATAATTTTTGATTGATCCATGCTATATTATCTACTGTTTTGAATGTTTATGGGCTTTATTATACACTTCTATATCATTTTTGGGACTAACCTATTAACCCAGAGCCCAGTGCCAGTTTCTGTTTTTACCCTGTTTTAGGGTTTCGAAGAAAAGGAAAATCAAACGGAGTCCAATTGACTTGAAACTTCACGGAACTCATTTTTGGAAGGAAAGAAGCCCAGAAGACTTGGAGTGCACGTCGGGGGATCTGCGAGGGGGTCACGAGGCAGGAGGCGCGCCCACCCCCCTGGGCACACCCTCCACCCTCGTGAGCCCCTCGTGGCCCCCCTGACGTACTTCTTCCGCCTATATCTCCATATACCCTAAAAACATCCGGGAGCACAATAGATCGGGAGTTCCGCTGCCAGAAGTCTCCGTAGCCACCGAAAACCAATCTAGACCTGTTCCGGCACCCTGCCGGAGGGGGAATCCTTCTCCGGTGGCCATCTTCATCATCCCGGTGCTCTCCATGACGAGGAGGGAGTAGTTCTCCCTCGGGGATGAGGGTATGTACCAGTAGCTATGTGTTTGATCTCTCTCTCTCTCTCTCTCGTGTTCTTGAGATTATACGATCTTGATGTATCGAAAGCTTTGCTATTATAGTTGGATCTTATGTTTCTCCTCCCCCTCTTCTCTCTTCTAATGAATTGAGTTTCCCCTTTGAACTTATCTTATTGGATTGAGTCTTTAAAGATTTGAGAACACTTGATGTATGTCTTGCCGTGCGTATCTGTGGTGACAATGGGATATCACGTGATTCACTTGATGTATGTTTTGGTGATCAACTTGCGGGTTCCACCCATGAACCTATGCATAGGGGTTGGCACACATTTTCGTCATGATTCTCCGGTAGAAACTTTGGGGCACTCTTTGAGGTTCTATGTGTTGGTTGAATAGATGAATCTGAGATTGTGTGACACATATCGTATAATCATACCCACGGATACTTGAGGTGACATTGGAGTATCTAGGTGACATTAGGGTTTTGGTTGATTTGTGTCTTAAGGTGTTATTCTAGTACGAACTCTAGGGCTGTTTGTGACACTTATAGGAATAGCCCAACAGATTGATTGGAAAGAATAACTTTGAGGTGGTTTCGTACCCTACCATAATCTCTTTGTTCGTTCTCCGCTATTAGTTACTTTGGAGTGACTCTTTGTTGCATGTTGAGGGATAGTTATGTGATCCAATTATGCTATTATTGTTGAGAGGACTTACACTAGTGAAAGTATGAACTCTAGGCCTTGTTTCCTAGCATTGCAATACCGTTTATGCTCACTTTTATCATTAGTTACCTTGCTGTTTTTATAATTTCAGATTACAAATACCTTTATCTACTATCCATATTGCACTTGTATCACCATCTCTTCGCCGAACTAGTGCACCTATGCAATTTACCATTGTATTGGGTGTGTTGGGGACACAAGAGACTCTTTGTTATTTGGTTGCAGGGTTGCTTGAGAGAGACCATCTTCATCCTACGCCTCCTACGGATTGATAAACCTTAGGTCATCCACTTGAGGGAAATTTGCTACTGTCCTACAAACCTCTGCACTTGGAGGCCCAACAACGTCTACAAGAAGAAGGTTGTGTAGTAGACATCAAGGTCTTTTCTGGCGCCGTTGCCGAGGAGGTGAGTGCTTGAAGGTATATATTTAGATCTTGCAATCGAGTCTTTTAGTTTCTTGTTTTATCACTAGTTTAGTTTATAAAAGAAAAACTACAAAAAAATGGAATTGAGTTTGTCTCATACGCTTCATCTTTTCAATATCTTTCGTGAGTATGATGGAAATGATAATTGTGCTCAAGTGCTAGAAGAAGAGATCTCTAAAATGTTTGGCACTAAATATTTGAATGATGAGCATGATTGCAATGTTGTTAGTACGAATTCTTTGAATATCCATGATGCTAATGATGATTGCACTAGTTATGATGAAAATGCCTCCTATAAACATGTCAATTTTTGTGGAGTAGACTGGGTTTGCAAGTACACACCAAATAGGGAAGATAGATATTGCAAGAGGCATAAGTACTTAGAAACCAAATTGTTGCAAGAAGAGCTAGATGAATGTGCTGAAAATTTATCTTTTCTTAGCCCTACTTGTGAACTTTGCAATGAACATGATCATTTTAGTACCCAATGCAAATTGTTTCATGAGCGTATCGTGTCCAAAAATTGTGATGACTTGATTTCCCTTGCACATCATAATGAACTTAGTTTGCTCTTGGGTTATGAAGAAATTAAACGTAGAACTAAGGATATTCCAAAATTTGCCCTTGATAAAGTTCTTCATTTTGATCTAGAGGAAATTTATATGTATTGCGCGGTGAATTGCATTGAAAATCCTTATATTGCCAATTACATAAAGAAAAGAAAACAAATAGAAGATGAAGAGAACGCTAACGAAAGGGAAGAGACTTCCCAATATTCTTCTATTATTTCTTATGATGAATCAGGTAATGAAGAGGAGCCCTCTATTCAACCAATCTCATTAATAAGGAGCTCCAAAAAGAGGATTGAACCCACACATGATGTGGTGAAGAAGAAGAAAAGAAAAAGGAAGAGAGGTAAAAAGGTATCTCTCCCAAATAAAATTGCTCCTATTATTGCTGTGCCTCATGAAAATGATACACTTGATGATGATCTCGTTATGCCTATTGCTTTTTGTGATGATTATGATTGGGAAGATAATGACACTTCTTATGATCTTGAAAATCTTTTTGGCACTTGCTTGTAAGAATATTATAATTGCTATACTATTGGTGCTATCTATACTATCAATGATGAGAGTGATTATGCTTATAATATGAAAAGGCCCAAGCTTGGGGAAGCTATGTTTGATGAGGATGACATATTTGAGAATATATTTTCTGCAATTAATGTTTGTCCCAAGCTTGGGGATGCTATGTTTAATAATGATGATATTTTTAGTCTCCCAAGTTTTGATATGCAAGTTTATAATGATGATAGCATGCCTCCTACTTATGATGGTGATACTTATGCTATAAAAAGTAGTGATTATATTTATAAAACTTGTCATGATTATGATTACCCCTTCTCTGAACATTACTCTTTTAATGTGGAAACAATTTATAGTATTCGAATTTCCTATGATACTCCCACTATTCCGAATAAGAAGAATTTTGCCTATGTGGATAGTAGTAAATTTTCTATGCTTGTAGATCATGAAAAGAATGCTTTAGGTTCTGGTTATATTGTTGAATTCATTCATTATGCTACTGAAAATTATTATGAGGGAGGAACATATGCTTGTAGGAATTGCAATAATATCAAGTTTCCTCTCTATGTGCTTAAAATTTTGAAGTTATGCTTGTTTTACCTGCCTATGCTAGTTGATTATTGTTCCCAAAAGTTGTTTGCTCACAAAATCCCTATGCATAGGAAGTATGTTAGACTTAAATGTGCTAGTAATATTCTTCATGATGCTCTCTTTATGTTTCAATTCTTATCTTTTACGAGAGCATCGTTGAAATCATCATGCCTAGCTAGGGGCGTTAAACGATAGCGCTTGTTGGGAGGCAACCCAATTTTATTTTTGTTCCTTGATTTTTGTTCCTGTTTAGTAATAAATAATTAATCTAGACTCTGTTTAGATGTGGTTATATGCTTTTAATTAGTGTTTGTGCCAAGTAGAACCTTTGGGAAGACTTTGGGAAAGTCTTGTTGATCATGCTGTAAAAAACAGAAACTTTAGCGCTCCCGAGAACTGCTGTCATTTTTATTTGGAGAGTGCAATTTAGTTAATTATTTTTGAAGATGATTAATAGATAAATTCCTCAGGTCCATCAATTTATTTGAGAATTTTATGAGTTCCATAAGTATACGTTTGATCCAGATTACTACAGACTGTTCTCTTTTTGACAGATTCTGTTTTTCATGTGTTGTTTACTTATTTTGATGAATCTATGGCTAGTAAAATAGTTTATAAACCATAGAGAAGTTGGAATACAGTAGGTTTAACACCAATATAAATAAAGAATGAGTTCATTACAGTACCTTTAAGTGCTGATTTATTTTCTTATACTAACGGAGCTCATGAGTTTTCTACTTTAAGTTTTGTGTTGTGAAGTTTTCAAGTTTTGGGTAAAGATTCGATGGATTATGGAATAAGGAGTGGCAAGAGCGTAAGCTTGGGGATGCCCAAGGCACTCCAAGGTAATATTCAAGTACAACCAAGAGCCTAAGCTTGGGGATGCCCCGGAAGGCATCCCCTCTTTCGTCTTCGTTCATCGGTAACTTTACTTGGAGCTATATTTTTATTTACCACATGATATGTGTTTTGCTTCGAGCATCAATTTATTTTGTTAGTATTTGCTTTCTGTTATTTAGAACAATGTTTTATATCTTTTATTTCAATAAAATTGGCATTGATAGCCTTTACTATGCCTATGTTACAAGTATACATGTTGCTGTTTGAAAACAGAAAGTTTACCGCTGTTGCAATAATTCCCTAGAAAAGTCAGAATGTGATAAAATGTCGAAACCTTTTGCATATTAAGCTATGATAAATTTACTACAGTGGTAATTGTCTTTCATAATTTTTTGAGCTAGGGAAGTATGGATGTTGCAGCATTCTTTACAGACTATCCTGTTTAGGCAGATTGCTGTTATGTTTGCATTGTTTGCATATGGTTGCTTCTTTAATGATTATATTTGAGGATAGGACTATTAAATATGCAGAGGCATTTAGTATGCAATGTTGAATAATAATTTTAGTTATTTGCTACAGTAGAGTATGATAAGGTTTTTGCAATGGTTTATACTAACTTATCTCACGAGTCCTTGTTGAGTTTTGTGTGGGTGAAGCTTTTGAGATTTAGGGAGACCGTGATATGAGAGGAATTAAGGAGACACAAAAGCTCAAGGTTGGGGATGCCCAAGGCATCCCAAGATAATATTTCAAGAAGACTCAAGCGTCTAAGATTGGGGATGCCCCGGTTAGCATCCCACGTTTCTTCTTCAACAATTATCGGTTAGTTTTGGTTGATCCTAAGTTTTTGCTTCTTCACATGATGTTTGCTATTCTTAGAATGTCATTTTATTTTGCTTTGCTTGCTGTTTGAATAAAATACCAAGATCTGAAATTATTAAATGAGAGAGAGTCTTCACATAGTTGCATAATTATTCGACTACTCATTGATCTTCACTTATATCTTTCGGAGTAGTTTGTTGTTGCTCTAGTGCTTCACTTATATCCTTTTAGAGCATGGTGGTGGTTTTATTTGAAGAAATAGATGAACTCTCATGCTTCACTTAGACTATTTTGAGAGTCTTAAATAGCATGGTAATTTGCTTAAAATCCTAATATGCTAGGTATCCAACAATAGTAAAAACTTTCATATAGAGTATTGAATACTAAGAGAAGTTTGATGCTTGATGATTGTTTTGAGATATGGAGATGGTGATATTAGAGTCATGCTAGTTGAGTAGTTGTGAATTTGAGAAATACTTGTGTTGAAGTTTGTGATTCCCGTATGGTGAACCGTTATGTGATGAAGTCGGAGCATGATTTATTTATTGATTGTCTTCCTTATGAGTGGCGGTCGGGGACGAGCGATGGTCTTTTCATACCAATCTATCCCCCTAGGAGCATGCGCGTAATACTTTGCTTTGATAACTTGTAGATTTTTGCAATAAGTATGTGAGTTCTTTATGACTAATGTTGAGTCCATGGATTATACGCACAATCACCCTTCCACCATTGCTAGCCTCTCTAATACCGCGCACCTTTCGCCGGTATCATACACCCACCATATACCTTCCTCAAAACAGCCACCATACCTACCTATTATGGCATTTCCATAGCCATTCCGAGATATATTACCATGCAACTTTTCACCGTTCCATTATTATGACACGCTTCATCATTGTCATATTGCTTTGCATGATCATGTAGTTGACATTGTATTTGTGGCAAAGCCACCGTTCATAATTCTTTCATACATGTCACTCATGCATCATTGCACATCCCGGTACACCGCTGGAGGCATTCATATAGAGTCATATCTTGTTCTAAGTATCGAGTTGTAATTCTTGAGTTGTAAGTAAATAAAAGTGTGATGATCATCATTATTAGAGCATTGTCCCAGTGAGGAAAGGATGATGGAGACTATGATTCCCCCACAAGTCGGGATGAGACTTCGAACAAAAATAAATAAATAAAAGAGGCCAAAGAAGCCCCAAAAAAGTGAGAAAAGAGGCCATAAAAAAAGGGAAAAGGCCCAAATAAAAAAAATAAAAAAATGAGAGAAAAAGAGAGAAGGGGAAATTCTACTATCCTTTTACCACACTTATGCTTCAAAGTAGCACCATGATCTTCATGATAGAGAGTCTCCTATGTTGTCACTTTCATATACTAGTGGGAATCTTTCATTATAGAACTTGGCTTGTATATTCCAATGATGGGCTTCCTCAAAATGCCCTAGGTCTTCGTGAGCAAGCAAGTTGGATGCACACCCACTAGTTTCTTTTGTTGAGCTTTCATACACTTATAGCTCTAGTGCATCCATTGCATGGCAATCCCTACTCACTCACATTGATATCTATTGATGGGCATCTCCATAGCCCATTGATATGCCTAGTTGGTGTGAGACTATCTTCTCCTTTTTGTCTTCTCCACAACCACCATTCTATTACACCTATAGTGCTATGTCCATGGCTCATGCTCATGTATTGCGTGAAGACTGAGAAAGTTTGAGAACATCAAAAGTATGAAACAATTTCTTGGCTTGTCATCGGGGTTGTGCATGATTTAAATATGTTGTGTGGTGAAGATGGAGCATAGCCAGACTATATGATTTTGTAGGGATAGCTTTCTTTGGCCATGTTATTTTGAGAAGACATAATTGCTTAGTTAGTATGCTTGAAGTATTATCATTTTTATGTCAATATGAACTTTTGTCTTGAATCTTATGGATCTGAATATTCATACCACAATTAAGAAGAATTACATTGAAATTATGCCAACTAGCATTCCACATCAAAAATTCTTTCTTTTATCATTTACCTACTCGAGGATGAGCAGGAATTAAGCTTGGGGATGCTGATACGTCTCCAACGTATCTATAATTTTTTATTGCTCCATGCTATATTATCTACTGTTTTGAATGTTTATGGGCTTTATTATACACTTTTATATCATTTTTGGGACTAACCTATTAACCCAGAGCCCAGTGCCAGTTTCTATTTTTACCCTGTTTTAGGGTTTCGAAGAAAAGGAAAATCAAACGGAGTCCAAATGACCTGAAACTTCACGGAACTCATTTTTGGAAGGAAAGAAGCCCAGAAGACTTGGAGTGCACGTCGGGGGATCTGCGAGGAGGTCACGAGGCAGGGGGGCGCGCCCACCCCCCTGGGTGCGCCCTCCACCCTCGTGAGCCCCTCGTGGCCCCCCTGACGTACTTCTTCCGCCTATATATCTCCATATACCCTAAAAACATCCGGGAGCACAATAGATCGGGAGTTCCGCCGCCAGAAGTCTCCGTAGCCACCGAAAACCAATCTAGACTCGTTCCGGCACCCTGCCGGAGGGGGAATCTTTCTGTCGGATTTCGGGTTCCGGCAGACCCTTGAGGTTGGAACACTGGGGTGCACGCGGAGATTTCGCCTCCTACCTACCTGCACCCCTCCGCCTCGCTAAGATCTAAGCAATGGAAAGAACAACACGAATGACACCGGGTTTATACTGGTTCTAGCCACCGTTGTGGTGTAACACCCTACTCCAATGTGTGGTGTGGTGGATTGCCTCTTGGGCTGATGATGATGAACAATACAAGGAAGAACAGCCTCGTGAGGGTCTGCTCTTGGCTGGGGCGATGAACTGCTGGGAGGAGTTCAGTCACCCTTCTCTCTCTCTCTCTCTCCTTCTCTTTCCCTTTTTCTCTTCCCTCGTCCCCCTCCTGTTCTGTGGGTGGTTGGTCCTATTTATAGAGGCCCTGGTCCTCTTCCCAAATATCGAGCGGGAAGGGAGCCAACAATGGCGGGCTAATTTGAAGGGGGACAACTAGTACCAGCTATCCTGACAAAAGTAGTCTTCGCCTGCACAAAGCTCTAGTGGTGACGCCGTCTTGGGCTTCACAATGACCTCCGTCTTGCAGTCCTCCTGGTCTTGGTCTTGTTGCACCGAAATGGCAACCTTTGCCTGATGCCTCGGTACTCCGCGGCTGCGCTTGCTCCCTTTGCACCAAAGAGGAAAGGAGGACGCTGCGCGGGCTGGCACCCGCCGGGCGCCTTTGGTTGTCATGGCTTGCGTCACGAGCACCTCGTGAGGTACCCTGCCTTGATCTCTCCGCCTCCTCGCGAGCCAGCCTGATGAGGCCGTACCTGAGGAAGCTCCGCGTCGTCCGCCCCGCGAGGCTTGGCCCCTCGCAAGGGTCTTGGGTCTGTGTTGGTGAAGATGGGCTGTGCTGGGCCCCCCTTTGAGCCTAACTTATAGGAATAGCCCAACGGATTGATTGGAAAGAATAACTTTGAGGTGGTTTCGTACCCTACCATAATCTTTGCGTTCGTTCTCCGCTATTAGTGACTTTGGAGTGACTCTTTGTTGCATGTTGAGGGATAGTTATGTGATCCAATTATGCTATTATTGTTGAGAGGACTTACACTAGTGAAAGTATGAACCCTAGGCCTTGTTTCCTAGCATTGCAATACCATTTACGCTCACTTTTATCATTAGTTACCTTGCTGTTTTTATAATTTCAGATTACAAATACCTTTATCTACTATCCATATTGCACTTGTATCACCATCTCTTCGCCGAACTAGTGCACCTATGCAATTTACCATTGTATTGGGTGTGTTGGGGACACAAGAGACTCTTTTTTATTTGGTTGCAGGGTTGCTTGAGAGAGATCATATTCATCCTACGCCTCCTACGGATTGATAAACCTTAGGTCATCCACTTGAGGGAAATTTGCTACTGTCCTACAAAGCTCTGCACTTGGAGGCCCAACAACGTCTACAAGAAGAAGGTTGTGTAGTAGACATCAATCACCGAGCCGAACGTGTCCAGATCGCAGAGGTGCCGTATCTTCGGTGCTAGATCGATCGATCGTGAAGACGTATGACTACATTAACCGCGTTGTCATAACGCTTCCGCTTACGGTCTACGAGGGTACACAGATGATACTCTCCCCTCTCGTTGCTATGCATCTCCATGATCTTGCGTGTGCGTAGGAATTTCTTTGAAATTACTGCGTTCCCCAATAGTGGCATCCGAGCCAGGTTTATGCGTAGATGTTATATTCATGAGTAGAACACAAAAGAGTTGTGGGCGTGGGTATATACATATTGCTTGCCATCGCTAGTTGATTCTTGATTCAGCGGCATTGTTGGATTAAGCGGCCCAGACCGACATTACGCGTACGCTTACGCGAGACTGGTTCTACCGATGTGCTTCACACACATGTGGCTAGTGGGTGTCTATTTCTCCAGCTTTAGTTGAATCAGATTCAATGAACATGGTTCTTTCTGAAGATCAAAAAGCAATCACTATACCACGTTGTGGTTTTTGATGTGTAGGTAAGGACGGTTCTTGCTCAGCCCGTAGCAGCCACGTAAAACTTGCAACAACAAAGTATAGGACGTCTAACTTGTTTTTGCAGGGCATGTTGTGATGTGATATGGTCAAGACATGATGCTAAATTTTATTGTATGAGATGATCATGTTTAACACAGTTATCAGCAACTGGCAGGAGCCATATGGTTGTCGCTTTATTGTATGAAATGCAATCGCCATGTAATTGGTTTACTTTATCACTAAGCGGTATCGATAGTCGTAGAGGCAATAGTTGGCGAGACGACAATGATGCTTCGATGGAGATCAAGGTGTCAAGCCGGTGACGATGGTGATCATGATGGTGCTTTGGAGATGGAGATCAAAGGCACAAGATGATGATGGCCATATCATATCACTTATATTGATTGCATGTGATGTTTATCCTTTATGCATCTTATTTTGCTTAGTTCGGCGGTAGCATTATAATATGATCTCTCACTAAATTTCAAGGTATAAGTGTTCTCCCTGAGTATGCACCGTTGCTACAGTTCGTCGTGCCGAGACACCACGTGATGATCGGGTGTGATAAGCTCTACGTTCACATACAACGGGTGCAAGCTAATTTTGCACACGCAGAATACTCGGGTTAAAGTTGACGAGCCTAGCATATGCAGATATGGCCTCGGAACACTGGAGACCGAAAGGTCCAACGTGAATCATATAGTAGATATGATCAACATAGTGATGTTCACCATTGAAAACTACTCCATCTCACGTGATGATCAGACATGGTTTAGTTGATATGGATCACGTGATCACTTAGATGATTAGAGATATGTCTATCTATGTGGGAGTTCTTACGTAATTTGATTAATTTGACTTTAATTTATCATGAACTTAGTACCTGATAGTATTTTGCATGTCTATGTTGTTGTAGATTGATGGCCCGTGCTGTTGTTCCGTTGAATTTTAATGCGTTCCTAGAGAAAGCTAAGTTGAAATATGATGGTAGCAACTACACGGTCTGGGTCCGTAACTTGAGGATTATCCTCATTGCAGCACAGAAGAATTACGTCCTGGAAGCACCACTAGGTGACAAACCCGCTGTAGGAGCAACGCCAGATGTTATGAACACCTGGCAGAGCAAAGTTGATGACTACTCGATAGTTCAGTGTGCCATGCTTTACAGCTTAGAACTGGGACTTCAACGACGTTTTGAATGTCATGGAGCATATGAGATGTTCCAGGATTTGAAGTTAATACTTCAAGCAAATGCCCGGATTGACAGATATGAAGTCTCTAATAAGTTCTACAGCTGCAAGATGGAGGAGAATAGTTCTGTCAGTGAACATATACTCAGAATGTCTAGGTACCACAACCACTTGACTCAACTGGGAGTTAATCTTCTTGATGATAGTGTCATTGACAGAGTTCTTCAATCACTACCACCAAGCTACAAGAGCTTCATGATGAACTATAATATGCAAGGGATGGATAAGACGATTCCCAAGCTCTTCGCAATGCTAAAGGCTGAGGAGGTAGAAATCAAGAAGGAGCATCAAGTGTTGATGGTCAACAAGACCACCAGTTTCAAGAAAAAATGGTAAAGGGAAGAAGGGGAACTTCAAGAAGAACAACAAGCCAGTTGCTGCTCAAGTGAAGAAACCCGAGTTTGGACCTAAGCCTGAGATTGAGTGTTTCTAATGCAAAGGAACTGGTCAGTGGAAGCGGAACTGCCCCAAGTATGTGGTGGAGAAGAAGGATGGCAAAGTGAAAGGTATATTTGATATACATGTGATTGATGTGTACCTTACTAATGCTCACAGTAGTGTCTGGGTATTTGATACTGGTTCAGTTGCTAACATTTGCAACTCGAAACAGGGACTACGGATTAAGCGAAGATTGGCTACGGACGAGGTGACGATGTGCGTGGGAAATGGTTCCAAAGTCGATGTGATCACCGTCGGCACGCTACCTCTACATCTACCTTCGGGATTAGTATTAGACCTAAATAATTGTTATTTGGTGCCAGCGTTGAGCATGAACATTATATTTGGATCTTGTTTGATGCGAGACAGTTATTCATTTAAATCGGAGAATAATGGTTATTCTATTTATATGAGTAATATCTTTTATGGTCATGCACCCCTAATGAGTGATATATCCTTCTTGGTGCTGATCATCTCCCAGTGCTCATCTTAGCGTCCACAAATCTGGTAGATAATATCCTTGAGATCATTGCGATAAACTTCTGCAATGCGTCCCATGGCGATGTGAGCTACCATGCTCTTTCCTAGACTCCATGTTGGTGCATCAAAGGAAAACTCTATGGGCTCAGTGACTGGCATGAACGTCCTTCCTGGAACTTGAACTTGAATCATCCAGCGCTCCTCTTCCGGTAAAGTGGCGTTGTAGGTTTCGGTGAAACTTGGTACTCCTATGTACATATATCTAGTGACTTCCTTCAAGTGATGTCCAAAGGGAGTATCTTCATCCGGCTGCGTGAACTTGTTCCTTGCATCCGCCATCCTAAAAGGGTAGAAAAGATGAGAGGTCAGAAAGAGAAGAGAGTAGTGATCTAGGGCTTTAGCTTAGTGGTCGTGTCCTACTGTCAACGTGTGCTCTGATACCATCTTGTAGCGACCAGACCTCAAACGGCCCAATCTCTGTGCACAGGTGTCATCCCTGGATCAGTAATGCTGACACCACATAGTACTTGAAGGATTTATAACAGAGTAGCAATCACACACTTTTTACAGAGTGTCTCAAAAGAGAACTTATTAGGATAAATATGGCTTAAGGCCATCTAATAACGATAACAGCGGAAGGCTTGGAAGATAAGTGAGTCCATCAACTCCAACGGCATCACTGAGTATAGAACCATGACCTAAAAGCACCTTACTCGTCGTCTGAAAAGTCTGCAACATGAACGTTGCAGCCCGAAACGGGTCAGCACATGGAATATGCTGGCAATGTAACACATAGAGAATGATGGAAGAACAAAACTATACTACATGCATATTTGGCCGGTGGAAAGCTCTATGGTTACAATTTTGCATAAAGCCAATTTTTCCCTACTACAAAGGAATATATTTTATTTAACTATCATGGTAGTTGTTAAACATTGAGAATGGTTGACAGCATTCTCCATCCCAATTAAGCATCATCATTAAAACTCAACAAAATTAATTAGAGTAACATGATGAGATTCGCATGATAATCCAGGTACTAGATACTCAAGATGTCCATAACCGGGGACACGGCTAATCATGATTAGTTTATACACTCTGCAGAGGTTTCCTCACTTTTCCCCACAAGACTCGATCTCCTTCGTTGGATTTCTCGCACTACATGGTGTTTGAGAAACGGATGACCGAGACATGGTCTTTCAGAAGCGCTAGCACCTTACGAACGGGTAGACCGTACCAACCTACATCCCCTACATCTGCTAGTCTACCACTGTAAGAGTTCGCACGACTTAGTCAACTATGCTAGAGCCCATAGTAGCTTGTGGCTACACACGGAAGTTTCCAGTATGAATAATCTCATGATCCCTTTGAGCCTGGGTGGCGGTCCAAAAGAAAAACAGGCAATCGCTGGAATACCCAGGTGCCTCAATCCACCCAGATGTGTATTTAAGTTGCCACCTTAGATAAACCATTAATTCAATACTCTTAGATCTGTCATGGATTTCACTCACCCAATCCACGTCTACTAGCATAGCATGGCATAATAAGCAAACGTAGAAGTAACTCCCAAAGGTTTGATAATAAACAGGTGATAGGTACTACCTCATCTACTTCCCAAACCCACAATTTAATTAGATCCTAATCATGCAATGTGTGATGATTGATCTAATGCAATAAAAACTGGGTAATATGAAGTATGATCAAAGTGTTACTTGCCTTGCTGATGATCCGTGAAACCTAGCGATTCGAAGTAGCAAGACGCGCACTCCGGGTACTCTATCGCAAACAAACAAGCATACAATAAATACTCAACTAATGCACAGGTAAAACTCGAATAAGAGACCTAACCAGAAAGTTCAACTTAATAACTCTGGTTGGCAAAAAGAAGCAAATCGAACGAAGCAACGAAAGACAAACGGCAAAAGAAACAGGCTTGGTTTACTAATCTGAATCTAGGGCAATTTTTACTGAGGCAAAAACTTGTTTGAGTTGGTTAAACGAAAAGAGGGTTTCAAGACGAAACTCCAGGCGCTTGAATCGCCTGATTCGGACAAATGAGGGAAAAGTTAAACTAAAACGAACCTCGGATCAGAAATCGCGATCAGAAAATTGCAGTTTTAATCCGAGAAAAAGAAAAGCAATGAACAGGTTAACGAACAAACATTCGTTAACTGGAACTAAATGACGAACGCGTTCGTCAAAACGAATGAACGAGCGAACGCTCGCTAAATAAATAAACCGGAGAAAAACCGATCTATTTATTTTAAAAAAATTAAAACTAGGGTTTTAAAAAAAACCGAAACGGCTTTTCTCAGAAAACCGGCGGCGGCGGCTACCTCGGCTCGGGGCTCCGGCGAGGCTCCGGTTGGCGGCGGGTGGTGCGGGGCGGCAGGGCGGTAGCTGCGGGCGGCGGCAGGGGCGGCAAGCGGCGCGGGGCGGCGGCTGCGGCGTGCGACGGCGGCGGCAGGCGGCATGGGGCGGCGGCTGCGGCGGCGCGGGTGGCGTGGGGAGGCGGCAGCGGTGTGGGGCAGCTCTAGGGGGGTCCGGCGGGGTTATAAAGGGGGCCAGGCGGCTTGGGGAAGGGGGCGGCCTCGGGAGGCGGGTCCTCCCCGGACTCGGCGGCGGCGGCGGTTGGGAGTCCTGTCCCGACCCGGGCGAGAGGCGGCGGCGGCTGGGCCAGCCTACTTGGCTGGGCCACTTGGCCTAGTCGGGCGCGGGGTCTCTTTTTTTTAAACAATAGCGCTGCGACTAAAAAAATTCTAAAAAATAAAAAAATTCTAAAATGCCAAAACAAATTTTTTTTCGTCTAAATAAAATATTTAGAACAGGAAGAACATTTTCTTGGCCCTAAATGCAATTTTTTGAAAACATGCAATTTTCCTAAATTCAAATAAAATAGCAAATAAAACCAAAAATAAAATCTTATTGATTTTTTATTATATCCTCAATATTTCTTTATTTTTGGGAAAGTCATTTTATTCCCTCTCTCAAAATTTTATAATAGAAATAATTGAAGATAAAATAAATAAAATCAATGATCCTATTTTTTCAAAATTTGAGAAAACTCAAATATGAAAATAACGAAATCCCCAACTCTCTCCGAGGGTCCTTGAGTTGCTTGAAATTTCTAGGATCAGCCAAAAATGCAAATAAATATGATATGCAATGATGATCTATTGTATAACATTCAAATTGAAAATTTGGGATGTTACAAACATACCCCCCTTAAGATGAATCTCGCCCTCGAGATTCAGGTTGGCTAGAGAATAGGTGAGGGTGGTCCTTCAACAGATCTTCCTCTCGCTCCCAGGTGGCTTCATCCTCCGTGTGGTGGCTCCACTGGACTTTGCAAAACTTGATGACCTTGCTGCGGGTGACTCGGCTAGCATACTCAAGAATCTTGACTGGTTTCTCCTCATAGGTCAAATCACTATCCAACTGAATCGCTTCCAGCGGCACTGTGTCTCTCAGTGGTATACCAGCCATCTCTGCGTGGCACTTCTTCAACTGGGAAACGTGGAACACGTCGTGAACTCCTGACAATCTTGCGGGTAATTCCAACTTGTAGGCTACTTCTCCCATGCGCTCCAAAACCTTGTGTGGGCCTACAAAACATGGCGCTAACTTTCCCTTAACTCCAAAGCGCTTAACTCCTCGAAGTGGAGATACTCGAAGATAAACTTGGTCTCCGAGTTCGTAAATTGTCTCCTTCCGTTTAGAATCAGCGTAGCTCTTCTGCCTGGACTGGGCTACCTTGAGCCTATCGCAAATCAATTTTACTTTCTGTTTAGACTCCTTAATCAGATCTGGTCCAAACAACTGGCAGTCTCCAACTTCATCCCACGACAATGGGGTCCTGCACCTCCTTCCATACAAGGCTTTGAAAGGGGCCATCTTCAAACTGGATTGATAACTGTTGTTGTAAGAGAACTCTACATACGGCAAATTATCGTCCCAACTAGATCCATAATCTAGCGCACAAGCTCTCAGCATATCCTCCAAAATCTGATTGACTCTCTCGGTCTGTCCATCTATCTGCGGATGGAAAGTTGTACTGAACTCTAGCTTGGTACCCAAGGTTTCATGCAACTGATTCCAGAACTTTGAGGTAACCTGGGTTCCTCTATCCGATACAATTCTCCGTGGAACACCATGCAGACATACGATCCTGGTCATGTATATCTTTGCTAACTTAGAACTGGTATAGGTAGTCTTCACTAGGATGAAATGAGCTACCTTTGTCAAACGATCTACTACAACCCAAATCGAGTCATAGCCTGAACGCGTTCTGGGCAATCCTGTGATAAAATCCATGCCTAACTTATCCCACTTCCATTTGGGTATCGGCAATGGCTGTAGCAATCCTGCTGGCTTCTGATGCTCTGCTTTTACTCTCTGGCATACATCACAAACTGCTACATACTCCGCAATGTCCTTCTTCATTTCGGTCCACCAGAAAGTATCCTTCAAATCCAAATACATCTTGGTATTTCCTGGGTGAATTGAATATGGTGAATCATGGGCCTCTTGCAGAATCAACTTCCTAATCTCTGGGTCGTTGGGCACATAAACATGGTCTTCAAACCATAAGGTATCGTGCTCATCCTCACAAAATCCTTTAGCATTTCCTTTGCTTATTTTCTCCTTAATAGAAGCAATCTCCTTGTCAGCCTTCTGGGATTCTTTGATCTTATCCATCAAAGTAGACTGAATCTCCAATGCTGCTACATAGCCTCTCGGGACTATCTCCAAACATAGTTCATGAAGATTCTCGGCTAACTCCCTTGGTAAATCTCTCGTCATTAGTGTGTTGACATGGCTCTCACGTCTTAGCGCGTCAGCTACTACGTTAACCTTTCCGGGGTGATACTGCAATCTCATGTCATAATCCTTGATGAGATCCACCCATCTCCTTTGTCTGAGATTCAACTCCTTCTGCGTGAAAATATACTTCAAACTCTTATGATCCGTGTACACCTCACAATGATTTCCAATGGGAAAATGTCTCCAAGTCTTCAATGCATGCACTACGGCTGCTAATTCCAAATCATGTGTGGCGTAATTTAACTCATGAGGCTTAAGCTGTCATGAGGCATATGAAACAACTCTTCCTTCCTGCATAAGCACTGCTCCAAGTCCTCGACGTGAAGTGTTGCAATACACCTCATAATCCTTGGTCTGATCTGGCAAAATCAACACTGGTGATGTAACCAAATGTTTCTTCAACTCCTGGAAACTAGCCTCACATTCCTTGGTCCATATGAACTTGGTATCCTTCTTCAACAACTCCGTCATAGGTTTCGCAATCTTCGAGAAATTTTCAATGAATCTCCGGTAGTATCCTGCAAGTCCAAGAAAACTCCGGATCTCGCCAACTGTTGTTGGGGCTTCCCAATTTTTCAGAGTGTCAACCTTGGTGGGATCTACTGCTATACCCTGTCCAGATATAATGTGTCCGAGGAATCCAACTTCCTTCAACCAAAACTCACATTTGCTAAACTTGGCATATAACTGATGTTCTCTGAGCTTACCAAGTACCAAACGCAAATGCTCCTTATGCTCCTCTTCATCCTTCGAGTAAACTAGGATATCATCAATGAACACTATGACGAACTTATCCAAAAACTCCATAAACACTTTGTTCATCATGTTCATAAAATATGCAGGTGCGTTAGTCAGACCAAATGACATAACGGTATACTCATACAGCCCATACCTGGTGGTAAAAGCCGTCTTAGGTATATCCTGTTCTCGAATCTTCAACTGATGGTATCCTGATCGCAGATCGATCTTGGAAAATACCTTAGCTCCTTGCAATCGATCAAACAGATCATTGATCATCGGTAATGGGTACTTGTTCTTGATGGTTACTTCATTCAATCCTCGATAATCAACAACCATCCTTAACGATCCATCCTTCTTCTCCACTAGAAGTACTGGCGATCCCCAAGGTGAAGAACTTGGGCGAATATAACCTTTATCCAGTAACTCCTTAATCTGCTTCTTAATCTCCACCAAATCCTTTGCGGGCATCCTATATGGTCTCTTAGATATAGGCCTTGTGCCTGGCAAAAGCTCAATCAAAAACTCGATGTCTCTATCGGGTGGCATGCCTAGCAACTCCTCTGGAAATACATCAGGGAAATCCTTCACTACTGGTACTTCCTCCTGCACAACTCCTGTTAAGCAATTTACTTGAGTCCTCTTCGGCACATACCGGGATACATACTTGATCCTTCTTCCTTCTGGCGTTGTAAGCAAAATTCACTTACTGGCACATTCAATGTTCCCTTCATACTTTGATAACCAATCCATGCCTAATATCACATCCAATCCTTGAGATTCCAATAGTATTAGGTCTAAGGGAAATATGTAGTTACCAATCCTTAATGGTAACCGATCACACCATAGACTAGCCATATACTTTGCTCCAGACGAGGTTACTAACATGGGTGACCTAAGGGCTTGGGTTGGCAGTTTATACTTATCCACAAATCCCCTTGATATGTATGAATGCGATGCATCGGTATCAAAAAGAACGAGTGCAGTAAATGACTTAACCAAAAACTTACCTATTACTACATCGGGCTGGGCTTCAACCTCCTCCACATTTACGTGGTTCACCTGTCCCCTGTTGAAAGGGTTCGGCTTCTTCCCAGAGTTTCCATTGCCATTTCCATTCTGGGCTTCAGGACATTCATTTGCATAATGTCCGGTCTTTTGGCACTTAAAGCAAGTGACATGGCTCAGGTCTCTCTTGGCTGGGGTTGATGGGTTGGTACGGTTCTGGCCGTTGCTTCCTCCATTCCCATTACCATTCTTGGTGCCATTGTGATTGTGCGAGCTACATCCTCCATGGGTATGCTGAAAATCTCCTCCCGGTCTAGGGGTAAAACGTGGCTTCTGCTGAGCTCCAGAATTGTACTTCCCTTGTCCATACTTCCTCTTACGGTTCTCAATTTGCTGCTGCTTCCCTTCAATCATGAGAGAACGATCTACCAACTCCTAGTAGTTGTTGAAGGTTGCTACCATCAACTGCATGCTCAAATCATCATTCAGTCCTTCCAGAAACTTCTCCTGCTTAGCTGCATCTATAGCAACGTCATCTTGGGCATAACATGCTAGCTTACTAAAGTCCTCCACATACTGGCCAACTGTCCGTCCTCCTTGACGCAAGTTGCGAAACTCACGCTTCTTCATGGCCATAGCTCCTGCTGAAACATGGGTAGTACGGAAAGCCTACTGAAATTGGTCCCATGTGACAGTGTCGACAGGGAAAGTGGCTGTGAAATTCTCCCACCATGATGCTGCGGGTCCTTCAAGCTGATCTGCGGCAAACTTCACCTTTTCCGCATCTGTGCATCCTGCCATGGTCAACTCCCTTGCTGTCTTGCGGAGCCAATCATCTGCTACTATCGGCTCGGTGCTACTGGAAAACACCGGCGGATTCAGCCTAAGAAAACGGGCTAAGTGGTCAACAGGTGGTGGTGGTGGTGGTGGGTTGTTGTTGTTGTTCCTTTGATTCTGGTTCTGGACTAGCAACTGCATCAATGTGTTCTGCTGCTGGATCAACTGAGTGAGCTCCGGTGGGAAGGTAAATCCAGGGTCACGTCTTGGAGGCATCTGATGGGTTTAGAAAAGATGAGATTTAAGAATAGAGAGGGGTCTAAATAGAAAACACTACCCATATGCATCTGAGGCAAAAGCAAACAATTCACTTCATTCAATCAAACAAGGGCATACAATCGATCTAACTATCGCAAAAGTGCTCGGACTACTATATTTACATGGTGGACTACTACTACTGAGGGGTGGTCTACTAGAAATATTCTTCGGTTGTAGGCTCCATGATATCTGCTCCAGCTTCATCAACATAGTCATCATCGCTATCCTCTGGATCCGAATCAGTGTCGTCGATGATGATGTAGTCTTCCAGGCGAATCTCCTTGGGTTCTTCGTCTTCCTCTACTGGTGTAGGGTCTCCCATGAATATTCCAATCTTCTTGATCAGATCGTCATTCTTCTCCATTAATACTTCGATTTCCTCTTCATAATCTTCACGTGTAGCCTTGCGTTCTTCCTCTAGTTCCTTGATTCTTGTCTTCGCCTTCTTGAGGTCTATCATGTCGGCGCACATCTGGTTCTCCTGATGTCGAATGTGTTGGTTTAACTCCTGGATAAAAGCTGCAATTGATCTATCCTTCTTGGTGCTGATCATCTCCCAGTGCTCATCTTAGCGTCCACAAATCTAGTAGATAGTATCCTTGAGATCATTGCGATAAACTTCTCCAATGCGTCCCATGGCGATGTGAGCTACCATGCTCTTTCCTAGACTCCATGTTGGTGCATCAAAGGGAAACTCTATGGGCTCAGTGACTGGCATGAACGTCCTTCCTGGAACTTGAACTTGAATCATCCAGCGCTCCTCTTCCGGTAAAGTGGCGTTGTAGGTTCCGGTGAAACTTGGTACTCCTATGTTAAGATATCTAGTGACTTCCTTCAAGTGACGTCCAAAGGGAGTATCTTCATCCGGCTGCGTGAACTTGTTCCTTGCATCCGCCATCCTAAAAGGGTAGAAAATATGAGAGGTCAGAAAGAGAAGAGAGTAGTGATCTAGGGCTTTAGCTTAGTGGTCGTGTCCTACAGTCAACGTGTGCTCTGATACCATCTTGTAGCGACCAGACCTCAAACGGCCCAATCTCTGTGCTTATGTGTCATCCCTGGATCAGTAATGCTGACACCACACAGTACTTGAAGGATTTATAATAGAGTAGCAATCACACACTTTTTACATCGAGTGTCTCAAAAGAGAACTTATTACAATAAATATGGCTTAAGACCATCTAATAACGATAACAGCGGAAGGCTTGGAAGATAAGTGAGTCCATCAACTCTGACGACATCACTGAGTATAGAACCATGACCTAAAAGCACCTTACTCGTCGTCTGAAAAGTCTGCAACATGAACGTTGCAGCCCGAAACGGGTCAGCACATGGAATATGTTGGCAATGAAACAAATAGAGAATGATGGAAGAACAAAACTATACTACATGCATATTTAGCTGGTGGAAAGCTCTATGGTTACAGTTTTGCGTAAAGCCAATTTTTCCCTACTACAAAGGAATATATTTTATTTAACTATCATGGTAGTTGTTAAACATTGAGAATGGTTGACAGCATTCTCAATCCCAATTAAGCATCATCATCAAAACCCAACAAAATTAATTAGAGTAACATGATGAGATTCACATGATAATCCATGTACTAGATACTCAAGATGTCCATAATCGGGGACACGGCTAATCATGATTAGTTTATACACTCTGCAGAGGTTTGCGCACTTTTCCCCACAAGACTCGATCTCCTCCGTTGGATTTCTCACACTACATGGTGTTTGAGAAACGGATGACCGAGACATAGTCTTTCAGAAGCGCTAGCACCTTACGAACGGGTAGACCGTACTAACCTACATCCCCTACATCTGCTAGTCTACCACTATAAGAGTTCACAAGACTTAGTCAACTATGCTAGAGCCCATAGTAGCTTGTGGCTACACACGGAAGTTTCCAGTATGAATAATCTCATGATCCCTTTGAGCCTGGGTGGCGGTCCAAAAGAAAAATAGGCAATCGCTGGAATACCCAGGTGCCTCAATCCACCGAGATGTGTATTTAAGTTGCCACCTTAGATAAACCATTAATTCAATACTCTTAGATCTGTCATGGATTTCACTCACCCAATCCACGTCTACTAGCATAGCATGGCATAATAAGCAAACGTAGAAGTAACTCCCAAAGGTTTGATAATAAACAGGTGATAGGTACTACCTCATCTGCTTCCCAAACCCACAATTTAATTAGATCCTAATCATGCAATGTGTGATGATTGATCTGATGCAATAAAAACTGGGTAATATGAAGTATGATCAAAGTGTTACTTGCCTTGCTGATGATCCGTGAAACCTAGCGATTCGAAGTAGCAAGACGCGCACTCCGGGTACTCTATCGCAAACAAACAAGCATACAATAAATACTCAACTAATGCACAGGTAAAACTCGAATAAGAGACCTAACCAGAAAGTTCAACTTAATAACTCCGGTTGGCAAAAAGAAGCAAATCGAACGAAGCAACAAAAGACAATTGGCAAAAGAAACAGGCTTCGTTTACTAATCTGAATCTAGGGCAATTTTTACTAAGGCAAAAACTTGTTTGAGTTGGTTAAACGGAAAGAGGGTTTCGAGACGAAACTCCAGGCGCTTGAATCGCCTGATTCGGACAAATGAGGGAAAAGTTAAACTAAAACGAACCTCGGATCAGAAATCGCGATCAGAAAATCGCAGATTTAATCCGAGAAAAAGAAAAACAATGAACAGGTTAACGAACGAACGTTCGTTAACTGGAACTAAACGACGAACGCGTTTGTCAAAATTAACGAACAAGCGAACGCTCGCTAAATAAATAAACCGAAGAAAAACCAATCTATTTATTAAAAAAGCGAAAACTAGGGTTTTCAAAAAAAATCGAAACGGCTTTTCTCAGAAAACCGGCGGTGGCGGCTACCTCGGCTCGGGGCTCCAGCCAAGCTCCGGCGGGCGGTGCGGGGCGGCAGGGCGGCGGCTGCGGGCGGCAGCAGGGGCGGCAAGTGGCACGGGGCGGCGGCTGCGGCGGCGGCAGGCGGTGTGGGGCGGCGGCTGCGGCGGCGCGGGTGGCGTGGGGAGGCGGCAACGGTGTGGGGCGGCTCTAGGGGGGTCCGACGGGGTTATAAAGGGGGGAGGCGGCTTGGGGAAGGGGGCGGCCTCGGGAGGCGGGTCCTCCCCAGAATCGGCGGCGGCGGCGGTCAGGACTCCTGTCCCGACCCGGGCGAGAGGCGGCGGCGGCTGGGCCGGCCTGCTTGGCTGGGCCACTTGGCCCAGTCGGGCGCGGGGTCTCTTTTTTTTAAACAATAACGCTGCGACTAAAAAAATTCTAAAATGCCAAAACAAATTTTCTTCGTCTAAATAAAATATTTAGAACAGGAAGAACATTTTCTTGGCCCTAGATGTAATTTTTTGAAAACGTGCAACTTTTCCTAAATTCAAATAAAATAGCAAATAAAACCAAAAATAAAATCTTATTGATTTTTTTATTAAATCCTCAATATTTCTTTATTGTTGGGAAAGTCATTTTATTCCCTCTCTCAAAACTTTATAATAGATATAATTGAAGATAAAATAAATAAAATCAATGATCCTATTTTTTCAAAATTAGAGAAAACTCAAATATGAAAATAACGAAATCCCCAACTCTCTCCAAGGGTCCTTGAGTTGCTTCAAATTTCTAGGATCAGCCAAAAATGCAAATAAATATGATATGCAATGATGATCTATTGTATAACATTCCAAATTGAAAATTTGGGATGTTACAATCTACTAAATGAAACATAAGTCTGAAACATTTGAAAATTTCAAAGAACTTCAGAGTGAAGTGGAAAATCATCGTAACAAGAAAAATCAAGTTTCTACAATCTGATCGTGGAGGCGAATATTTGAGTTATGAGTTTGGACTTCATTTGAAACAATGCGGAATAGTTTCGCAACTCACGCCACCTGGAACACCACAGCGTAATGTTGTGTCCGAACGTCCTAATCATACTTTACTAGATATGGTGCGATCTATGATGTCTCTCACTGATTTACCGCTATCGTTTTGGGGTTACGCTTTAGAGACAGCTATATTCACGTTAAATAGGGCACCATCTAAATCCGTTGAGACGGCACCTTATGAACTGTGGTTTGGCAAGAAACCCAAGTTGTCATTTCTTAAAGTTTGGGGTTGCAATGTTTATGTGAAAAAACTTCAACCTGATAAGCTTGAACCCAAATCGGAGAAATGTGTCTTCATAGGATACCCAAAGGAGACTGTTGGGTACACCTTCTATCACAGATCTGAAGGCAAGATATTCGTTCCTAAGAATGGATCCTTTCTAGAGAAGGAGTTTCTCTCGAAAGAAGTGAGTGGGAGGAAAGTAGAACTTGACGAGGTAATTGTACCTTCGTCCTTATTGGAAAGTAGTTCATCACTGAAATTAGTTCCAGTGATTCCTACACCAATAAGTGAGGAAGCTAATGATGATGGTCATGAAACTTATGATCAAGTTACTACCAAACCTCGTAGGTCAACCAGAGTAAGATCCGCACCAGAGTGGTACGGTAATCCTATTCTAGAAGTCATGTTACTTGACCATGATGAACCTACGAACTATGAGGAAGCGATGATGAGCCCAGATTTTGCAGAATGGCTTGAAGCCATGAAATCTGAGATGGGATCCATGTATGAGAACAAAGTATGGACTTTGGTTGACTTTCCCAATGATCGGCATGCCATAGAGAATAAATGGATCTTTAAGAACAAGACTGACGCTGACGATAATGTTACTGTCTACAAAGCTCGACTTGTTGCAAAAGGTTTTCGACAAGTTTAAGGAGTTGACTATGATAAGACCTTCTCACCCGTAGCGATGCTTAAGTCCGTCCGAATCATGTTAGCAATTGCCGCATTTTATGATTATGAAATTTGGCAAATGGATGTCAAAACTGCATTCCTTAATGGATATCTTAAAAAAAGTTGTATATGATGCAACCAAAAGGTTTTGTCGATCCAAAAGGTGCTAACAAAGTGTGCAAGCTCCAGCGATCCATTTGTGGACTGGTGCAAGCCTCTCGGAGTTGGAATATACACTTTGATAGTGTGATCAATGCATATGGTTTTATACAGACTTTTGGAGAAGCCTGTATTTACAAGAAAGTGACTTGGAGCTCCGTAGCATTTCTGATATTATATGTAGATGACATATTGTTAATCAGAAATGATACTGAATTACTGAATAGCATAAAGGGATACTTGAATAAGAATTTTTCAATTAAAGACCTCGGTGAAGCTGCTTATATATTGGGCATCAAGATCTATAGAGATAGATCAAGACGCTTAATTGGACTTTCACAAAGCACATACCTTGATAAAGTTTTGAACAAGTTCAAAATGGATTAGGCAAAGAAAGGGTTCTTGCCTGTATTACAAGGTGTGAAGTTGAGTCAGACTCAATGCCCGACCACTTCAAAAGATAGAGAGAAAATGAAAGGTGTTCCCTATGCTTCAGCCATAGGCTCTATCATGTATGCAATGTTGTGTACCAGACCTGATGTGTGCCTTTCTATAAGTTTAGCAGGGAGGTACCAAAGTAATCCAGGAGTGGATCACTGGACAACGGTCAAGAACATCCTGAAATACCTAAAAAGGACTGAGGATATGTTTCTCGTATATGGTTAGTCGTAAACGGTTACGTCGATGCAAGCATTAACACTGATCCGAATGACTCTAAGTCATAGACCGGATACGTGTTTTTATTAAATGGAGGAGCTGTCAGTTGGTGCAGTTCCAAGAAGAGCGGCGTGGCAGGATCTACGTGTGAAGAAAAATACATAGCTGGGTTCCAAGCAGAGCGGCGTGGCGGGATCTACGTGTGAAGCAAAATACATAGCTGCTTCGGAAGTAGCAAATGAAGGAGTTTGGATGAAGGAGTTCATATCCGATCAAGGTGTCAAACCTAGTGCATCGGGTCCAATGTAAATCTTTTGTGACAATACTGGAGCAATTGCCTTGGCAAAGGAATCCAGATTTCACAAGAGAACCAAGCACATCAAGAGACGCTTCAATTCCATCCGCGGTCAAGTCAAGGAGGGAGACATAGAAATTTGCAAGATACATACGGGTCTGAATATTGCAGACCCATTGACTAAGCCTCTCTCACGAGCAAAACATGATCAACACCAAGACTCCATGGGTGTTAGAATCATTACAGTGTAATCTAGATTATTGACTATAGTGCAAGTGGGAGCTGGAGGAAATATACCCTAGAGGCAATAATAAAGTTGTGATTTATATTTCCTTATATCATGGTAAATGTTTATTATTCATGCTGGAATTGTATTAACTGGAAACTTAGTACATGTGTGAATACATAGACAAAAAGAGTGTCACTAGTTTGCCTCTACTTGACTAGCTCGTTGAATCTATGATGGCTATGTTTCCTAACCATAGACATGAGTTGTCATTTCATTAACGGGATCACATCATTAGAGAATGGTGTGATTGACTTGACCCATCTATTAGCTTAGCACGATGATCGTTTAGTTTGTTGCTATTGCTTTATCCATAACTATACATGTTCCTATGACTATGAGATCATGCAACTCCCGAATACTGGAGGAACACTTTGTGTGCTATCAAATGTCACAACGTAACTGAGTGATTATAAAGGTGCTCTACAGGTGTCTCCGATGGTGTTTGTTGAGTTGGCATGGATCAAGATTAGGATTTGTCACTCCGATTGTCGGAGAGGTATCTCTGGGCCCTCTCGATAATGTACATCACAATAAGCCTTGCAAGCAATGTAGCTAATGAGTTAGTTACGGGATGTAGCATTACGGAACGAGTAAAGAGACTTGCCGGTAACGAGAGTGAACTAGGTATTGAGACACCGACGATCGAAATGGTCGAGACATAAAGATCGATATATTGGAAGCCTATACTTGGACATCGGAATGGTTCGAGTGGTTCGGGCATTTTTCTGGAGTACAGGGAGGTTACTGGAACCACCCGAGGAGTATATGGGTCTTATTGGGCCTTAGTGGAATAGAGGAGAGGGAAGGGAAAAGAGGGAGCACTACAAAAAAATACACTTCCATGATGATACATGTTTGTCACAGTAGGTCGCGTTTTTTGTCATGCATGTACATCCATGACAAATATATGACAGAATCAATATAGTCATACCTGTGCTGTCATAGAAGTGTTCCATGACATTGCCAAAATTATCATCACGGAAGTGTCCACTTCCATGACGATAAATCGCGCATCACAGAAGTGCTTTTGTCAAGGGTGACCGACACGTGGCATCCACCGTAACGGAACGCCGTTAAGCTATCGGGTCGGGTTTTGGATCCAATAACCCGTTAATAGCCCCGACCAATGGGGACTTTCCACGTGTAAAATCATCATTGGCTGGAGGAAACACGTGTCGGCTCACCGTTGGGACAGATGTCATCCGCTCATTGGACCAAAGGCGCCTATGATACGTCGACACGTGGCACGGCCCAACAGAGGCCCATTCCTATGAAAAGGCCGGCCCATTTGACTTGGTCAAAAGGTGGCGGGTCGGCCCACGGAAAGCCCGTTAACGGCTTGTTCGCATATAGCCCATTTACAGCCCGCTAACCCAGGGCCCGTTACGCCCTATCCGAATTAGGCCCAGTAGCGTTATCTGGGCCGTCCAATATAATTCAGCCCGTTTTAACTTCCGGCCCATGTGTGGCCCATGACTTCTTTCGGCCCATATGAGGACCTTTGTAACTCTTGGCCCATTAACGCCCCGTGGTGAAACTGGCCCGTAATGAACAGTGTATCACTTTATACCCATTAACGGCCCGTTATTCCATTGGGCCGTTTCCAGCCCAAGTTATCTTTCGGCCTTCTTAGGGCTAATTGATTCTTGGGCTCATTTGCACCATTCGGTTACATACGGCCTGTTACTGTCATTTTCTGCTTGTGGACCAAATTCAGCCCGTCGTTACAGTCGGTCCGTTTGTGGACCATTAATACGTTGGGCCATTTTCATGTCAAAAAAACCCATTGCGCTGTTTTCATAGAGTTATCAAATACGGCCTATTAACGACCCGTTATGGTCCACGAATAGTACGGCCCATGATTGGTGAAATGATGATACACCCCGTAGAAGGCCCATGGATCCTACGGCCTGTATGAGGCCCATGGATAGTACGACCCGTAGAAGGCCCATGGATTGTACGGCCCGTAGAAGGCCCATGGACCCTACGACCCGTAGAAGGCCCATGGACCCTAAGGCCCGTATAGAAGGCCGATGGATCCTACGGCCGGACGAAGGCCCATAGATCATATGGCCTGCAGGAGGCCCATGGTTACAATAGTCTGTGTGTTGCCATGATTATTTTGGCCTAGTTACCAAAAATAGGCTATTGTGGCTGCTAGAAAAAAATAGAAAAAGAACTGCAGTGACTACAAGCAAACAACTAAACAAGACAATAAGGAAATAAATAAGCAAGCAATTAACGCTAGCCTATTACCGCTATTACACATATTACATCCACTGGGCATCGAAGTTCGCCACCAGTGCAAATATAGGGAACAAAGCAGCACATTACATACACTGGCCATCAAAATTGGCCACCAGTGCAAATAAACACGGCAGCAAAACAAGAGCATAACTGAAACAACTTCATAAGAGCTCAAGAAACGTTATCCTGGATATCCACCATGCTGGCAATAAGCTTAGCAAGCTGATTAGCTTTGTCTTGTTTAGCGCTAAAATCCTCCAACGCTTGCTGTTGCACCAGAAAGTATGCATCTGAATGCTCCAGGGACTTCCGCAGTGCTTCTGCTTCTTGTCGCAGCACAGCTGATCGATGTCTTTCAGCTTGTAGTTGAGACTCAAGAAACCAAACTGATTCAGACAGTGAGTTTGAATAGCTTGTGCAAGCGGTAGTGGCCAATAACTCGAACACTAAACCAAGACATGACTTTGGGGTTGTCTTGCTGTCTTCAAGATAGTCTTCCTTAGTTGTTTTATCAGCTCTGTTGGAGACCAACTAGGATGTGTCACTATCCTAAACCTTATCGGCGTTACTTCCTTTACCATTGCTTAATAAGGCACTCTTCCCCAATATTCTGTCAGCGTTCTAAAAGAAGAAACAAGCAGACACATAACAAGTTTAGCATGTACTAGTATATGAAACTCATTTCGGTGAACCAGTTCATTAGTAAGGTGGACAGGATTAAACTACCAAGTCTTCTATTGCCAAGTACTAGTACATAATAAAAGCATCAAACAAACATATATCTATGTCCTATGGTCACTGCATTGTGTTGCCAAATCAAAATAGAGACACGGTTCAAATCATATCAGTTCAAGACAAAGTAGCAGTGAAAGAATACAAAGCGTGGGAAACTACACGGCACAACAAGATTTCAGATGGGTACCACGGGTCTACATGTACAACAACACTATTGGCTCTATTGTGATGCTAGTGATGTGCATGATATTAAAGTCAACTATATACACAATTGAAATTGAAATCAACAGAGCTATTGATAAGAGCAAACCTGTTAAAGAAACATGCGTGAACATACCTGCTGTGCCATTGGAGTTTCGATTTTATCCTTCAATTTAAAATTAAGTTTGTATGAGTAAATACAGTGATACAAGAGCAAAGCAATCATAGTTAAAAAAGGCGCGCCTAAGCGAGCGCTTAAGCGCGCCTAGGCTCTAGGCGTTGGCAAAACGCATTGCGCATAACTACGCATAATCTATGCATAACTGCTCATAAGCATGTGCTTTGGTCAGTAAAAAGCAAGGCGGTGGCAAAATGCACAATTAACGCCTAGCGCTTTTTTGAACTATGATAGCAATGGAGTCTTAAATTAGAACAGTTGTTCTTCAGGTTTAGGCACTTGTTCTACATGAACAGAGTACAGTAAGACGCAAGAATATAATACTTAAAAATAGAAAATGAGCTCATAGACTGAGGGAGTCCTGGATTAGGGGGTGTTCGGGTAGCCGGACTATACCTTCAGCCGGACTCCAGGATTATGAAGATACAAGATTGAAGACTTCGTCCCGTGTCCGGATGGGACTTTCCTTGGCGTGGAAGGCAAGCTTGGCGATGCGGATATTCAAGATCTCCTACCATTGTAACCGACTTTGTGTAACCCTAACCCTCTCCGGTGTCTATATAAACCGGAGGGTTTTAGTCCGTAGGACAACTTCATCATACAACAATCATACCATAGGCTAGCTTCTAGGGTTTAGCCTCCTTGATCTAGTGGTAGATCTACTCTTGTACTACCCATATCATCAATATTAATCAAGCAGGACGTAGGGTTTTACCTCCATCAAGAGGGCCCGAACCTGGGTAAAACATCGTGTTCCTTGCCTCCTGTTACCATCCGCCTAGACGCACAGTTCGGGACCCCCTACCCGAGATCCGCCGGTTTTGACACCGACATTGGTGCTTTCATTGAGAGTTCCTCTGTGTCGTCGCTTTTAGGCCCGATGGCTCCTTCGATCATCAACAACGATGCAGTCCAGGGTGAGACTTTTCTCCCCGGACAGATCTTCGTCTTCGGCGGCTTCGCACTGCGGGCCAATTCGCTTGGCCACCTTGAGCAGATCGAAAGCTACGCCCCTGGCCATCAGGTCAGGTTTGGAAGCCTAAACTACACGGCTGACATCCGCGGGGACTTGATCTTCGACGGATTCGAGCCACAGCCAAGCGCGCCGCACTGTCTCGATGGGCATGATATAGCTCTGCCGCCGAACAGCGCCTTGGAGGCCGCACACGCATCGGTTCCGACCATTGATTCGGAGCCTACTGCGCCGATCGAGGATCAGCGGTTGGACGCTGCCTCAGGGGCTGCGATCTCAGAGGCGATCGAGCCGAACTCCAGCCCCGCACTCCGCATGGCCCGTGACTCCGAGGAGCCGGATTCCTCTCCGAACTCCGAGCCCCCCGCGCCCCTGCCGATCGAATCCGATTGGGCGCCGATAATGGAGTTCACCGCCGCGGACATCTTTCAGCACTCGCCCTTCGGCGACATCCTGAATTCTCTAAAGTCTCTCTCTTTATCAGGAGAGCCCTGGCCGGACTACGGTCAGCAAGGTTGGGATACGGACGATGAAGAAATTCAAAACCCACCCACCACCCACTTCGTAGCCACTGTCGACGACTTAACCGACATGCTCGACTTCGACTCCAAAGACATCGACAGCATGGACGACGATGCAGCAGACGAACAAGAACCAGCACTTGTAGGGTGCTGGAAGGCCACCTCGTCATATGACATATATATGGTGGACACTCCAAAGGATGGAGATGGCGATGAAACAGCGGGGGACGATACCTCTAGGAAACAGCCCAAGCGCCGGCGTCAGCGGCGCCGCTCTAAATCCCACCAAAGCAAAAACAGTGATTCTGGCACAGGAGATAATGCTACTCCAGATAACACCGAAGGACACCCCCTCCAGCAAAATTCAGCACAGGTGGACAGAGAAGCCAGCCCTCACGAGAGGGCGGCGGACCAAGAGGTTGAGGACGATAATTATACGCCTCCCTCTGAAGACGATGCAAGACTCGACGATGACGAGTTCGTCGTGCCATAGGACCTGGCCGAACAAGAGCGTTTTAAACGCAGGCTTATGGCCACGGCAAGCAGCCTCAAGAAAAAGTAGCAACAACTTAGAGATGATCAAGATTTGCTAGCTGACAGATGGACTGAAGTCCGTGCGGCCAAAGAGTATGAACTCGAACGCCCCTCCAAGAGTTACCCAAAGCGCAGGCTGCTACCCCCACTAGAGGAGGAAGCACCTACATCACCAGCGCATGACATGGCCGACTGGCCACCTCGTGGCCGCGATAGAGAGGCCTCTCGGCCCTCCACTCAAGCCATGCACCGGCGCCGCGTCAAGCATACTAAGGCACGAGAAAATGCACCCGACCTGCGCGACATACTGGAGGACAAGGCAAGGCAAACAAGATCGATCTACGGATCGCGCAGGCACCCCACGACATGTGACGATGACCGTCACTCCGGATGCAATGAATCCAGCCGGGCCGAACTCAACAGACAAAGCTCCTTCGAGCTGCGTCGTGATATAGCCCAATACAGAGGCGCCGCACACCCACTATGCTTCACAGACGAGGTAATGGATCATAAAATCCCTGAGGGCTTCAAACCCATAAACATCGAATCGTACGATGGCACAACAGATCCTGCGGTATGGATCGAGGATTATCTCCTTCATATCCACATGGCCCGCGGTGATGATCTACACGCCATCAAATACCTCCCACTCAAACTTAAGGGACCGGCCCGACATTGGCTTAACAGCTTGCCAGCAGACTCAATCGGTTCTTGGGAGGACCTGGAAGCCGCATTCCTTGACAACTTCCAGGGCACTTATGTGCGACCACCGGACGCCGATGACCTAAGCCACATAATTCAGCAGCCAGAGGAATCGGCCAGGCAATTCTGGACACGGTTCCTAACAAAGAAAAACCAGATAGTCGACTGTCCGGACGCAGAGGCCTTAGCGGCCTTCAAGCATAATATCCGTGACGAGTGGCTTGCCCGGCACCTGGGACAGGAAAAGCCGAAATCTATGGCAGCCCTCACGACACTCATGACCCGCTTTTGCGCGGGAGAAGACAGCTGGCTAGCTCGCAGCAACAACTTAACCAAGAACCCTGGTAATTCGAATACCAAGGACAAAAGTGACAGGTCGCGTCGGAACAAACAAAAGCGCCGCGTTAACAGCGACAGCAACGAGGATACGGCAGTTAATGCCGGATTCCGAGGCTACAAATCCGGTCAACGGAAAAAGCCATTCAAAAGAAATACTCAGGGCCCGTCCAGTTTGGACCGAATACTCGACCGCTTGTGCCAGATACATGGCACCCCCGAAAAGCCAGCCAATCACACCAACAGGGATTGTTGGGTGTTCAAGCAGGCAGGCAAGTTAAGAGCCGAAAACAAAGACAAGGGGCTGTATAGCGACACGAGGAGGAGCCCAGGCCGCCGAACAACAGTGGACAGAAGGGATTTCCCCCGCAAGTGCGGACGGTGAACATGATATACGCAACCCACATCCCCAAGAGGGAGCGGAAGCGTGCGTTACGGGACGTATATGCGATAGAGCCAGTCGCCCCAAAGTTCAACCCATGGTCCTCCTGCCCGATCACCTTTGATCGAAGGGACCACCCCACTAGCATCCGTCACGGCGGCTTCGCCGCATTGGTTCTAGACCCAATCATTGACGGATTTCATCTCACAAGAGTCCTCATGGACGGCGGCAGCAGCCTGAACCTGCTTTACCAGGATACAGTGCGAAAAATGGGCATAGATCCCTCGAGGATCAAGCCCACCAAAACGACCTTTAAAGGCGTCATACCAGGTGTAGAAGCCAACTGTACAGGCTCAGTCACACTGGAAGTGGTCTTCGGATCTCCGGATAACTTCCGAAGCGAGGAGTTAATCTTCGACATAGTCCCGTTCCGTAGTGGCTATCACGCACTGCTCGGGCGAACCGCATTCGCAAAATTCAACGCGGTACCGCACTATGCATACCTCAAGCTCAAGATGCCAGGCCCTAGAGGAGTAATCACGGTCAACGGGAACACCGAACGCTCCCTCCGAACGGCGGAGCACACGGCAGCGCTCGCAGCAGAAGTACAAAGCAGCCTCTCTAGGCAGTTCTCCAGTTCGGCCTTCAAAAAGCCGGACACTGTCAAGCGCGCCCGGAGTACCCTACAACAAGACCGCCTGGCACGTTCTGAGCTAGCGTAGCAATGCGGCCCCAACCCTAGCCCTCGCGATATAGCGAAACCAGTGCTTCGCCTACATAACTACGCTCTTGAAATACCATGGGCACAGGGGAAGGGGCACTATCACGGCACGCCCGAAAAACGGCCTAAACCGCACCAGGGGCTGCCGGATTCCTTTTTTCTTTCTTCCTTACTCTCAGGACTCCATACTTCGGACGACCCGTTCGGCAATTCAACTGCCGCACAAACGATGCAAGATCCAGGAAAGCAGACAAGCCACGCCGCATTATGGAACTCCCAGGTGGTCTCTATTGCGAGCAGTATACCTGTTTTTTAATACAATTCCGCGGCCTGCCCCTGGCCAGGACATGTTAAATAGTCCAATTTCTTTTGCTTATCGCACTATTTGTATCGTTCCACTTTCATAGCAACCTTTCTATAAACAATGCATAGCTTTTTGTCTATTTTTTGCATTATCCTCTTTTTATATATATGTTTATTAATAACATGTTGCATCCATACACCGTGGTACGGCAAAAATACGCCAGGGGCTTCAGTACCCATCAATATGGCGTGAGAAGTCCGTACACTTTCACAAGTGCGGCACCCCGAACTTATAGCACTATATGCATCGGCTCCGAATCATGATTTGGGTCAATAGTTGGGTTTGCCCGGCTCCTATGTTTTGGTGCCTTACGTTCCGCTATATCGGCTAAGGTAGCACTAGGAGAACTACTGCGATTGTGCCCCAGTTGAGCTGGGCTGAGCACCTCAGTAGAGAAAGCTAAAACTGACTGTCATGATGAGGCGAGAGATCGGTCGCTGTTCGAGAGGTTTTTCGAGTCCTTAAAGACTTATGCCGCTTCGAGCGAGGAACCGGCTATGTCCGGCCAAGGCGTGGATAGCGCCCCGAACTCGGTCTTCTGAATACTAGGGGCTTCGCCAAAATTTAAAATTATAGAGTTCTATGGCTAAGTGAGAGTGTTCAAGCATTATAGTCCGATTGCCTTGTTCGTTGTGCTGAGCGCCTCCCTCAACGGACCTAATCATGGGAAAAAGAGCGCTCAGGTTTATCCCAAACACCCCAGCACTAGTGGCATGGGGGCAGAAGCCGACGACTGGCCATCTCTCAAAAAAAAATTGATAAAGCCTGCACAGAAAGTAATATTTTAAATTCAACAAGCATTGCTTAGCGCATATGAACAAGTTTTCAGCGCACATGATAACACGAGTGAGTTCATTCAAAAATTACATCCCTGGTGCATTCATCCACCATAAGGCGGGCACCAGCCAGAACATCCTTGTAATAGTTCTCGGGCTTGCGATGCTCCTTCCCCGGCGGCGGCCCGTCCCTCACAAGCTTCTCACCGTCCAGCTTACCCAGTGCACCTTTGCATGGGCAAGGGCCCTACGGGCACCTTCGATGCAGACGGAGCGCTTGATGACCTCGAGCCTTGGACAAGCCTCCACCAGCCGCCGCACCAGTCCGAAGTAGCTCCCAGGCAGGGACTCTCCAGGCCACAGCCGAACTATGAAGCCCTTCAGGGCCTGTTCGGCCGCCTTGTGGAGCTCGACCAGCTGCTTCAGCTGATCGCTCAAGGGCACAGGGTGTCCGGCCTCAGCGTACTGAGACCAGAACACCTTCTCCGTCGAGCTGCCTTCCTTGGCTCGGTAGAACGCGGCGGCATCGGATATGCTGCGGGGAAGATCTGCGAATGCCCCTGGAGAGCTTCGGATCCGGGTAAGTAACAAGTAGTTTACTTTTACATGTCTGCTTTGCATAGAGAATGCCTTACCCGCCGCTATCTTTTTCACCGCATCCAATTCCTGGAGGGCCTTCTGGGCTTCGGCCTTGGCAGATTTGGCAGTTTTAAGGGCCGCAGCAAGCTCGGACGCTCGCGTCTTCGAGTCGAGCTCCAAACTCTCATGTTTTTTCATGAGAGCCTGAAGCTCTTGCTGCACCTCGCCGACCTGCGCCTCAAATTTCTCCCGCTCGGTGCGCTCCGTGGCCGCTTTCTTCTCGGCCTCGGACAGCGCCTGCTTGAGGGTCGCCACCTCAGTTGTGGCCCCTACAATAAGCAGTATACTCCTGTCATTTTTTGCAATTGCGTCTTCTTATAGGCATTTTTTCTATAAGGTATCTCTTACCTTCTTTCTCCTCGAGCTGCCGTTTGGCAAGGCCGAGCTCTTGCTCGGTCCGCTCGAGGCCCTGCTTCAGGGCACCCACCTCCGCAGTCAGTGCGGCGGTGGCCAGCAGCGAAGCCTGCATACGTATATTGACTCCTTTTTAGTTAGACTCCTGCGATATTTAATAGATCCTCTATTCGGCTTTTCTTTCCGAACGCCAAACAGAGCATCAGGGGCTACTGTCTATGCGGTAATATTTTTACATATTTTTACTTACCTCGAAGCCTGTTAGAAGGCTATCACAAGCTTCAGTCAGTCCGCTTTTGGCGGACTGAACCTTCTGGACCACCGTACTCATGATGGTACGGTGCTCCTCGTCGATGGAGGCGCCCTCAAGCACCTCCAGCAGATTGTCCGGCGCCTCCGGCTGGACGGAGGACGCCGGCTCAATAGGCTTGCTCCTCTTGGCAGGAGTTTGCCTGCCACGGTCCGGAACCGTTGATGATTCCGGCGCGGTGTCCGGCTTAAAGCCGGACTTGGAGCCCCGGGGGGTCTTGTCCCCTTTACTCCTGGAGTCCGGGAGGTCGCCTGGCGCTTCCTCCTGGACCACCTCCTCTTGCCCCGGAGCTTGTCGCGATGCCACTTCTGCGTCATCCGTGGCACAGGGGGAGGCAGCGGGCGGAACCGAATTCACGTCCGATGAATCCAGGGAGCCGCTCGACGACTCGTCGAGCCCGTCCTTGGGCGGGCTGCATGATTATATTCGACATTAGGGAAAGTTGTGCAACAAAAGGAATATCATGAGTTACTCTGGTATCCGAACACTTACGATTTTGCCGGATGCTTGGCCCTGTCCGGCCACCCCTCTTCGTCCTCGTCGGCGTCGGGGGCATAGTCCGGTGGAGGGGTTTTCCTCTTCTTGGACCCTTCGGCCTCCCCCACTGGGGCGGCCTTCCTCTTCTTTCCTCCCCCCGCTGGAGGGGGAGAGGTTTCTTCTTCCTCCTCCTCATCTTCACGGGAGGAGTGCGTCTCGGACTCGTCGGACGACGAGTCCGACACCACCATATTCCGGGAACTCTTTCGAGTCCCCGCGGCCTTCTTCTCTGGCACCACATAACGTGCCGGAACCAGCAGCTTCACTAGGAGAGCAGGGGCTGGGTCTTCGGGCAAGGGAGCCAGACAGTTAATCAGTCCGGACTGCGCCTGCCAATCCTGTCAAAGGTAAGGGAGTTTAGATCCCGCATAGAGTCAAACTATGCAAAAAATCTGAACATCCTATAAAAGATGGAAATATCTCACCTCGCCAGCAGGACACTGCAAGCTGAATCCGCGGTCTTCGGAGGCGGATGTGGGAGCCTCGGCGCCTTTGGTTAGCCCCTTCCAGACATCTTCGTACGTCGTGTCGAAGAGCCTGCTCAGAGTTCGGTGTTGCACCGGGTTGAACTCCCACAAATTGAAGTCCCATTCTTGACACGGAAGGATCTGGCGGACGAGCATGACCTGGACTACGTTGACAAGCTTGAGCTGCTTGTTCACCAGGGACTGGATGCATTTTTGCAGTCCGGTCACCTCTTCTTCGTCGCCCCACGACAAGCCCGTCTCCTTCCACGACGTGAGCCGCGTAGGGGGTCCGGATCGGAATTCAGGGGCTGCGATCCACTTCGGATCGCGTGGCTCGGTGATGTAAAACCACCCTGACTGCCACCCCTTCAAGGTCTCCACAAAGGAGCCCTCGAGCCATAGGACGTTGGCTATTTTGCCCGCCATGGCACCTCCGCACTCCGCCTGGTTGCCGCGCACCACCTTTGGCTTGACGTTGAAGGTCTTGAGCCAGAGGCCGAAATGGGGGCGGATGCAGAGGAAAGCCTCGCACACGACGATAAACGCCGAGATATTGAGGATGAAGTTCGGGGCCAGATCGTGGAAATCTAGGCCATAGTAGAACATGAGCCCGCGGACAAATGGGTGGAGAGGAAAACCTAGTCCGCGGAGGAAGTGGGGAAGAAATACTACCCTCTCATGGGGCCTTGGGGTGGGGAGAAGCTGCCCCTCCTCAGGAAGCCGGTGCGCGATGTCTTTGGACAAGTATCCGGCCTTCCTTAGCTTTTTGACATGGCCCTCCGTGACGGAGGAGACCATCCACTTGCCTCGCGCTCCGGACATTGTTGGAGAAGGTTGAGGTAGGAAGTGCGGGCTTGGGCGCTGGAGCTCGGATGCGCAGAAGATGGATAGGCAAAGGAGGAAGAAGGCGTAGGTAAAAAGGTGGATCATTATCCCCTTATATGGGCGGATGCGACTATGCGTCCCCACCGGCCTAGTAAAACTCGCTTGCCTCCCAAGCGCCATGATAAATGGCGCGGTTGGGTTACCCACGTCCGTATTGATGAGAATCCCGTAAATAGGGGGACACGATCTCTGCTTTGACAAGACGTGCCAAGGAAACCGCCTCGCAAAACACGCTGAGGTGGAAAAGTGAAAACGATTCGAATAAAGGCTTGGCCGTAGTGTGATGTCACGCTGCGGAATACGTCAGCAGATTAGATTTGTGTTAATATTATTCTCTCTGTGGCAATACGTGGAAACTTATTTTGCAGAGCCGGACACTACTCTTGGTGTTTACAAACTTTTATGAAGAATTTGGAGGAGGAACCCGCCTTGCAATGCCGAAGACAATCTGCGCGCCGGACTCGTCGTCATTGAAGCCTGGTTCAGGGGCTACTGAGGGAGTCCTGGATTAGGGGGTGTTCGGGTAGCCGGACTATACCTTCAGCCGGACTCCAGGACTATGAAGATACAAGATTGAAGACTTCGTCCCGTGTCCGGATGGGACTTTCCTTGGCGTGGAAGGCAAGCTTGGCGATGCGGATATTCAAGATCTCCTACCGTTGTAACCAACTTTGTGTAACCCTAACCCTCTCTGGTGTCTATATAAACCGGGGGATTTTAGTCCGTAGGACAACTTCATCATACAACAATCATACCATAGGCTAGCTTCTAGGGTTTAGCCTCCTTGATCTCGTGGTAGATCTACTCTTGTACTACCCATATCATCAATATTAATCGAGCAGGACGTAGGGTTTTACCTCCATCAAGAGGGCCCGAACCTGGGTAAAACATTGTGTCCCTTGTCTCCTGTTACCATCCGCCTAGACGCACAGTTCGGGACCCCCTACCCGAGATCCGCCGGTTTTGACACCGACATAGACCTTACCACATTCTTGGTTCAGGACTAGTACAGAACAAGGCGTTCCCAGTCATCGTCCAATAAATGTGTCTCAGGAGAATGTAAGGGAATTTGATGAGTTTCTTTGCCGGTGAAGTACGTTTTCTTCATGTAATTCCGATACAGCCACCAAGCATTCTTGAAGATAGAAGAGGTATTAGCACAGGTTACCTCATCCTGAGTTTCCAAATCATTCCTTCTCTATAGAGAAAAATGGGAAAATTTGTTGTATTATAACCATCATGGAGGTAGGATGTATGGGACGAAGCAAAGTAATTGCCATGAATAACATTACTTACACATAACTCCTGGACAAACACCTGCAACTGGCATTTTCCTTCATCTTTAGTATAATATTTCCAAGATGGGAAGATACGCACATACGATTTAACAACATCAAATGTGATAGATGCTAAACTACGACTAGCTGGTTGTGCTTTCTCCACAGGAATAGGCGTACTAACTGGTGGAGTTGGGGTTCGCCGTGATAGTACTGGCCCTTTGGGCACTGGAGCTGCCTTACTAACTGCTCTTGTTTGGGAGCTCTGTGGTGGAGATGGTGCTGTGTCAACAGGAACTAGGTTACTATCGGCTGGGGTTGGGGTTAGATGGGTGAAGCTGGTTCTCTGTCCATCGCAGTAGGGGTACAATCTGCGAGAGTTTGGGTTATGTGTGGTAGGGCTGGTTCTTGTGCATGTACAACCGGGGTGCTATCTCCACCAAGAGGTAGCACTGTTTTATTGAAGACTGTGTTTTTAGTCCGCTAGATACTGGCATCACCCACTCCAATTCAAATGGCTGATAAATAGGAAAAATAGTTGAATGTACAGACATTGTATGAGAGACAGATGCAATAGATAGTGTGGAAAAAAGAGGGCATGAAATAGTTGACATGTATATTGTTTAACTAAAACGGATAGCATGACATAATTTCACATTTATGATGTCTATCTAAACTGGATAGCATAGCATAACATAATTCCAAGATATGATGAATAACTAAACATGATTGCATGACATAATTCACCTACATGTTATCTAAGTAATCAGGATCGCATCATTTAATTCACATATGTGATTTGTATGCTAAATAGAGGGCATTCGATATGATGTATGAACTAAGAACATGGTGTTGAATATTGTGTATATGATGTCCAAACTATGCAATGCAAGACACCGTATGCATGATATGAGCAGTATAACTGTGCCAAGTTAGAGCATACACCTCAGTGGGGGAATAGGACTGCTCATCTGTCTCTGAATCCATCTCTGAGGAGCTATCGGGACCCAACAAGAGATTTGCTTCGACAGGTAGCACTGTCTTCTCTGAAGGCCTTGTTTTCACTCTAGATTTTTCCATCTCCCACCCAAATGGCTGATTCACAGGAAGAGTATTTTAATGTACAAACATTGTCGACAAATGGAAATGTAATGAAGAAAATGATGGGCAAGATAGCATTCAAATATATGATGCCTGGTTAAACAGGATGGCATTGCACATTTCACATATATTATGGCTGGCTAAAAGACATGAGACTGCATAATTCCCATATATGATATAGAAACTAAACAGGTGGCATTACAGAACATGTCTAAACTAAGCAGATGGCATATATGATGTCAAAAGTAGGCACTGCAAGGCAACATATGCATGATATGACTAACATCATCATGCCAAGGTAGAGCAAACACCTTGGGGGGTAAATAGGAGTGGTCAGCGGCGTCTGAATCTGCCTCAGAACAGATATCTTCCTCCGGATTACAATCTGGAGAAGGGTGGGGAGGGTTTGCCATTGAACCCACCATGGAGCAATGTCTGCATGACATTGTATTGTCGCACAAAACTCTTCTCTTTTTCTCTACATGTTCAGCATGACTGTGTACAATATCTGACATGCATACAAAAAAAATATGGTGAGATTATGTAAGGAGAGCATGCAGAAATTTAGAGTGATGGTAACAACCAGTGGATCAAAGTTTTTCTGTTAAACCAAAATAGCCCTAATGGATCGACGTGAATGTATAGTAATAAGTGATGCAACAAGTGTACAACCTCTTTGCCATAGCCGTGTCGACCCCAGCATCATTGGTTGGTCGCTGAAGCAGTTGAGGCAGAGGTGGCTGTCGGAGGTGTGGAGTAAGATCTGAGAAATCTGTAGACAGCGTCCAAGGCACTGCTCTGTTGTGATGGATCGTTCTGTCGTTGGAGCAGCTCCGGTGAGCCATAAGACGTCAAGGCTGAAGCAACACAAGACAGACATCGTCAATCTCAAGTGGGATTCTAATAGCATCTCCAATAGATGATGTAAAATGGATGTAAAATTAACATCACCAAAAACCACCTGACTACAACAGATGAGGTAAAAACTGTTGACTCTGAACTTAACTGTCGAAACTGAAATTTACTGTGGAATCTGAATGCTACTGTCGAAACTGAACGCAATGGTAGCAGAGAGGCACTTGACATGTAGTTTAGGAAGGGCCTGCAGTTCATCTTCAACCTGCACCCCCTGAGCCGCCAGCCACCACCGGCCGAACCGCCGGCCCCAGCGCCGCCGCGCCGCCCCGAAACAACTCGCCACCGCCGCCCCAGCTAGCCCTCTAGCCCCCCCGCCCACGTTGTAATTTTAGGATAGCAAGGCGCAGGTTGTGAAGGCGCCAGTTTTGGGAGCACGATATCTGAATTTTCGGGATATAACAAGACGCGGGTTGAATTTTAGGGACAAGCCTAACGTGTAGTAATATTGTACTTGTACATACCAAATCAATTCGCACTTCCCTCAACCAAAACGAAAACGAAAAAAATAAAACTATTCACACCACATAAAGAGAGAGTCTTGCCCCGTTTTACTATACAAATGCTATTCAAAGCTACTCCCTCCTTCCATCTATATAGGGCCTAATGCGTTTTTTGATGCTAACATTGACCAAATATTAGAGCAATGATATATGACATGCAACTTACACAAAGCACACCGTTAAATTGTGAAAGGTTCTTTCAATGATATAATTTTCACATTGTGCATGTCATGTACTATTAATCTTGTCAATAGTCAAAGGCAGTCTTAAAAATCTCATTACGCCCTATATAGATGGAAGGAGGGAGTATGAATCCATGTTATGTCCGATTAAATTTTTTCACTTGCTGTATAATGCACGTAACCTGCTCATACCAACATTTTAGCGCATTCCAAATGTCTATACTACCGCTGCAATTCGAACTAAATTTGAATTCGTTTCTCTATTTCAATAAGAATCTACAATCATGATTGTTGCCAACTTCAACCATCATAGTTTCCTTGCTATCCGCCAGATATAAATCGGACGGCCTATAATGCAGATGGCAGGCACACCATTATCAACAACTCCCTTTTTTATAAGAGTAGAGATAAAATATATTAAATGTAGTATAACATGTTCATAACCACACCATGTGTATCACCGTTATATATATTCACACATGCGTCGATTTGAAACACTATGATAAATTCTTCAAATATCCAAATTCGCTTTTTATAATGAAGTATATATGATCTCTATTCGTCTTTTACACCCACACAACCCTCTTATCTTTGTAGCTAGCGCTAAATTTCTCTTGTGCATGCACACGCCCGCATCCCTCTCACCCTCCCTCAGCATTCTCTAGCTCCATCGCGCAAATTCGTCTTTTCACTTTAGGTCGTTCACCCACGGTGTGTGTAGGCCCCCAGCTCCTTCTTTACGGCACACATCGATCGATATGCCTCTCTAGCCAGGTGTGCCTAGCACAAACACAAGTTTCCCCTCTTCTCTTGTCATCGTCCATGCCTCACTCCCACCACTCTTTTCATCGTTCTCGTACTCGCACACTCCTCCCCCTCGATATAGTATGCCTCTCGTACCACCTCCTACATGCATCCCTCTCTCTCTCTATCCTTCTCCTCGTGCCTCATTTGCTTCTAACACACACATTCATGTATACCGATCGATCTCCCAACATATACCTAGATCGACTTTAACTACCCCCCCATCGATCGACGTACCTCACAAGTTATGTCTCTCCTTTCTCTAACAAAGGGCGATTGATCTTCCTATGTAGTTACGTCCGCTTACCACAGCCACATCGTCCCCCCTCATCATTCGTGCATGACTCCTGACCCGTCTCTCACACGCACATGCACAGACAACAAGCAGCCATCTCCTCTCTTATTGATAGTGCGGGCGTGCCCTCCGTTTGTCTAGCAAGCCTATCCCACCATTTGTTAGAAGCAATTCCACTACCACCCCCTCCAACACTCTAGCTCTATCTCTCTCCCAACCTTATTCCTCTCCTGCACATATGCATGGATGCCGATCGATCTCCCTTAATACATGAGGCAGATCGATCTACTTAATACATGAGGTAGGCCTCTCTCCTCCTCCACACACATACCAGCCATTGTACCTCTATAGTTAATTGGGCCTCCCTCTTCCCCCACCACACACCGATAGTCGAGCGCTGCAGGTAGGTATCCATGCCACAGAGACAAACTGCACATGTCCCATCTCACGTTCCAGTAGACCAGCCACTCTATATCTTTGACGTGGGCACACACAAATTCGATGGCACTCTTTATCGATCGCGCGCGCGCGCACACACACACACACACACACATCATCCCTCTCTTCGATTCTATGGACACCTCAAGCTGATGATACCTCCACTCTCTTCTCGTGGATCGCCCCCTCTATATATATGTTACATCCAGGAATCTATTTCACACACATTGCATATGTTACATTTTTTATTGACCCCCCCCCCCCAAAAATTCTCAAGAACCCACACACTATATCTCTCTAGGTTTGTATCTCTCTCACACAACCCCACGTAGGTGGTGTACGTATACAAGAAGAGAATAGGTGCACCGTGCACATACTCACGCTTCGTGCCCAGCCACTCCCGCGTGGGTACACGGTCGAGCTCATTTCTTTACGAAATGGCAGCCCACATGCTAATTTGAACGCATGTAGCGGTTGTTTACCTAGGGAGGTCGTGTACCACGCGTGCACGAAAACAAAGTTAGACTTGACGCGTTGACGCATTATTTTTAAATAAAGTTATAGCGCTCAATGCCACGTACACAGAATATAAAACGATTTTTATGGAGAAAAAGGTAGTCCGCTCACTATATACAATGGAGCATGCCTGCGTGGTTTGTCTCTTCAGAGTATCTCACACAAGGCTGCGGTGGCCCCTCTCTCTCTCACTGTTGGTCACTGATCCGGCCGCATCCCGTCCGCCGGGGAAAGGGAGTGCGGTGGCCTCTCTCTCTCACTGTTGGTCACTGATCCGTCCGCATCCCGTCCGCCGGGGGAAAGGGAGGAAGTGCATCGTTTCTCCGTTCGATGGCGCCGAGGCAGCATGTCCTGATCTGCGGTACACGCCGTTCTCTCTGACCAAGCTCCGGCGTGGCAGGGCCTACGCCACCTGCTCACAGATTCCGCCCGCCGCCGCTCACCTAGTTACATCCTGACAACCTCCAGGTATCCCCTCCGGCCTTGCTCCACTGCCCGTCTTCCCACGTCGCTGCATGTGGATCTTCCATAGTTCTTTGCCCAAAACGTAGCTCGTCCGGCATACTTTCCATATTGCATTCTCGTCCTCACATCGTTTTAGACAAACACAACCGTGTTGTTATCTTCCCTTAGGACAAGGAATATGCTTCTTTTTTGTCGTTGCATGTGTCATCAACTATTATTGGCCAGTAATTGTTTCCTTTCTACCTCTTTTTTGCAAACAGGGCTATCCATTTCACCTCGTTGCTATTGCGACCTTTTGGTGAACTGCACAAATCACTTTTTTCTTAAGAGTGTTTTGTGCGGTTGTACTAAAATGTCACACGGGCAACGTCTCTACATTTCAGTGCGACTGCACAAAGGGAGATTGGTTTTGCTCTATCCTCCTCATCCAACTCCGAGCCTAATCTTCTCCAATTAGTTAGTCTTAAGAGAGACTGCAAAGGTGACCGGCTTCTATTTGTGTGTTTATTGTTTCATCAGCAGTCCCCTATTATCGTAATCACACTTAATATCTTTGGAACAGGGACGCTCAGCTCTATTTTAGTGGAACTGCACAAAATGATCGGAATGTTGCATGCTCCAGACAGCTACTTTTTTCCCAACATGCCTTGTTGATTTAGACAGAGCTGGGGGGACGTTGCTGCCAATGAAAGCATGGATCAATTTTAATTTAACACCTTCTCACAAGTCTGTCTTCAGTTGTGATGTAATTATTAGCTCTGATCTGCTAATACTTGACATGCATTAGCAAGGAAGTTAGTTTTTTATTGTTTCCGAAAGAGCATCGATGGCAAGACACGCGAAACAAAAGCTGAAAGCTCACACCATTGTACAATTTCATGTCACTGGAAAATTATTTGTATAGTACATCAATTATGTAAACAAATGATGGAAGCTTGATAGCATTGCCAGAAGCCTCTTCATCATCCGGGTCCATGTGCCATGCACAAAATTATACTCCTTGGTTCCTAAATATTTGTCTTTTTACAAATTTCAAACGGGCATATTTTAGAGTGTAGATTCACTCATTTTGCTTCGTATGTGTACTCCCTCCGTTCCTAAATATTATATTCGTCTTTCTAGAGATTTCAACAAGTGACTACATACGGAGCAAAATGAGTGAATCTACACTCTAAAATATGTCTATATACATCCGTATGTGCCAGTCCATTTGAAATCTCTAAAAAGACAAATATTTGAGTAGTCACTCGTTGAAATCTCTAGAAAGACAAATACTCCGGAGTATATTTAAGAACCGAGGGGGTAGTGCACAACCACATGGGAGACTCAGCCTGGTCGTTGCGCCGCATTAATGAGCAGTCAAATCATAAGCCCCACCTTTCCCACTGTAAGTTGCTCTAAAGAAGCAACCATCAATACGCTCTTCTTTGAATCCGCTCATACTACTCCATCTGTCACTGTTTATACAGCACGCTTCAGAAAAAAGAAAAAAATCTGTGGGACCAAGGCGACTAGCGATCGGCCTGAAAAATAGCATTGGTAGTTATAGCACGGCATCTATTACTAGTGGGAATAATGCGTACACACATGCATGCAGTGCTTCCACCCCGGGTACACACATGCATGCACTTACTCCACTCCGTAGTAGTACAGTACATGGAGAGAAAATTGTGGACTTGATTGCGGTTACCACGCCCTAATTAATTGAGCATTAAACCAAACAGGTCTAAAGTCTCTCTGGTGGTGGAAATGCATTGAGAGAAATGCATCATAATGAAGCGCGCCCTGTAAACTGTGACAGAGGGAGGAGTAGTATGAAGGTGCAAAACCAAGTACGTGTATGGCCAGTCGGTCAACGCACATCCTATCGGCATATCACTGACATGTGGGATAGGATTGTGAGCAAACCGATCTCAATTGACGGCAAAGAGCCAACCCACCATTCCTTGAGAGAGACGAGGAGCGAGAACACACAGACAGGCTCGCACGGAGGCCAACATATATTCGAGCATGGTTGGTTGATCGATATCATTCATTACATGTTGGGCTGCCGTTTTCTGCCCTTCTCCGGAATAAACATGTACTTTATCAGAGATAAAAAATAGGAGTACAGACGCTCCACTATGCGGTTCTAGTAGTAGTACTACTCGTACTACTACGCTTGGCTCTTCGCCTCTTTGTGAAGTCGAACAATGATGGTACTCCGCATGTTGGGTACTACAGTGTATGCCTTTGACAATCTGACACCGAATGGACTGATGCATGTCCACCGAGGGTAGGTTGCATTAGTCAAAAGGCGTAAGCGAGCTTCACCTTGTCCTGCAAGCTTCTCCTCATTCTGCGAGTTGACGGGACACACCAAAAAGTAGTGCTAGTCCATACTCCGTCCTTTCCGGTTAATATGGCTTAATATTTTTTGCGGGTAAATGAGAGAGCTTTATTCATATATAAGCATTCTTAGGACGATCAGCTAAGACACTGGTCACTAGGAAGCGAGGTAGCCCGCAAAAAAAGAAGTAGGAAGCGAGGTGTTTCATCAAGCCAGCTCTCGGCCACATTCAAAGTGCAGCAAGCACGGTTCGCACGAAGATGCGCTGCAAGGTTTGCTGACCTGTTTACATGCTGAATAACAAAGAAAGAGGAAATATTACCGAGCGCTACTATTTGTAACAGGATATGAGCCAGAATTAAGCGAGAATTGTGGCGAGTGTTCCATGTAATCAACTTCCATTATCACATGCGAGAACCCTCGAAGAGAACCAAATGTGTTGAAGATTGCTTTATCACATTTTAAAATTATAATAAGAGTGCAAATGCTCCGCCATCCGGTTCCTAGTACTAGTATAGTACATACCTTTATAGACTATAGTAGTAGTACTAGTAAACTTTGCGCTTTGCTGTTCGCCTATTCGGGAAGTCAAACAATAATAGCACTAGTAGTAGTATAGTGTATGCTTCTGGCAATCTGACACCGAATTAACTGTTGCACGTCCACCGCCTGAGCGAGGGAGAGCTTGCATTAGTCAAAAGTTTCTCCTTGTCCTGCGAGCCACCGCGCGCAAGCTTCTCCCGTCCTGCAACCTTCTCCTTGTTCGGCAAGTTGACGGGACACAGCAAAGTAATGCTAGTCCATACTGCCTCCTGCTACGTCTCGAGCTAGCGTTGGTTTTCCCCGAAGAGGAGGGGGTGATGCAGCACAGTAGCGTAAGTATTTCCCTCAGTTTTTGAGAACCAAGGTATCAATCCAGTAGGAGGACACGTGCAAGTCCCTCGTACCTGCACAAAACGGTAGCAACTCGCAACCAACACTTAGGGGTTGTCAATCCCTTCACGGTCACTTACGAGAGTGAGATCTGATAGAGATAATATTTTTGGTATTTTTGGTATAAAGATGCAAAGTGAAAAGTAAAAGCAAAACAAGTAAAATAAAGTAATGGAGATTGATATGATGAGAATAGACCCGGGGGCCATAGGTTTCACTAGTGGCTTCTCTCAAGAGCATAGACATTCTACGGTGGGTGAACAAATTACTGTTGAGCAATTGATAGAATTTAGCATAGTTATGAGGTTATCTAGGTATGATCATGTATATAGGCATCACGTCCGTGACAAGTAGACCGACTCCTGCCTGCATCTACTACTATTACTACACTCATCGACCGCTATCCAGCATGCATCTAGAGTATTAAGTTAAAAACAGAGTAACGCCTTAAGCAAGATGACATGATGTAGAGGAATAAATTCATGCAATATGATAAATACCCCATCTTGTTATCCTCGATGGCAACAATACAATACGTGCCTTGCAACTCTTTCTGTCACTGAGTAAGGACACCGAAGATTGAACCCAAAGCTAAACACTTCTCCCATTGCAAGAACTACCAATCTAGTTGGCCAAACCAAACGGATAATTCGAAGAGACTTGCAAAGATAACTCAATCATACATAAAAGAATTCAAAGAAGATTCAAATATTATTCATAGATAAGTTGGATCATAAACCCACAATTCATCGGTCTCAACAAACACACCGCAAAAAGAAGATTACATCAAATAGATCTCCACGAGAGAGGGGGAGAACATTGTATTGAGATCCAAAAAGAGAGAAGAAGCCATCTAGCTACTAGCTATGGACCCGAAGGTCTGACGTAAACTACTCACACTTCATCGGAAGGGCTATGGTGTTGATGTAGAAGCCCTCCGTGATGGATGCCCTCTCCGGTGGAGCTCCGGAACAGGCCCCAAGATGGGATCTCGTGGATACAGGAAGTTGCGGCGGTGGAATTAGGTTTTTGGCTCCGTCTCTGGTCTAATGGGGGTACGTAGGTATATATAGGAGGAAGGAGCACGTCGGTGGAGCTCCGAGGGGTCCACGAGGTAGGGGGGCGCGCCCAGGGAGGGCGCCCTCCACCCTCGTGACCTCCCCGGAAACTTCTTGGAGTAGGGTCCAAGTCTCCTGGATCACATTATGTTTCCTCGAAATACTGAAATAGGCAAAAAACAGCAATTCTGGGCTGGGCCTCCGGTTAATAGGTTAGTCCCAAAAATAATATAAAAGTGGAAAATATAGCCCAATATAGTCCAAAACAATAGATAAAGTAGCATGGAGCAATCAAAAATTATAGATACGTTGGAGACATATCAGGCATCCCCAAGCTTAATTCCTACTTGTCCTCGAGTAGGTAAATGATAAAAAGAGATTTTTTGATGCGGAGTGATACTTTGGCATAATTTCAATGTAAATCTTCTTAATCATGGTATGAATATTCAGATCCGAAAGGTTCAAGACAAAAGTTCATATTGACATAAAAAATGATAATACTTCAAGCATACTAATCAAACAATTATGTCATCTCAAAATAACATGGCCAAAGGAAGTTCATCCCTACAAAATCATATAGTTAGGCCATGCTTCATTTTCGTCACACAAAGATGTTCCCAACTTCTATATCCCCGATGACAAGCCAAGCAATTGTTTCATACTCAAATAATCTCAGACTTTTTCAACCTTCACGCAATACATGAGCGCGAGCCATGGACATAGCACTATGGGTGGTATAGAATATGATGATGGGGATTGTGTGGAGAAGACAAAAAAAGGAGAAAGTCTCACATCAACGAGGCTAATCAATGAGCTATGGAGATGCCCATCAATTGATGTTAATGCAAGGAGTAGGGATTGCCATGCAACGGATGCACTAGAGCTAAGAATGCTCAACAAAAGAAAACTAGTGGGTGTGCATCCAACTTTCTTGCTCATGAAGACCTAGGGCATTTTGAGGAAGCCCATCGTTGGAATATACAAGCCAAGTTCTATAATGAAAAATTCCCACTAGTATGAACAAGACAAATTATGAGACTCACTATATGAAAATCATGGTGCTACTTTGAAGCACAATATATGAGACTCACTACATGAAGAACAAGGTGCTACTTTGAAGCACAAGTGTGGAAAAAGAGATAGTAGCATTGCCCTTTTTATTTTCTCTTTTTTATTGGGCCTTTCTTTTTTTCCTTTCTTTTTGGCCTTTCTCTTTTTTTTGGGGCAATGCTCTAATAATGATGATCATCACACTTCTATTGATTACAACATAATGATTACAACTCGATACTAGAACAAGATATGACTCTATATGAATGCCTCCGGCGGTGTACCGGGATGGTGCAATGAATCAAGAGTGACATGTATGAAAAATAATGCATGGTGGCTTTGCCATAAATACGATGTCAACTACAATATCATGCAATGGCAATATGACAAAAGTAAAGCATGTCATGATGATGATGATGATGGTGGAAGTTGCATGGCAATATATCTCGGAATGGCTATGGAAATGCCATGATAGGTGGGTATGGTGGCTGTTTTGAGGAAAATATAGATAGGTTTATGTGTGAAAGAGCGTATCATATCATGGGGTTTGGATGCACCGGTGAAGTTTGCACCAAATCTCAATGTGAGAAAGGGCAATGCACGGTACCGAAGAGGCTAGCAAGTGGCAGAAAGGTAAAAGTGCGTATAATCCATGGACTCAACATTAGTCAAAAGAACTCATATACTTATTGCAAAAATTTAGAAGTCATAAAAAATCAAGTACTACACGCATGCTCCTAGGGGGATAGATTGGTAGGAAAAGACCATCGCTCGGCCCCGACCGCCACTCATAAGGATGCACAAGCCAGGTACACTTCATGCTTTAAATTTGTTACACAACTTTAACCATACGTGCATGCTACGTGACTTGCTAACTTCAACACAAGTATTTCTCAAATTCACAACTAGTCAACTAGCACGACTATGATATTATCACCTCCATATCTCGAAACAATTATCAAGCATCAAACTTATCTTAGTATTCAACCCACTAAAAAGAAAGTTTCACATATCTTGAATACCAAGTATATTAACATTAAGCAAATTACCTTGCTATTAACAACTCTCAAAATAATCTAAGTGAAGCATGAGAGATCAAGTTTCTTTAAAACAAACCACCACCGTGCTCTAAAATATCTAAGTGAAGCACTAGAGCAAAAATTATCACGCTCAAAAAGATATAAGTGAAGCACATAGAGTAAACTATCAAGCTCAAAAGATATAAGTGAAGCACATAGAGTATTCTAACAAATTTCAATTCATACATGGCTCTCTCAAAAGGTGTGTACAGCAAGGATGATTTTGGTAGACTAACAAGCAAAGACACAAATAATACAAGATGCTCCAAGCAAAACACATATCATGTGGTGAATAAAAAATATAGCTCCAAGTAAATTACCGATGGAAGTGGACGAAAGAGGGGATGCCTTCCGGGGCATCCCCAAGCTTTGACTTTTTGTGTCCTTGGCTTATCTTGGGGGTGCCATGGGCATCCCCAAGCTTAGGCTCTTTCCACTCCTTGTTCCATAATCCATCAAAAGAATTCACCCAAAACTTGAAAACTTCACAACACAAAACTCAATAGAAATCTCGTGAGCTCCGTTAGAGAAAGAAAACAAAAGACTACTTTAAGGTACTGTAGTGAACTTGTTCTTTATTTGTATTGGTGTTAAACCTACTGTATTCCAACTTCTCTATGGTTTATAAACTATTTTACTAGCCATAGATTCATCAAAATAAGCAAACAACACACGCAAAACAGAATCTGTCAAAAACAGAACAGTCTGTAGTAATCTGTTACTAACGCAAACTTATGGAACCCAAAAAATTCTACCAAAATTAGAAGACCTGGGAAATTTGTTTATTGATCAGCAGAAATTGGAATCACTATTTTATCACGTTCTGGTGATTTTTGACAATTCGGGCACTGAGCGCAAAGATTCTGGAAATTACAGCAAGATCAAATAACTATCTTCCAAGAAGATCTAATAGGTTTAACTTGGCACAAACACTAATTAAAAGATAAAACCACATCTAAACAGAATCTAGATGGATTATTTATTCCTAAACATAACCAAAAACAAAAAACACAAAATAAAATTGGGTTGCCTCCCAACAAGCGCTATCGTTTAACGCCCCTAGCTAGGCATAAAAGCAAGGATAGATCTAGGTATTGCCATCTTTGGTAGGCAATCCATAAGTGGATCTCATGATAGATTCATATGGTAATTTTATTTTCTTTCTAGGAAAGTGTTCCATGCCCTTCTTTAATGGAAATTGGAATTTAATATTCCCTTCCTTCATATCAATAATTGCACCAATCGTTCTAAGGAAAGGTCTACCAAGAATAATAGGACATGAAGGATTGCAATCTATATCAAGAACGATAAAATCTACGGGCACATAAATCCTATTTGCAACAATAAGAACATCATTAATTCTTCCCATAGGCTTTTTAATAGTGGAATTCGCAAGATGCAAGTTTAGAGAGCAATCATCAAAGTCACGGAAATCTAACAAATCACACAAAGCTTTGGGGATAGTAGAGACACTAGCACCCAAATCACACAAAGCATAAAACTCGTAATTTTTAATTTTAATCTTAATTGTAGGTTCCCACTCATCATGGAGTTTTCTAGGGATAGAAACTTTCAACTCAATCTTTTCTTCATAAGATTGCATTAAGGCGTCAACAATGTGTTCGGTAAAGGCCTTATTTCAACTATAAGCATGAGGAGAATTTAACACGGATTGCAACAAGGAAATACAATAAATTAAAGAGAAATTTTCATAGTTGAATTACTTGAGATCCAAAATAGTGGGTTTAGCAATATCTAGATTTTTATTTCTTTCAATCCCTTTTTTATCAATTTCATCATCAGGATCTAAAAACTCAGAATTCTTAGAACGCCTTCAAGGTAAGGGAAGATCATAATCAGATTCATCAAGATTCATATTGCAAAACAAAGATTTAATAGGGGACACATCAATAACTTTCAGATCTTCATCTTGATTTTCATAGGATTTAGAAGAACACGCTTTAATAAAGGCATCTTTGTAAGCACGCATCCTAGCGGTTCTTTCTTTGCACTCATCAATGGAAATTCTCATGGCTTTGAGAGACTCATTGATATCATGCTTAGGAGGAATAGATATAAGCTTTAAAGAATCAACCTCAAGAGAAATTCTATCAACGTTCCTAGCCAAATCATCAACTTTAAGCAATTTCTCTTCAAGCAAAGCATTGAAATTCTTTTGCGAATTCATAAACTCTTTAACACTACTCTCAAATTCAGAGGGCATCTTATTAAAATTTCCATAAGAGTTGTTGTAGGAATTTCCATAATTATTAGAAGGATTACTAGGATAAGGCCTAGAATTAAAATTCCCTCTATACGCGTTGTTACCAAAACTATTCCTACCAACAAAATTCACACCCGTAGATTCATTATTATTCTCAAGCAAAGTAGATAAAGGCATATTATTGGGATCAAAAGAAACACTCTTAACAAATAAATTCCTAAGTTCATCCATCTTTTCACTCAAAACATTGATTTCTTCTATAGCATGCACTTTTTTATTAGTAGATCTTTCAGTATGCCATTGAGAATAATTGACCATAATATTATCTAGGAGTTTAGTAGCATCTCCTAAAGTGATTTCCATAAAAGTGCCTCCCGCGGCCTAATCTAAAAGATTTCTAGAAGCAAAATTCAATCCAGCATAAAAAATTTGTATAATCATCCACAAGTTCAAACCATGAGTAGGACAATTACGTAGCATTAATTTCATTCTCTCCCAAGCTTGTGCAACATGTTCATGATCAAGTTGCTTAAAATTCATAATATCATTCCTAAGAGAGATAATCTTAGCGGGAGGAAAATACTTAGAGATAAAAGCATCTTTGCACTTGTTCCAAGAATCAATACTATTTTTAGGCAAAGATGAAAACCACGCTTTAGCATGATCTCTAAACGAAAAAGGAAATAGCTTCAATTTAACGACATCATTATCAACATCCTTTTTCTTTTGCATATCACATAAACAACAAAGCCATTTAGATGAGTAGCGGCATCTTCACTAGGAAGGCCGGCGAATTGATCTTTCATAACAAGATTCAACAAAGCAGTATTGATTTCACAAGATTCAGTATTGGCAAGAGGAGCAATCGGAGTGCTAAGGAAATCATTGTTATTGGTATTGGTGAAGTCACACAATTTGGTAGCATCTTGGGCCATCACGACAAGCAAGCAAACTAACACACGAGCAAACAAAAGGCAAAGGGAAAAAGAGGAGGAGATTGGGAAAGAGAGGGCGAGTAAAACGGCAAGGGTGAAGTGGGGGAGAGGAAAACGAGAGGCAAATGGCAAATAATGTAATGCGAGAGATAGAGATTGTGATGGGTACTTGGTATGTTGACTTTTGCGTAGGCTTCCCCGGCAACGGCGCCAGAAATGGCTCATTGACGGGAGAGTAAATCTTGACTTGACTTGGCATAGGCCTCCCCGGCAATGGCGCCAGAAATGGCTCGTTGATGGGAGAGTAAATCTTGACTTGACTTGGTGTAGGCCTCCCCGGCAACGGCGCCAGAAATCCTTCTTGCTACGTCTCGAGCTAGCGTTGGTTTTCCCCGAAGAGGAGGGGGTGATGCAGCACAGTAGCGTAAGTATTTCCCTCAGTTTTTGAGAACCAAGGTATCAATCCAGTAGGAGGTCACGCGCAAGTCCCTCGTACCTGCACAAAACGGTAGCAACTCGCAACCAACGCTAAGGGGTTGTCAATCCCTTCACGGTCACTTACGAGAGTGAGATCTGATAGAGATAATATTTTTGGTATTTTTGGTATAAAGATGCAAAGTGAAAAGTAAAAGCAAAACAAGTAAAATAAAGTAATGGAGATTGATATGATGAGAATAGACCCGGGGGCCATAGGTTTCACTAGTGGCTTCTCTCAAGAGCATAGATATTCTACGGTGGGTGAACAAATTACTGTTGAGCAATTGATAGAATTTAGCATAGTTATGAGGTTATCTAGGTATGATCATGTATATAGGCATCACGTCCGTGACAAGTAGACCGACTCCTGCCTGCATCTACTACTATTACTCCACTCATCGACCGCTATCCAGCATGCATCTAGAGTATTAAGTTAAAAACAGAGTAACGCCTTAAGCAAGATGACATGATGTAGAGGAATAAATTCATGCAATATGATAAATACCCCATCTTGTTATCCTCGATGGCAACAATACAATACGTGCCTTGCAACTCTTTCTGTCACTGAGTAAGGACACCGCAAGATTGAACCCAAAGCTAAACACTTCTCCCATTGCAAGAACTACCAATCTAGTTGGCCAAACCAAACGGATAATTCGAAGAGACTTGCAAAGATAACTCAATCATACATAAAAGAATTCAGAGAAGATTCAAATATTATTCATAGATAAGTTGGATCATAAACCCACAATTCATCGGTCTCAACAAACACACCGCAAAAAGAAGATTACATCAAATAGATCTCCACGAGAGAGGGGGAGAACATTGTATTGAGATCCAAAAAGAGAGAAGAAGCCATCTAGCTACTAGCTATGGACCCGAAGGTCTGAAGTAAACTACTCACACTTCATCGGAAGGGCTATGGTGTTGATGTAGAAGCCCTCCGTGATGGATGCCCTCTCCTGCGGAGCTCCGGAACAGGCCCCAAGATGGGATCTCGTGGATACAGGAAGTTGCGGCGGTGGAATTAGGTTTTTGGCTCCGTCTTTGGTCTAATGGGGGTACGTAGTATATATAGGAGGAAGGAGCACGTTGGTGGAGTTCCGAGGGGCCCGCGAGGCAGGGGGCGCGCCCAGGGGGGCGCCCTCCACCCTCGTGACCTCCCCAGAAACTTCTTGGAGTAGGGTCCAAGTCTCCTGGATCACGTTCGGTGAGAAGATCAAGTTCCCGAAGGTTTCATTCCGTTTGGACTCCGTTTGATATTCTGTTTCCTCGAAATACTGAAATAGGCAAAAAAACAGCAATTCGGGGCTGGGCCTCCGGTTAATAGGTTAGTCCCAAAAATAATATAAAAGTGGAAAATAAAGCGCAATATAGTCCAAAACAATAGATAAAGTAGCATGGAGCAATCAAAAATTATAGATACGTTGGAGACGTATCACCTCCTCTCCGGTTAATATGGCTTAATTTCAAGCGAGATAAATACACTGTCTGTCACTGTATATTTGTAAAAATACGGTCAGTGGACTTCATAATACGCTCATTGCGCTCAATATATATTTTCCGGTGTTTATACGGTCACTAGCTCACCCTGACTGAGTATGTGTGTGCATGCACGTGTAGGTTGAGCACTTGAGCGTGACCGTGTGTGTTCCGTCGTGTGCTCGGACATGCATGCATTAGGGCGTCACGCGCGTTTTTTCATCCATGTGTACGTGTGACTGTTGCATACACGTAGGGGGAGTACGTGTAGGGGCCACTAAGGAGCAGTCAAATCACACAGTAAGTTAGTCAGAAGAAGCAACCATCATTTCACTCTTGAATGACACGTACGCAATCTAAAATGGTTGATATGGAGAGAAAAGAAAACCACTATATATACAGTGACATTGAGGGGGTCCTGGATTAGGGGGTATCCGGACAGACGGACTATATCCTTTGGCCGGACTGTTGGACTATGAAGATACAAGATTGAAGACTTTGTCCCGTATCCGGATGGGACTCTCCTTGGCGTGGAAGGCAAGCTTGGCAATACAGATATGTAGATCTCCTTCCTTGTAACCGACTCTGTGTAACCCTAGTCCCCTCCGGTGTCTATATAAACCGGAGGGTTTAGTCCGTAACAACAACAACAATCATACCATAGGCTAGCTTCTAGGGTTTAGCCTCTTCGATCTCGTGGTAGATCAACTCTTGTACTACTCGTATCATCAAGAACAATCAAGTAGGACGTAGGGTATTACCTCCATCAAGAGGGCCCGAACCTGGGTAAACATCGTGTCCCCTGCCTCCTGTTACCATCCGCCTAGACGCACAGTTCGGGACCCCCTACCCGAGATCTGCCGGTTTTGACACCGACATTGGTGCTTTCATTGAGAGTTCCTCTGTGTCGTCATCATTAGGCTTGATGGCTCCTTCAATCATCGATAGCGATGCAGTCCGGGGTGAGACTTTTCTCCTCGCACAGATCTTTGTATCCTGCGGCTCCACACTGCGGGCCAACTCGCTTGGCCATCTGGAGCAGATCGAGAGTTACGCCCCTGGCCACCAGGTCAGGTTTGGAAGCTTAAACTACATGGCCGACATCCACGGAGACTTGATCTTCGGCAGGTTCGAGCCCTTGCCGAGTGCGCCGCACAGTCACGATGAGCATGATTTAGCTCTACCATCAGAAAGTGTTCGGGAGATTGCACCGGTGACCATTCCGACCCTCAATTCGGAGCCCATTGCGCCATCCAAGGACGGGTGGATAGACCCTGTCACGGAGGCCGCATCTTCAGCGGCGATCGAGCCAAATACCGACCTTACCCTTCACGGGAGCCGTGATGCCGAACTGCCGGACTCTTCCCTAGCCACGGACTCCAAACCGCCTGCGCCCGTGCCTATCGAATCTGACTGGGCGCTGATCATGGAGTTCACCTCCGCGGATATCTTTCAGCACTCGCCCTTTGGCGACATACTGAACTCATTAAGGTCTCTCTCCTTGTCAGGAGAGTCCTGGCCGAACTATGGCCGTCCAAGTCGGGATGCGGACGACGAAGAAATTCGCCGCCCACCCACCACCCACTTAGTAGCCATTGTCGACGATTTGACCGACATGCTCGCCTTCGACTCCGAAGACATCGACGGTATGGAAGACGATGCAGGAGACGAACAGGAGCCACTGCCCATAGGGCACTGGACGCCCACTTCATCATATGATGTATACATGGTGGACACACCCAAAGAAAACGACGACGAGGAACGGAAGGACGCAGCGAAGGATCGATCCCTCGAGAAGCAGTCAAAGCGGCGGCGTAAGTGCCGCTCCAAATCCCGCCTCGGCAGAAACAGCGATCATATAGACCCAGCGATAGAGCAGGGTGAGCCAACGGACGACGAACACGGCATTGAACCACCGTCCGACCACGGCAACACGGAGAATCAAACCAAACAACCCGTCTCCGGCAAAGATAGCAGTTCGGATGACATCACACCAGACATGCACCTAGAGAAACAGAATCCCCATCAAAGGCTTGTCGCCACTGCGAGGACTCTGAAAATGCAGAAGCAAAGGCTCTGGGCTGCACAAGACACACTCAGAATTAGATGGAGTGAAGTACTCAACACTACAGCAAAGTATGGCGGTAGTCGCCACACAAAGATCTACCCAAAGCGAAAGCTGCTACCTGAATTCGATGAGGAGGCCTTAGATCCCCCGCAATCAAAAAACAAAACAGCCATCCGGTCGGATAGACGACCTCGTGGCCAACATAGAACGGCAAATGACGCCGCACACAAGCCAGTACGCGATCCATGTGAGGGCTCGCATCAAAAGGACGGCGCAACCAGATCCATCTACGGGCCAAGCAAGCGTGCTCCAGCACACAATGCAACACAACAAAAATCCGAACACCACGGTACACCCAAATACTGGGGTGCCGCACACCCCCTATGTTTGACCGATGAGGTGCTGGACCATGAATTCCCAGAGGGATTCAAACCCGTAAACATAGAGGCGTACGATGGAACGACAGACCCTGGGGTCTGGATTGAGGACTAGATCCTCCATATCCACATGGCTCGAGGAGACGATCTCCACGCCATCAAGTACTTACCCCTCAAGCTCGAAGGGCCAGCTCGGCACTGGCTTAAAAGCCTCCCCGAAAACTCCATTGGAAGCTGGGAAGAGCTCGAAGACACTTTTCAGGCAAATTTTCAAGGGACCAATGTCTGACCACCTGATGCACACAATTTAAGTCATATAACTCAACAGCCCGGAGAGTCAGCCCGAAAGCTTTGGAACAGGTTTCTCACTAAAAAGAACCAAATAGTTGACTATCCGGACGTCGAAGCCTTAGCAACTTTCAAGCACAGCGTTCGAGACGAATGGCTTGCCAGACACCTCGGCCAAGAAAAGCCGAGAACAATAGCAGCATTAACAAGCCTCATGACCCGCTTTTGCGCGGGCGAGGACAGCTGGTTAGCCCGATGCAGCACCAGCGACCCAAGTACATCCGAAGTCAGGGACGAAAACGAGAAGCCACGACGCAGCAAAAACAAGCACCGGAATAAAGAAGACAGCCCGAAGAGCACAGCAGTAAACGCCGGATTCAGAAGCTCTCGGCCAGGTCAGCAAAAGCTGCCCTCCAAAGGCAACAGAGACGAGCTGTCCAGCCTAAACAAGATTCTAGACAAAATATGTCAGATCCACAGCACCCCCGATAAACCTGCAACTCACACTCATAGAGAATGTTAGGTCTTCAAGCAGTCCGGCAAGCTCAAGGCTGAACACAAGGGGCAGGATACACCAAGCGAAGACGAGGACGAGCCTCGCAAGCAAAGCACTGGGGAACAGAAGAAATTCCCACCAGAAGTCAAAACAGTAAACGTGTTACACGTGATGAAGGGGAGAAACAAAGCGGCACTCCTAGAGACACATGCCCCAGGGCCTATCACCACGGAGTTCTGCCACTGGTCGTCCAAACCGATCACCTTTGACCATCAGGATTACTCGGAAAGTATCCGGCATGCAGGATGGGCTGCCTTGGTGTTAGACCCGATAATTGGCAGATACCACTTCACACGAGTCCTGATGGACGGCGGCAGTAGTTTAAACCTAATATATCAGGACACAGTCCGCAAAATGGGGATAGACCCAACAAAAATCAGCCATAGCAATACTACCTTTAAAGGAGTAATGCCAGGCCCAGAAGCCCATTGTACGGGCTCCCTGCTACTAGAGGTTATATTCGGCTTTCCCGATAACTTCCGCAGTGAAAAGTTAACCTTCCACATCGCTCCGTTCCGAAGTGGCTATCAAGCACTACTCGGGCGTGAAGCTTTTGCTCGCTTTAATGCAATACCACATTGTGCTTCTCTCATGCTTAAGATGCCCGGTCCACGTGGCATCATTACAGTAAATGGAAATATTGAGCGCTCCTTGCGCGCGGAAGACCGTGCGGCTGCCTTGGCAGCCGCACACTAAACGGCCTCACCAACTAGAGCATCTGACAGGTCGTTAAGACCACAGACGCGGTTAGACGAGTCAGGTGTAGCTATATATAATTGATACAGGTTTGATGGCTATACCCCTATAACAATACAAGGGGCTCAACGCGTGTAAACAAGTGGCAATGAGGCTCAACTTTACTCATCTTGCACTGTACATGGTTTATTTAGTATAACCTACCTTCTGCACGACAACTTTTCAACTAAGTTCCTCTCTTTTACAGATGACCGTCGTGCTACACCCGTCCAGGATACGCACAATAGAGACACAGGCGCAGACGTGCAGCAAGGACCCGTTCCAAGGATTCTTTTTAGATTAAGACCCTGCGTAAACCTTTTTTATTGTCTCTTGTTGATACACATCCCCCGGATTCTCAGTACAATTGAGAAGGATGCTGACGTATTGGCATGTGGCCACGTCAGAATATTGCACGTACCTGGGCACCAGGGGCTTATTACAAAGGGCACTGTTTAGCCCGGTTTACATCATAAAGACCGAATACCTTAGGGAGTGTTCGGCGTCGCGAGTTTGGCATTATATGCATCAGCTCTGAATCATGTCTTTGGTCAAATGTTGGGTTTGCCCAGCTCCTGTGTTTTGCTGCCTTACGTTCCGCTCTATCGGCTAAGGCGGCACCAGGAGAACTACTGCGATTGTGCCCTGGTTCATCTGGACGAGCACCTCAGTAGAGAAAGCCGAAAACTGACTGTCATGATATAGCGTGAGACTGGTCAACCACTCGATGACCTAGCGGAATCTTCGGGATTCCTCCGCCTTAACGAAGGGCTGTTTCCCGGCCAGGCATGTACGCGCCCCAAATTCGGATGAGCGTGGAGCCACTAGGGGCTATATAGTAGCCCCACTGTCAAACTCCTCTGGCTAAGTGAAAGTGTTAAACCATTATAGTCTGATTGCCTAGTTCGCTGCGCTATCACCTCCTTAATGGACCAAGACGTTGGATCAAGTGTGAACATGCGTCTTCTGCGAGCACCCCCGCATTATATGCGTGGGGGCTGAAGCCGACGACTGCCATCTTTCAGGTTATATACATATATACATAAATGGCCGCACATGAGGCATCATAGTACTTTCAGGAGAAAGTATAAATACAGCCTTGATAAACTCAATAAAACATTGTTTTTACAATGGGAATACATGTCACTCAAACATAATATTCTTCGAGCACTGAGCCTCTATCGAACGAGCGCCTTCAAGAACTTCTTCAAAGTAGTGCTCGGCACCCACTCGGCCTATGGCCGAATCCTGTGCTGCAACAGTGGTGGCATCCATCTCCGCCCAGTATGTTTTGACACGGGCAAGGGCCATCCACGAGCCTTCTATGCACGCCGACCTCTTTACAACATCGATGTGTGGCACAGCACCCAGGAATTGTTGCACTAAGCTAAAGTAGCTATTCAGCCTTGGCCCTCTCGGCCACAGATGATCCACAACGGACCTCATGGCGAGTCCGGATAATCTTTGGAGCTTGGCCCACTCGGCCATTTGCTCATTCAATAGCAGAGGACGGGCTGGAGCATGAAACTGTGACCAAAACAGTTTTTCCACTTCGTGATCCTTCCGATCCTTGAAGTACTCGGCCGCATCAGTAGCACTTGCAGCCAAATCCACGTAGGCGTCCACAGAACTCCATAGTCGGTCTAGAGGTGCATACTTCGGATCCCCAAACTTAGTCCGCAACAAGAAGGGCTTCCCAGATACAATATTCGCAGCTTGATGCAGCTCCTCCTTCATTGCTCTAATTTCGGAGCGGGCTTCCTTGGCAACCACTCGGGACTTTTGTAGGTCCGTCGCCTTCGCCCGGTTTTGTTCTTCAAGAAGCTAGTAACGGTCAGTAGCATCTTTTAACTCTATAGCCATCTTGGCTATTTTTTCTTTGCTCTCGCAATGCGCGGCCTGTTCGGCCCTTAACTCTTGGACCGCCTTTAAAGCGGCCGCATTTCTACTCCTTGGGTGCTCCTTGGCTTGGGCAAGCTCCGCCCGAAGGGTCTCCACGGTGGCAGCTCCATATGTAGTCACAACATATTAAAGATACTAGCATCATGCTGCTCTTATTATGTGACAATCACCAAAAAAATCACCTACCCTGTGCCTCGTCAAGCCACTTGTTAACAAGCACGTTGTCGGCATCTGCCGCATCCAGTTGCCGCCTTAGTTCAGCAAACCCATCAGTCCGGCTAGCCACCGGAGCTTTAACCACCTACACATAAAGGCGGTCTGGTTATTACCTGGGACTATGATCCTCTGTTTGCCCCCGTTTTCGATGACAACCAGAGTCTCAGGGGCTACTATCTACACAGGGCACATCTAAAAATGTGTGGTACTGTCAACAATGTACATCATTTCATGTACCTCAAAACCCGTCAGTAGACTCATAAAGGCTTCATGCAACCTGCTTTCGGCGGACAAAATCCTTTCAATCACCGTACCCATCAACGTGTAGTGCTCTTCTGAGATAGCCGCTTGCTCTAGCAGATCCCTCAGTACGTCCGACCGCACACCAGACGGTGTCGGACTCTTTTGATTGCTCTCTTCAAGTGCCGGATACTGAGGACTTCGGGTGGCCATAGGATTACCTTCTGGCCTTGCCGGATTAGGAGAAACCCTCTCCGACGACACCTCGGGGTCGCCCGCCTCGTGAGGCGGTGTGGAAGGGGGAGGCGTTTCGCTCTCCATCATCTCTGGAAGAAGATCCCCTGAAGACGAGCTCTGCTGAGAAGGGCTAAGATCCAAACTACAAGATAAAGGCTTTGATTATTTTCCTCAGAAGTAAAGCGAGGTATTTTCATTATTAAGTACCCTTTTACTTACAGCTCGGTGGAGGGCTGATCCCCTTGAGGGCGTAGTGCGGCCAGGGTATCCCAGGGCAGGACCCTCCGGCGGAGATTTCTTCCCCCGTTTGGAGACCATTGTCTCCGGGTCCTTAGAGGTGGTTCTCTTCCTTCCCTGGGGAGAGGAAGTTTCATTTCCTCCTCCCCGGCTAACCTCCTTCGCGGAGGCGCTAGCCTCCTTGTTCCCCCCTTTATCTTCTCCTAAGGGCGCTTGATAAGGCGTGATCTCCAGCATCCTGGTTAGCACGGGATTTGGTGAGGTCTCAGGGAGGGGGCCCAGACACCTGATCAACTTTGCCTTCGCTATCCAATCCTGGTCAAAGAGCGGCTTTTTAGGGCTACGTTGCGATAAATAAACGGACATTGTGTTCAGATGCGGGGCTACTTACTTGGGTATCCGGGCGATTGCAGCTCAGACCTGCATCCTCAGTGATGTCCGGACACATTATTTGTGGTCCCAAGAACAATTTGTACATCTCTTCATGCGTCATGCCGAGGTAATGTTGAATAGCTCACGGTCCTTCCGGGTTGAATTCCCACATGCGAAGGGGCCGGCGTTTGCAAGGTTGGTCTTGTCGAACTAGCATAACTTGCACTACCATAACCAGACTTAAATCTCTCTCAAAGAGATCTCGGATACGGTTTGCACTATTGGCACGTCCTTGGCTGGACCCCAGCTCAGCCCCCTGCTGATCCATGACATCAGTTGTGGTGGGGGGCCTGAGCGAAAGGTGGGGGCAGCTACCCACTTGGCACTTCGGGGAGCTGTGATGTAGAACCACTCCCGCTGCCACAATCCGGACACCTCTGGGAAGCAACCCTCAGGCCATGGAGCATCAGCGATTTTGCTTATTAAAGTGCCTCCGCACGATGTGTGCTGCCCCTCGATCATCTTCGGCTTCACATCGAAGGTCTTAGCCACAGACCAAAGTGAGGGGTAATGCGGAGGAAGGCCTCACATACGACTATAAATGTCGAGATGTGAAGAAGGGAATCCGGGGCCAGATCGTGAAAATCTAGCCCATAATAGAACATAAGACCCCTAACAAAGGGATCCAGAGTGAGGCCTAGTCCTCGGAAGAAGTGGGAGACGAACACAACGCTCTCGTTGGGTTCGGGAGTAGGGATGACCTACCCTCGGGCAGGCAGCCGATGTGAAATTTCAGCGGTCAGATATCTGGCCTCTCTCAACTTCTTGATGTCCTCCTCCGTGACAGAGGAAGGCATCCACCGACCTTGAAGGTTGGATCCGGACATAGTTGAAGGTCCGAAGCACCTGACCTGAGTTTTGGGTGTTAGAACTCGAGGCGGGGGAAGGATTTGATTAAGCACGAGAGGGAAAAGAGAAAAAGCCTGGTCCCCTTTATAAAGAGGGTGAATATCAAGCGTCCTCCTCGTGGCCGTTTGGGACTTGCCTAAAATCTAGGAGTCCTACCCATAGGCACGGTTGGGTTACCCACATTCGTATTGATGATAATCCCGTGATAAAGGGGACACGATCTCTGCTTCGACAATACGTGCCAAGGAAATAGCCTCGCGAAACACGCTGAGATTGGTTATGAAAGACGATTCGAATAAAGACCTGGCTGTGGTGTGATGTCACACTATAGGGTACGTCAGCAGATTAGATTTATGGAAATATTATTCTCTCTACGGTGGTATGTGGAACTTGTTTTGCAGAGCCGGACATGATCCTTGTGTTCAAAATCTTCTATGAAGTATTCGGAGGAGGAACCCGCCTTGCAATGCCGAAGACAATCCATGCGCCAGACTCATCATTATTGAAGCATGGTTCAGGGGCTATTGAGGGAGTCCTGGATTAGGGGGTATCCGGACAGCCGGACTATATCCTTTGGTCGGACTGTTGGACTATGAAGATACAAGTTTGAAGAATTCCTCCCGTGTCCGGATGGGACTCTCCTTGGCGTGGAAGGCAAGCTTGGCAATACGGATATGTAGATCTCCTTCCTTGTAACCGACTCTGTGTAACCCTAGTCCCCTCCGGTGTTTATATAAACCGGAGGGTTTAGTCCGTAACAACAACAACAATCATACCATAGGCTAGCTTCTAGGGTTTAGCCTCTTCGATCTCGTGGTAGATCAACTCTTGTACTACTCGTATCATCAAGAACAATCAAGCAGGACGTAGGGTATTACCTCCATCAAGAGGGCCCGAACCTGGGTAAACATCGTGTCCCCTGCCTCCTGTTACCATCCGCCTAGACGCACAGTTCGGGACCCCCTACCCGAGATCCGCCGGTTTTGACACCGACAACTGCGCTTGGCTCTTCGCCTCTTCGTGAAGTCGAACAATGATGGTACTCCGCATGTTGGATACTACAGTGTATGCCCCTGACAATCTGACACTGAATGGACTGATGCATGTCCACCGAGGGTAGGTTGCATTAGTCAAAAGGCGTAAGCGAGCTTCACCTTGTCCTGCAAGCTTCTCCTAGTTCTGTGAGTTGACGGGACACACCAAAAAGTAGTGCTAGTCCATACTCCCTCCTTTCCGGTTAATATGGCTTAATATTTTTTGCGGGTAAATGAGAGAGCTTTATTCATATATAAGCATTCTTAGGACAATCAGCCAAGACACCGGTCACTAGGAAGCGAGGTACCCCGCAAAAAAGTAGGAAGCGAGGTGTTTCATCAAGCCAGCTCTCGGCCACATTCAAAGTGCAGCAAGCACGGTTCGCACGAAGATGCGCCGCAAGGTTTGCTGACTTGTTTACATGCTGAATAACAAAAAAGAGGAAATATTACCGAGCGCTACTATTTGTAACAGGATATGAGCCAGAATTAAGCGAGAATTGTGGCGAGTGTTCCATGCAATCAACTTCCATTATCACATGCAAGAACCCTCGAAGAGAACCAAATGTGTTGAAGATTGCTTTATCACATTTTAAAATTATAATAAGAGTGCAGACGCTCCTCCATCCGGTTCCTAGTACTAGTATAGTACGTACATTTATAGACTATAGTAGTAGTACTAGTAAACTTTGCGCTTGGCTATTCGCCTATTCAGGAAGTCGAACAATAATAGCACTAGTAGTAGTATAGTGTATGCTTCTGGCAATCTAACACCGAATTAACTGTTGCACGTCCACCGCCTGAGCGACGGAGAGCTTTCATTAGTCAAAAGTTTCTCCTTGTCCTGCGAGCCACTGCGCGCAAGCTTCTCCCGTCCTGCAACCTTCTCCTCGTTTGGCAAGTTGACGGGACACAGCAAAGTAATGCTAGTCCATACTGCCTCCTCTCCGGTTAATATGGCTTAATTTCAAACGAGATAAATACAATGTCTGTCACTGTATATTTGTAAAAATACGGTCAGTGGACTTCATAATACGCTCATTGCGCTCAATATATATATTTTCCGGTGTTTATACGGTCACTAGCTCACCCTGACTGAGTATGTGTGTGCATGCATGTGTAGGTTGAGCACTTGAGCGTGACCGTGTGTGTTCCTTCGTGTGCTCGGACAAGCATGCATTAGGGCGTCGTTCGCGTTTTTGCGTCCATGTGTACGTGTGATTGTTGCATACACGTAGGGGGAGTACGTGTAGGGGCCACTAAGGAGCAGTTAAATCACACAGTAAGTTAGTCGGAAGAAGGAATCATCATTTCACTCTTGAATGACACGTACGCAATATAAAATGGTTGATACGGAGAGAAAAATAAAACCACTATATATACACTAGAAGGAGCCTAAGCTACAAGCCTGCTTGCTTAGGTTGCTCTCTTCACAAGCATAGAACGACGGGCCTGATCCCGCAACTGGGGGAAGGGAACAATGTTCTGCGTAGACGCGGTCGACATCGGCGAGGGAGAAAACCCATAGTTGGTGCGTCCCAATCGGGGGTCACCGCGGTATGGGCCGATGCCGCATCCCAACCGCCCTTCTAGCTACAGCCCGATGTCCCAGGTAGTCCATCTTCCTTTTGGAGCCGTCTTGCTCCACTGCCGTAGCTCCATCTCCATGTCGATCTTTCTCTACTTCTACCGGCTTCTACTTGTGATGAGTTCATGTCTCATGAACTAGTGCCAGTACTATTATTCTAATCACACTTCTTCAATATCTTTGCCATCAGGGATGCTCAATCAGGTCGATTTTAGTGGAACTGCACAAAAGCATCGTATGATCCGAGGGTGTCAGCCGTCTTTCCTTCGACAGGTTCTACCTGGCCAGGAAATTAAATCATGTTTAGGGTTTAGGGTTTAAGTCGTAGTGACCCCATCAGTAGTTTTTCTTTCGTACACGCTCTCACAACTTTTTTCTTTAATTGAAGTAAATATTGGCTATGATCTGTGAATCATTGAGATGCATCAGCATGCGTGTTAGTTTTCCTTTGTATTTGATGGAATGTTGTAACGGGGCAACCTTGGAATAGGAATGAAAATGGAGTGGAAAGTTTCCGTTTTTCCGGAGAAAAAATGGAAAGGGAGAGAAACCAACGTTTCATTTCATTGGATCGCGCCATCGAGCAAAACCAACATTTAAATCACGTCTGTCGTGTTCGTGTCTCACCCTCCTCCACGACTCGACCCCACACAGTCGCTCGGCATGTCACTCACCGCAAACCGAGTATACAATAACTTTCCCGCCTGCTTGTCGATGGATCGCGCCATGGAGTACTAGCACTACTGGAAGAGATTGACGAGTTGGGGGAGGACAGATAGCTGTAGCACGTACCCCTTGAACTTTTTACATGCATGTTGTAGCCGGCTATTGCGACCTTTGAACGCAGAGCAGCCGCGTGCACCCGGAAGCGGCGCGGGCGACGCTCTCTCGGCCGGCGCGCCGCTTCAATGCCGGCGCCAGTGAGAGGTCGCGTTCGCTCTAGCCGGGCATGAATGCGGCACTGACCGTTTCGGGCGGGAAGCACGCGCGGGTGATGAAGAGGGTTCGGGTTGGTCTGGACCGGCCGTGGCAGCGGTCCGGACGTGCGCAAACAAGAGATGATGTACGTTAATATTGATGTGTATATAATTAACAACGTAAATAATGTGCCAGTTGGACAAATATGATTGGAGATGGAGATGGAAATGGAATTTTACGTAAACACGGATATGCATGTCTATGTCTATGTATGTGTGCGCGACGATTCTCGCGACCTGGAAGCGGGAGCGTGTTTTTGATCGAGTTTTCTTTCTTGGTACGTTAGAAAATCAGTTTGTCTAATTCACATCTAGATGTTATTTAAGGATATCACATCTAAGCTCCCACAAGTATATAATGTAGCAACAAGAAACAAAATAACTAGGAAAAAATAGACCACAAATAGAGTGGACATCAACTTAGGGTTTGCACTCTCCACACGCTCGCCGCACTACATATATGTTACACGCTGGAGGCTCAGCATTCATTTGCTAGGGTTTGCTATATTCACAGTCTCTTACCCTCTCTTCACCAGATCTAAACAAGACTGCGTTGGCCTCTTGTCTCTCTCTCCCCTGTCACAGCTGGTGAAGGAGGCGTCCGTATCCCGTCGCACCGGGAAGGGGAGGAGGTGCAGCATTCACACTATCGCCTTCAGCGAGGGAGGCAATCCACTACCGGCTGCGCTGTTCTCTTTCACCCATCGCTTGTGCGGGAGGGCCACCGACCCCTTCTTCCTCGCTGCCGTATGTAGTGTGGGTAGATCCGGCCTCCCGCTGCATGCCTTGCCACATCCCGACGACCCTAAGGTATAAGTTTCTTTGAAACCGTCGTTGCTCTAGCTGCATGTGGATCTTTTTCGATCTATAGTCGAATCTTGGTCTTGGTTCAAAGAGGAAAGAATGGTGCGATGGGCTGGAGCAAGAATCTACGATGTGGTTCAATGAGGAAAGGAGGGGCGGAAAGTAGTATAGACTGGCTATCCAGCCGCTTTGTAGGTCGAAAAGGGAAAAAGAGGGTAACCCAGTACACACATCTGTAAGGAACCGATCTCTTTGTTGAAAAGGGAAAGAAACTAGGGGGTCGGGTAGTTTGTGCAGGACTAGATTTGCTGCCCTCACATAGGAAGAAGGATCAAAGAGAACAAATATGGGACCAACGCATATATGTTGCCTGGCTACATACTCTGCATCACCCATTTATACGTGTGGACGCACATGGTGCTAGCATGTCCCATACAACTACTATGCTGTTGTTAATTTAAGAATGCCGCCGGAAAATTGAAGCAATGCCACTGTTAAAAGTAAATTACATTTTTTAACGAATGTTGTTTTAGGAAAATGTCTCTGTTAATATGAATCAATCCAACCGTTTTAGAAATGCTACTGTCCTACTTTGTTTTCCATCCAAGATAAGTTAGATGCTTCTTTCTGTCACCATTTGTTTCATCCTCCTTCATCGGCAAGTAATTGTTTCCTTTTTTGCCTCTGTTAAAACAGGGGTATCGATTCAACTTGTTGCTATTGCGACATTTTGCTTCGCTACTCGAAACACTTATGTTTTAAGAGTGTTTTGTGCAGTTCAACTTGAATGTCACACCGGTGACTTTGCTTAATTTTGGTGGAACTGCACAAAAGGAGATCGAGATTTGTTTCTAGTCTTTGTGGCGAGTTGTTTCAAATCTTGGTCTCAACCACATGATGTGCAGTGTGCTTTGAGATGTTGTGCTACTTGTTTTGGTACTGTTTTAAATAAATGTTGAATTGAAGCTATTGTATTGTTGTCTTTTCCCATTAAGTAGTGAACAAAAATGGGACCAACCCAGACATGATGTTTGTTCCTTTGTTACAACAAATTCAGCATCACCCCCTTTATAAGCCAGTAATTGATGCCACTCTCAGAATTAACTACTGAATCTTATTTCAAAACTGCAACACTTGTTAGGGATTGGCGGGATTACCATTTTTGTGGCCGCATGTTTCATCCTCCTTTATTAGCCCGTAATTGATTCCTTTTTGCCTTTGTTTAAACAGGGATATCTATTCAACTTGTTGCTATTGCAACATTTTGCTTCGCTACGCGAAACACTTTGCTTGATTTCGGTGCAACTGCACAAAACAAGATTGGATTTCCTATTCGTGTTGGCAGATTCGTATTTTATCTTGTCCGTCTCATGAAAGGTCAGTACAGGCCTTCATCCACATGATTGTGCAGTGTGCTTTGAGATGTTGTGCTACTTGTATTGGTACTGTTTTAAATAAATGTTGAATTGAAGCTATTGTATTGCTGTCTTTTCCCATTAAGTAGTGAACAAAAATGGGACCAACCCAGACATGATGTTTGTTGCTTTGTTACAAGAAACTCCGCATCACCCCCTTTATAAGTAGATGGAAGCACATACAATTGTTGCGCCCACTCTCCCCTGGAATTGTTTATGCTTTTCGTTAATCTAATGCCGCTGGTAAAATTAAGCAATGCCACTCTCAGAATTAATTAACTACTGAATCTTAGTTCAAAACTGCAACACTTGTTAGGAATGGTACTATCCTGCTTTGTAGTTCTTTCTACATGTTTAACCAAGGTATTGTTAAGATAATGTCTCTGTTAAAATGAATCAGTTGCATTGTTTTAGGAATGGTACTTTTCTGCTGTGTCGTTCTTTATACATGTTGAAACAAGGCATTGTTAAGATAATGTCTCAGTCAATATGAATGAATCACACTGATGGAGAATTGCTACTCTCCTGCTTTGTTTCCCATTAAGATAAAGTAGATCAGTAGATGCTTTTCTTCTGGGAGTACAAGTCATCAACCATTATTTCTCAGTAATTGTTTCCCTTATACCTATTGTTGCTTACAGGGATATCAAAATTAAAGCTCAGTTTTATTCCGACTTCGATTTTAGTTGAACTGCACAAAAGGAGCCAATGTGTCCAAGGCAAACTGCTGCATTACTGGGTCCAGTTGGTCGTTCCACTTTGCAGAAAGAAGCAGTCACTGTTTGCGCTACATTACAAAAGGAATGACTGAGAAGCTTTACAAAGTATTATTAGACACCGGTGACATGACTAGTCTGTCGAGACCATTGGCAATTTAACAACACGTGGAGTGCCCTGGGAAAAAAGTGCCCAAACAAGTACAAGAAGCTATGACAGGACGATCATAGGCATTACATATTTTGAATGGGAAAAGGTTGTCAAAGTTTAATCATTGATGTTAGCAAGAAGACGTTAGTTTAATATATTGGAATTGGAAAACCTTGTCAAAATTTGCTCATTGATGTTAGCCAGAAGACATGCATTTGATATTTTTGAGTGGGACGCCCTTGCTGTGAGCAGCGTCGAGTGTTTCTTCCTATTCCTGTGTTCAGTTTAGAAGTAAATAGTTACTCTGGTAAGATATTCCTGTGTTAAGAGTTTGTTCTGAATATTGTCTATGTAATGCCGGGCCTTGTGTTTGATTGCAAAGTTGAGCTTGGAATGTTGTGGCATGCGGCATCATGAGCTGTTCACCGTGCCTCCTGAGAATAATGCTTCGTATTGTTTTGCATGTCGATCTAATGCCAGTGATTTGCTTGTTAAGAAGATCATCCTCTTCTGTTGTTTCCGTGCCTAAGAAGTTCATCGTCTGATGTTTCATTCATAGCCTATACGACAAGTCGGGTAGGTTAGACGTGAAATCATATGATCTTCCGACCAACTCATGATATTAGGCCATGATTGGATCGTCGTTTTCCAACCAAAACCGCTTGTAAAACTAACACTTGTAAATTAAAGCAGATGGTCTCGGGCAAAGGTGCTTGGTTGGTCGATTTCGACTAGTAAAATATTGGAAGTACTTCACACACGATAAAAACGCTGAACGACACTCGGACGACTGCTAATCCAACCGTTAGCTGCTGTTTCAGCCTTGCCCATGGATGGCATGATACGCACGTCGTGCATGTATCGTCTGGTAATGTCATCCATATAGCAGTGCTCGTAAAATATACACTGGTCTCTCAAATTACAAGCGTAACCCGCCGGTTTTACTTACAGATCTCGGTTTCCGATGACGAGTAAATTACACTTGTATGTTAATATAGGTTTGAAATAAACCAGAGCTCCCAAGCGCGGCCTTACCATTTCATGTCGTCTCAGTTTCTCGAAGGTGCTCATAGGTGTCCGATGATCCTGGCTTCCCGAATGAGTAGTGGGCGATGTATCAGACCATCCGTAGGGCCCGCGAGGCCCTCTCCGTTGTCCTTCGAGTTGTTGCGCTCGTCGTGGCGCTGAGCATTGTTAACATCGTCAACGAACATGAGGATTCAGGAGATGACTTTATTTTGACTGGATGACACTAGGGACCCACTAGGGCCATAGCTGTACGTACGCAAGTGCCTCCTTATTATGTACAACTATATTTTTTTTGCTTTCTCCTGGTTTCCTAACATCACGGTTCCACACCATTGTCAACCTATGTAGTCAATATAAACGAGAGAATTGCACAAGGTATTAACTGGGCGGGCTGTGGCCCGTATAGCCCAGGCCAGATATCCAGCCTAGATACTATTTTTTTCAAGATGAAAATGGCTAGCCTAGTTGTACGTCTTTTTGAGGAATACCCAGGCAAGGTCAACTTGTTATTCTCCGCCCCGCTGGGCTGCAAATCTTTCCTAGGAGGGATGCATTAGGCTTAACAGAAAAATGGGCTTTAAAAATAATAAATGGGATGTAATTATAAAAACTGGGCAGTAACTATAAAAAATGCACCAAACACGAAATTAGTTTATAAAATATTTTTTTTGGATTTTGAAAATCTTAAATTTTCATTATTGCGCGCGCAATGTTTCGTTGGATTTTTACATAATACAAATTTATATTTAATCTGACTAGAAATTTCGGGATAAAAATATTTCGGATCCCATCAAAATGTGGGAAATTTTATTGAATTTTGTCTTCAACGGTTGGTTGAAATTATTAATCGTTGTCCTAGCTAGAAAATGGGTTGTACTTTTAACAAACTGTAAATGGGATGTTGTAAATTCCATTAGAATTCAAAAATGGGTTGTACATTCTTACAAAACGCAAATGGGCTATAAGTTCTCTGAAACACACTTGTGGGCCTACTAAGTGATGCGTCCCCTAAAAAAATAAGTTGGCGCGTATGCAAGGCTTTGTCAACTTATTATAGTCAACACACGGTTCTAGCAGCAGTGGCCGTTGGATGTCTATCCAAGGGATGTCGTGCTTCTTCTTCAATCTTGGATATTCTTAGCTTCGGCCACCCAAAAAATGATTCCTCCCTCTGACATCTGGGGCGCACCGTTTCGGAGGCTGACCTGTGGGCCTACTAAGTTGGAGCGTACCAAGGGCTTTGTCAACTTAGTCAATATAAACGATTCTAGATTCAGTGACCGTACGATGTCCATCCAATGGCCGTAGTGCTTCTTCAACCTCTGGTCTTCTTGGTCCAGCCGCCCAAAGCAGCGCCGGTCGTGCCGCCTGCTCCTGCCTCCCGTGGCCAGCTGTGCTGCCGCAGAGGCCTCACCGCCCCCATACTACTCCCACCGCTGTCCAGGCCATCCCTCCACTCACCCACACCCCCTGTTATTCTATGGCAACGGCAGCCTCACACCGCAACTGAACCAGTGAACGCTCGTACTCCTCTCTGCATGGGCATCCACTGCTGCGTCTTGCCTGGCTCCGCGTTGTCCCCTTCCTAGGCCTCGTCGTCATCCACCGACGTGGTGCTCTCGGCGCAGCGTGGTCAATGTGGTCAACGACCGACTTTCATCGAAAGAGTACTGTACGTGGAGAGGCTGACAGCTGGGTCCACGGCAGCCGCAAGGAAGTGCCTCCTTATTACGCGGAAAATAATTATTCCTCCACCTGACAGCGGGGACCCACCGGATGGGCCACCAGTATTTTGCGAAAAAAAGCGTTTCCCCCTGACTGCTGGGACCCACCGGACGGGCCACCGTATTTCTCGAAAAAATGGTCCCCCGCTGTCAGCTCGGACCCACCGGAAGTGCCTCCTTATTACACAAAAAAAAATGAATACTCCCCCGGCTAGCTGGGACCCACCTTGGTGGGAGGCTGCCTTGTGGGCCTATTAAGTTGACGGGGACGAAGGGCTTTAACAACTTAGTCAATATGAACGATTCTAGCTCCACTGGCCGTACGATGTCCATCCAACGGCCGTAGTGATTCTTCAACCTCTGGTCTTCTTGCTCCAGCCGCCCAAAGCAGCGCCGGTCATGCCGCATGCTCCTGCCTCCCATGGCTGGCTGTGCTGCCACAGAGGCCTCACCGCCCCCTACTATTCCCACCGCTGGCCAGGCCCTGTGGCGATGGAGCCTCACACTGCAGCCGAACCAGTGAACCCTTGTACTCCTCTTGGCGCGGGCTTCCACTACCGCGTCTCCCCGACTCCGCGTCGTCCCCTTCCTAGGCCTCGCCGTCGTCCACTGCCGTGGTGCTCTCCGCGCGGCGTGGTCAACGTGGTCAAGGAACGACTTCCATAGGAAGAGTACTGTACGTGGAGAGGCTGACAGCTGGGTCCACGGCCACAGCCCAGTTTTTTGTGATTTGCCAAGTAAGTCGCTCTGTCGGGCTTGTTGGGCTGCAAATCTTTCAAGACGAGGAGAGCTTTCATTCGGCTGGCCGAGAAAATGGCCCATCAGTAATGAGAACTGGGTTGTACATTTTTAAAACACATCAAATCGGCAATTAGTTTCAAATATCTTTTTTTTATTTCAAGATTTTAAATTACATTAATTTTATGCATGGATAATTTGTTGGATTTTATATTGATATACATTTATTTTTAAAATCAGTTTGAATGTGAGTCAAAATTTCGGGATTAAAAACAGTTCGGACCGCACCAAAATATGCAAAATTTCGTATAATTTTTTAACTGTGGCCACAATATGGGCTCCAAAAAAAACCTTAAGAATTAGCAAATGGGTTGTAAATTATTAGAAATAATGCCAGATGGGATGTATGCTGTTTTCCACAGATTTGAGGCTTTCCTAAAAAAAGGTTGACGCACAAGCACTGACTGTTGGATGTCCATCCAATGGCCGTCGTGCTTCTTCAATCTCTGCTCCTCCAGCCTCTCAACCAAGCGCCGGCGGCACTGCCTGCTCCCTCCTCCCTGCGGCCGGCTGTGCTGCCGCGCAGGCCTCACCACCCCATCATACTCCCGTCGCTGGCCTAGCCATCCCTCTACTCACCCACACCTGCTGTTATTCTCCGGCGACGGCAGACGAACCAGTAAACCCTCGTACAGTCGTACTCCCCTCCGTGTGGGAAATGCCGACTCTTCCCTGCCTCCGTGTCGTCCCCTTCCTAGGCCTTGCCGTCGTCCACCGCCGCGGTGCTCTCGGCGCGGCGTGGTCGATGTGGTCAACGACTGACTTCCATCGGAAGAGTACTGCGCGTGGAGACGCTGACAGCTGGGTCCACGGCCGCAGCAAGGAAGTGCCTCCTTATTACGCGCAAAATAATTATTCGTCCACCAGACAGCGGGGACCCATCGGACGGGCCACCTTATTTCGCGAAAAAAACGTTTCCCCCTGACTGCTGGGACCCACCAACTACACCTTCGCACGCAAGGAAGTGCGTCCGAGCAAAAAAACAAAATGATTCGCCCCCCTGACTGTTGGAACCCACCAGCTACATCTTTGCACGCAAGGAAGTGCGTGACAGTCGGGACCCACCTGGTCGAAGCGTACGTAGCGTTGTCATTCTGGTCACGAACATGTACGTACATATATACTGGTGGATGTAGAGGCGTGCACGTGTCGTAGTAGAGGCATGTATGTGTCGTAGTAGAGGCGCGCACGTAGCATGTACATGTACAGCGGCCAGGGTGAATGAAAGAAAATATGGCCACGTATGTGTACATATGGGCGGGGTCTTGAACGCCTACTCACGCATACGTACGGCCAGGGCTCATGTACATGGCTGGGTCGGAACGGAGAAACAGCATCATTGTCGTGTTCATGGGGAGGCAACGGAATGCGTCGTGTTCATGGGGAGGCAACAGAATGCGTCGTGTTCATCGGGAGGCAACGGAACGCGTGGGAGCCAACCGGCTGGGTTGGAACGGAATGCGTGATCGTGTTCATCGGGAGGGCTTGGATGGAACAGGCGATGGAAACGAGGCCTGGCGTACCGCACAACGGAGGAAATGGACCTGCTATGTTCGGAACGGGGGTCATGTTGATCGGGAGGGGTCTGGCGTACCGCAAAACGGAGGAAACGGACCTCCTACAGTCGAAACGGGGGTCCTGTTGATCAGGAGGGGTGTGGCGTACCGCAAAATGGAGGAAGCGGACCTCCTACGGCCGAAACGGGGGTCCTGTTGATCGAGAGGGGTGTGGTGTACCGCAAAACGGACGAAACGGACCTCCTACGGTCGAAACGGGGGTCCTGTTCATCGGGAGGGGTGTGGCGTACCGCAAAACGGGACTCCACGGGATATTGTTCATCTCCACCATCGACCTCCTCCAGCCTCCATAGGCTCCTGTTCATCCAGCCTCCACCGCGCGCTACTCCACCGGCTACTGTTCAACCATCCCTCCACCGCCCACTGTTCATCCAGCCCTCCACACCATGGGGTCCTGTTCAACCACCCCTCCACGGGCACCCCTCCATTGTCTACTGTTCATCCAGCCCTCCACACCACGGGGTCCTGTTCATCCAGAGGCAACACCACAGCTCACTGTTCATCCACCCCCCCCCCCCGCAACGCTCACTGTTCATCCTAGAGGCAGCATCGATTGGCTTTAGTTAGCAGCAGTAGAGAAGGAATCGCTTGATCTGGTTCAGTTAACAGCCATCGATCGATCGCTCGGGTTCAGTAATGCGTAGCCTGCAGTGCAATCGCTCGGGTTCAGTTAGAGCCCAACGCCTCTGTAACACCCCGGATATGACTTTCCCAATTTGTACTCCAACTCTTGCCGTTTCCGACTTTAAGTTATTTTATTTTCTCGAGTTCGGGTCTTTGTCTCCGTGTGTTTTTATCGTTGTCATGCATCTCATATCATGTCATCATGTGCATTGCATTTGCATACGTGTTCATCTCATGCATTCGAGCATTTTCCCTGTTGTCCGTTTTGCATTCCGGCGCTTCGTTCTCCTCCGGTGGTCATTTCTACCTTTCTTTCATGTGTGGGGATTAAACATTTCCGGATTGGATTGAGACTTGCCAAGCGCCTTGGTTTACTACCGGTAGACCGCCTGTCAAGTTTCGTAACATTTGGACTTCGTTTGATGCTCCAACGGTTAACCGAGGGACCGAAAAGGCGTCGTGTGTGTTGCAGCCCAACACCCCTTCAATTTGGCCCAAAAACCCACAAAAACCTTCTCCATCATCTAGAGTGTTCAATCACGTTCGCGTGGCCGAAAACCGCACCTCATTTGGACACTCCTAGCTCCCTCTATGCCTATATAAAGACCCCTCCGAAATTCTCCTTCTCCTTCCCCCCGAAACGCAAGATCCATTCCATCCGCCGCCGCCAGACAAAAAAACAGCCGACGGACATGTCCGTTTTCCTCCCACCGCCGCCACATGGCACCGCCTGATTCGCCCGCCCGGGCACCCACATCGCCGCCGACCCCGCGGGCCCGCGAGCCCGTGCGGGGCCCTCTCCGGCCCGAAGCCGCGCCGCCCACTCCAGCGCCCCGCCGCCTTCTTCCTTCCTCGCCGCCCCGTCTGAGTTCGCCGGTGCCGCCCTGCTTCGTCGCGTCGCCGGTGGCCGCCGACCCGGCCCACCTCGAGTCTCGCCACGGCCGGCCGCCCTCGTCTCCGCCGCCAAGGTCGCCGCCCCGCCGTCAACCGCCTCCCCCGCGCCGGATCCGGTTCCTCTCCGCCTCTCCCTTGACTCCGGTGACGCCCCGCAGCTCCGGCAAGCACGAACTCCGACGCCGTCGAACCTCGTGGAGCGCGCCGAACCAGATCTAGATCCAAATCATCTCGGTTGACTTCTTCGTCCCCAACCCTAATTATCTTGCCATGTTCATCGCATCGTAACTTTGCATCCGTAGCTCCATTTTTGGCTTATAGCATATCAAAATGTTCGCCTCAGAGAGTACATCATTTCATCTCACTGCATTATTTTCATTTGAGTTCATCTTGATGCCCGGAATGCCGTTAGAAGAGGGATACTTGAGTTAATTGTCAGATGTGTTTCCTCATTTAGGCTTTATTATTGTGTGCATGATATGCCCATGAGCTCTACATATGTTTTGTTAAGGGTTTTGCCATATTTCCAGAGGTGCAACCCATGTATTTTTGTGATGTGTGTGGTGACTAGCACAAGCTTGAAAAGTGAGGCACTTGGTAATGCTGATTTCAGGGACTTAGCATTTCCACAAAGTCCTTGATCTATTTATCTCATGTTGCCATATGTTCATGTTGTTTCCTAGTGATCCGTGCCTCTTTTGAGGATGATCAGTAAGGATGTTTTGTTAATATTGTGGTGCTCTATCCATCCATGTCTTTGTTTGCAATTATGGAGTACCCTAGCTTGAGTCAATCGAGCTCTACTTTTGCTACTTCGTGAATCTGGGCAGATTGTCTACTTGTTAGTGATTTTGCCGAGGATGTTGTAGTTGATCCGTGCATGCTATGCTATTGTTCTTGCCATGTCTAGCTTGCATTTTGTGTATTCTTGATGGGTGTATGCTTAGTTGGTCATGACTTGCTCCGTAGTGAGTGCATCGAGCACGTAAACATGCCTACTTGATATCCGTTTTCAGCATGCTCCAGTTTTCACCAAGTCTGAGTACTGATTATGTTTTTGCCATGTTCACATGCTTGCAATTGTATTTTTCTGATCCCTTTTGGCTCAAGGTCACTAAGGGACTTTTGTTAAGCTCTTTGAGTAGCTCCATGCCATGCTTTACTTTGCCATGTTCAGGTCCTGTAGCATGTAGTTTTGATGCTCCGAAGTGTGCTACCTGATCTGAAATTCCAGACCAGTGTTAATTTCACTAAGTCTGAGATCTATTTACCATATGCATTTTTGCCATGCTTGTTTGAACCTGTTAATGGATGAATCGGCCGTAGCTCAGTGCTAGACTTTTGTTAAGCATCTTGAATGCATCCCTGCCATGTATTTTGTTGTCATGTTTGAGTGTTGTAGCTTGTTCATCTTGTTGCATTTAGATGGCTACTTGCGGTTGGGTTATAATGGGAACCCCTTGATAGTTCGCCTTGATTAAAGCTTTTCCAACAATGCCCAACCTTGGTTTTACCATTTTCCACCTAGCCCCTATTTTCCTTGGGTTTCCGGAGCCCGAGGGTCATCTTATTTTAAACCCCCCCGGGTCAGTGCTCCTCTGAGTGTTGGTCCACCACATCAGCCGCCAGTGGCCACCAGGGGCAACTCTGGGCTGGCCTACCGGAAGTTTGGACAATCTGAGTGTGCCCTGAGAACGAGATATGTGCAGCTCCTATCGGGATTTGTCGGCACATTCGGGCGGTGTTGCTGGTCTTGTTTTAACCTGTCGAAGTGTCTTGAAGAACCGAGATACCGAGTCTGATCGGAACGTCTTGGGAGGAGGTCTATTCCTTCGTTGACCGTGAGAGCTTGTCATGGGCTAAGTTGGGACTCCCCTGCAGGGATTTGAACTTTCGAAAGCCGTGCCCGCAGTTATGGAAAGATGGGAATTTGTTAATGTCCGTTTGTAGATAACTTGAACCTTAACTTAATTAAAATGAATCGACCGTGTGAGTTACCGTGATGGCCTCTTCTCGGCGGAGTCCGGGAAGTGGACACGGTGTTGGAGTAATGTTTGCGCAGGTTTTTCTCTAGTTTCTCGCTCGCGCTTTGCCTCCTCTTCTCGCTCTCTTTTGCGAACAGGATAGCCACCATATTTGCTAGTCGCTTGCTGCAGCTCCACATATTTACCTTGCCTTACCTATAAGCTTAAATAGTCTTGATCGCGAGGGTGCGAGATTGCTGAGTCCCTGTGGCTCACAGATTACTATTACACCAGATGCAGGGCCTGATGATTCCGCTCCATGTGACGCGCTCGAGCTCAAGTGGGAGTTCGACGAGGACTCTCAACGATACTATGTTTCCTTTCCTGATGATCAGTAGTGGTGTCCAGTTGGGGGTGATCGGGACCGTGTCGCATGTTGGGTTATCTTTTATTTTGGCGCCGTAGTCGGGCCATGAGTGTTTGGTTGATGTAATGTTATTTATGTACTTGATTGACGTGGCGAGTGTAAGCCAACTATGTTATCTCCCCTTTTATTATCTATATTACATGGGATGTTGTGAAGATTGCCTAACTTGCGACATATGCCTTCAATGCGATTATGCCTCTAAGTCGTGCCTCGACACGTGGGAGATATAGTCGCATCGAGGGTGTTACAAGTTGGTAATCAGAGCCTTCCCCGACCTTAGGAGCCCCATTGCTTGATCGTTTTTAGCGGCCGAGTTGTGTCTAGAAAAATGTTTTGAGTCATTTAGGAATTATATATCGGAGAGTTTTGGAATTATTTTTACTTCCCAGTCTCCTCATCGCTCTGGTAAGGCATCCTGACATAGAGTTTTGACTCTTCTCTTCTCAAATTTCACTAAAAAAATTTAGGATCACGCGCGTATCTTGGAATCGTTTCGATGGTTTTATGACGAGAACATTGTCTTGGTGCCTCCTGTCAGGGGTTTTTTGGAAGTGTCCCGGGGAGTTGAGCTCTGAGGTGTTGTCGTCATTATTTTATCGTTGCAGTTCTGGAATACCTGAGTCTAGTACGCCGACAATGAAAATCTCTTTTATGCAGTTCGTTGGTGAGATAACCTCGACGTCACCCAGTACTGGGGCGGGAGTTCGGGAGTATCGCCATAACTTGTATAATGGATGCTTTTCGAAGGTTGAGGTAGATGGTTTCTGAAGTTTTTCTCGGTTATGTGTTGAAGGATGGATACAGCTGGATGTAGGATTTGCTAGATTTGGGTGAGATATTATGCTTCCCCTGTATCCCCAACACCTGATTGCATAACCGGAAAGGTTCAGGAGTTTCATAGGTGGGAATTCTCGTAGCTCTAGTTCTTCTTCCACGGATATTTGGTTTGAGATTGGGATTTCTTACCGATTATTCGTTCTTGATCCGTACCTTGTTGATTTATTTCTCTACCTTAATTCTAAGTGGCTTCTCAATTTATGGATATGTGACCATTTCAAGAGGAATGCATTCGTTCATTTTGTTCGGATGTGAAGACTATATGTTGCAATTTTCATTCCGTTGGATTCAGCTTCAATATTTGTCTATCAATGTGCTAATGGATGTCAACCTCTTCAGGATGGCTCCTCCAACGTGCACGACTCCGAATCCTGATCCGCCACCACCTCCACCTCCTCCGGAGGCATGGCAAGCTGTGATGGCCGCAACCAATGCAAACACACAGTTGATCATGCAAATTCTCCAAGAGCGAAATCAAGGCAACCAAGGGAACCAAGTCAACGATCAGAATCACTTTGCTACACTCAACCAGTTCCTTGCTAACGGGCCAAAGACTTTCAGCAATTGTGTTGAGGCAACCGATGCTGACGATTGGCTTGTGGATCTGTGCAAGCATTTCGAGTGCAGTAACGTCAGGCCTGAGGACTTTGTCAAGTTCACTTCCTTCCAACTCAAAGATCAAGCTGCAGAATGGTTCCAGCAGTACAAGGATTCCAGAGGTGGACGTGTGATCACTTGGGATGAATTCCGTCAAGATTTCAGAGCTCATCATATTCCTCAGAGCGTGGTTGAAAGCAAGCGTGAGGAATTCCGCAACCTGAAGCAAGGCTCTTTGTCTGTCTATGACTACAACAAGTTGTTTCAGAAGCTCGCCCGCTTTGCCAAGCAGGACGTCCCTGATGAGAAGGGCATGATATACCAGTTCAGGGGTAGTCTCAGAGAAGAAATTCAGCTAGCTCTTGTTCTCTTTGAGCCCTTGAGGTACGATGAATTCTACAACATGGCATTGAAGCAAGAGGCTGCTCAATTGAGGTGTGATGCTTCCAAGAAGAGAGTCAGAGATGCTACTCCTTCTTCCTCTACTCAAGTGGCCAAGCAGCAGAAGTATTGGCTTCCTCCTCCTCCGTTCCGTCAGCCGTATCAGCAGAAGAGCAACGGTGGCAGTGGTTCTTCCCACCCACCCAACCCTGGCTTTCAGAACAAGACTTCGTCTCAAGCTCCAAGATCGAGTGCTCCGTATCACCGTCCGCTTTCAGAGGTCACGTGCAACAAGTGCCAACAGAAGGGTCACTATGCCAACAAGTGTCTCAACTAGAGGCGTCTTCCCCCTCCTCCTCCTGTCAGATCGGCAAGTACAGTTATGGTCAAGCATAACCCCAAGCACGCCAAGGTCAATTTGATGAATGCAGCTCAGGCAGAGGATTCGTCAGATGTCATCATGGGTAACCTTCATGTTAATGATATTCCAGCTAAAGTTCTTTTTGACACGGGTGCATCACATTGTTTCATCTCGAGACCGTTTTCATCTAAGCATGAGTTGACTTCCCAAGTCATGCATAGTCTATTGGCAATTGTCTCTCCGGGTAAATGTTTGCTCGCTAACCACGAGGTTCCGGATATTTCTATCTTGATGGGTGATTTCAAGTTTCTGGCATCTCCAATGGTTCTTGGTAACTCGGATATTGATCTTATTCTCGGGATGGATTGGCTTTCTAAGCACAAGGCTCAGCTTGATTGTGCAGCCAGACAGATTCAATTGACTCATTCATCTGAGGATGTAATTGTCTTTGCCGCTTGGGATAATACCATCCGTCTGTTTTCTCTCTCAATGAGAAGGGTGAACTGGATGCTATCTCGCAAATTCCAGTTGTTTGCGAATATCAAGACGTCTTTCCAGAAGAGCTTCCAGGAATGCCTCCGCACCGGCCAGTTGAATTCGTTATTGATCTTGAGCCTGGCACGGAACCAGTGTGCAAGCGTCCTTACAAGCTCGGACCTGAAGAGTTGAAGGAGCTGAAGAAGCAACTCGATATTCAAGAGAGAATGGGTCTCATCCGGCCTAGTTCTTCTCCGTGGAGTTGTGGTGTTCTTTTTGTGAAGAAGGATGGAACGGACCGACTTTGTGTTGATTACCGTCCATTGAACAAAAAGACCATCAAGAACAAATACCCACTTCCCAACATCAACGAGCTGTTCGAACAACTCAAAGGTGCCCAAGTATTCTCCAAGCTTGATCTCCGTATGGGTTATCATCAGATTCGAATCCGTGAGCAAGATATTCCCAAGACGGCTTTCAGGACAAGCTATGGTTCATATGAATACACTGTCATGTCTTTTGGCCTCGTCAACGCTCCTCCGACGTTCTCTCGCATGATGAACTTCATTTTCAATGCCTACACCAATGACTTCGTTTTGGTCTATCTCGACAACATTCTGGTTTTCTCGAAGAACAAGGAAGATCATGCCAAGCACTTGCGTTTGGTACTTGATAAGTTGAGGGAACACCAGTTCTACGCCAAGTTCTCCAAGTGTGAATTTTCGCTCGATGAGGTTCTTTATCTTGGTCACATCATCTCTTCCAAGGGCATTGCAGTGAATCCTGAGAAGGTGTCTGCAATTGTGAATTGGGAACCTCCTCAGAACGTGAAGCAACTCCGTAGCTTCCTCAGTCTCGCAAGCTATTTTCGAAGATTCGTTGAAAACTTTTCTAAGATCGCGAAGTCTCTCTCAAATCTTCTCCAGAAGCACGTCAAGTACGTTTGGTCTCCGGAGTGTGACATTGCTTTCAACACTTTGAAAGAGAAATTGATCACTGCTCCAGTTCTGACTCCGCCTGATGAATCCAAGCCGTACGAGGTCTTTTGTGATACCTCTCTCCAAGGTCTTGGCGCAGTATTGATGCAAGAGAAGAAAGTTGTTGCTTATACCTCTCGCTAGTTGAAGCCCAATGAGAAGAACTACCCCACTCATGATCTCGAGTTGGCGGCAGTTGTGCATTCTCTTTTGACTTGGAGACATCTCTTATTGGGAAGAAAAGTGGACATTTTCACTGATCACAAGAGTCTCAAGTACATCTTCACTCAGCCTAATCTCAACCTCAGGCAAACTCGATGGGTCGAAATGATTCAAGAGTATAATCCGAGTATCGAGTATACTCCAGGCAAGGCCAATGTGATTGCTGACGCATTGAGCAGGAAGGCTTATTGTAACAGTCTTATTCTCAAGCCTTATCAACCCGAGCTTTGTGAAGCTTTCCGCAAACTTAATCTGCAAGTTGTTCCTCAAGGTTTCCTCGCCAACCTTCAAGTCTCTCCTACCTTGGAAGACCAGATTCGCCAAGCCCAACTTCTTGATGCTATGGTGAAAAAGGTGAAGATTGGGATTGCCAAGAGTCAACCCAAGTACAAGTGCTACCGCCTTGATGACAAGGATACTCTTTTCTTCGAGGATCGTCTTGTTGTGCCCAAAGGTGACCTCCGTAAAATGATCATGAACGAGGCTCACAATTCTCTCCTCTCCATCCACCCTGGGAGCACGAAGATGTATCAGGACCTCAAGCAGGCTTATTGGTGGACTCGAATGAAGCGCGAGATTGCTCAGTTCGTGAATGAATGTGATGTCTGCAGAAGAGTGAAGGCAGAACACCAAAGGCCAGCGGGTCTCCTCCAACCTCTTGCCATTCCAGAATGGAAGTTTGACCACATTGAAATGGACTTCGTGACTGGGTTTCCAAAGTCCAAGCGTGGCAATGATGCTATATTCATTGTCATCGACAAACTCACCAAAGTGGCTCACTTTCTGCCTATCAAAGAGTCTATCACTACAGCTCAATTGGCGGAACTCTATACCTCTCGAATTGTCTCTCTGCACGGTATTCCACAAGTGATCTCTTCAGACCGTGGCAGCATCTTTACCTCCAAGTTTTGGGATTCTTTTTAGAAGGCCATGGGCACCAACATCCGCTTCAGCACAGCTTTCCATCCTCAAACTAGCGGTCAAGTCGAGCGTGTCAACCAGATTCTTGAAGATATGCTCAGGGCTTGTGTGATCTCCTTCGACATGAAGTGGGAGGATTGTCTTCCTTATGCTCAATTCTCCTACAACAACAGTTTTCAAGCAAGTTCAGGCAAGGCCCCATTTGAAATTCTGTATGGCAGGAAGTGCCATACCCCTCTCAACTGGTCTGAAACCGGTGAAGGTCAGCTTTTGGGAAATGACTTAATCACAGAGGCAGAGGAAATGTGCAAAGTCATTCGAGATAACCTCAAAGCAGCCCAATCCCGCCAGAAGAGCTACTATGATAGTAAGCACCGTGATTTGGCTTTCGAGATCGGAGATCATGTTTACCTCCACGTCTCTCCTATGAAAGGTACTCGTCGCTTCGGTATCAAAGGGAAGCTTGCCCCCAGATACGTGGGACCTTTCAAGATTGTCAGCAAGAGAGGCGACCTCACCTATCAACTCGAGCTTCCTTTAAACTTTGCAAATGTTCATGATGTGTTCCATGTCTCTCAGCTCCGAAAGTGCTTCAAGACGCCTGACCGCACCGTCAACTTCGAGGACATTGAGCTCCAAGAAGATCTCTCCTATCGTGAGCACCCCGTTGCTATTCTTGAAGAGACTGAACGCAAGACTCGCAACAAGTCAATCAAATTCCTCAAAGTCAAGTGGTCACACCATTCCGACCGTGAAGCTACCTGGGAACGCGAGGATCACCTCCATTCTGAATACCCGGCGTTCTTTCAGTCCTAGATCTCAGGACGAGATCCTTTCGTAGTGGTGGAGTGTTGTAACACCCCGGATATGACTTTCCCAATTTGTACTCCAACTCTTGCCGTTTCCGGCTTTAAGTTATTTTATTTTCTCGGGTTCGGGTCTTTGTCTCCGTGTGTTTTTATCGTTGTCATGCATCTCATATCATGTCATCATGTGCATTGCATTTGCATACGTGTTCATCTCATGCATTTGAGCATTTTCCCCGTTGTCCGTTTTGCATTCCGGCGCTTCGTTCTCCTCCGGTGGTCATTTCTACCTTTCTTTCGTGTGTGGGGATTAAACATTTCCGGATTGGACCGAGACTTGCCAAGCGGCCTCGGTTTACTACCGGTAGACCGCCTGTCAAGTTTCGTACCATTTGGACTTCGTTTGATGCTCCAACGGTTAACCGAGAGACCGAAAAGGCCTCGTGTGTGTTGCAGCCCAACACCCCTTCAATTTGGCCCCAAAACCCACCAAAACCTTCTCCATCATCTAGAGTGTTCGATCATGATCGCGTGGCCGAAAACCGCACCTCATTTGGACACTCCTAGCTCCCTCTATGCCTATATAAAGACCCCTTCGAAATTCTCCTTCTCCTTCCCCCCGAAACCCTAGATCCATTCCATCCGCCGCCGCCGGACAAAAAAACCGCTGACAGACATGTCCGTTTTCCTCCCACCGCCGCCACGTGGCACCGCCTGATTCGCCCGCCCGGGCGCCCACATCGCCGCCGACCCCGCGGGCCCGCGAGCCCGTGCGGGGCCCTCTCCGGCCCGAAGCCGCGCCGCCCACTCCAGCGCCCCGCCGCCTTCTTCCTCCCTCGCCGCGTCGCCTGAGTTCGCCGGCGCCGCCCTACTTCGTCGCGTCGCCGGTGGCCGCCGACCAGGCCCGCCTCGAGCCTCGCCACGGCCGGCCGCCCTCGTCTCCGCCGCCAAGGTCGCCGCCCCGCCGTCAACCGCCTCCCCCGCACCGGATCCGGTTCCTCTCCGCCTCTCCCTCGACTCCGGTGACGCCCCGCAGCTCCGGCGAGCACGAACTCCGACGCCGTCGAACCTCGTGGAGCGCGCCGAACCAGATCTAGATCCAAATCATCTCGGTTAACTTTTTCGTCCCCAACCCTAATTATCTTGCCATGTTCATCGCACCGTAACTTTGCATCCGTAGCTCCGTTTTTGGCATATAGCATATCAAAATGTTCGCCTCAGAGAGTACATCATTTCATCTCATTGCATCATTTTCATTTGAATTCATCTTGATGCCCGAAATGTCGTTAGAAGAGGGCTACTTGAGTTAATTGTCAGATGTGTTTCCTCATTTAGGCTTTTGTCATTTTTGCCATGATTATTGTGTGCATGATATGCCCATGAGCTCTACATATGTTTTGTTAAGGGTTTTGCCATCTTTCCAGAGGTGCAACACATATATTTTTGTGATGTGTGTGGTGACTAGCACAAGCTTGCAAAGTGAGGCACTTGGTAATGCTGATTTCAGGGACTTAGCATTTCCACAGTCCTTGATCTGTTTAGCTCATGTTGCCATATGTTCATGTTGTTTCCTAGTGATCCGTGCCTCTTTTAAGGATGATCAGTAAGGATGTTTTGTTAATATTGTAGTGCTCTATCCATCCATGTCTTTTTTTGCAATTATGGAGTACCCTAGCTTGAGTCAATCAAGCTCTACTTTTGCTACTTCGTGAATCTGGGCAGATTGTCTACTTGTTAGTAATTTTGCCGAGGATGTTGTAGTTGATCCGTGCATGCTATGCTATTGTTCTTGCCATGCCTAGCTTGCATTTTGTGTATTCTTGATGGGTGTATTCTTAGTTGGTCATGACTTGATCCGTAGTGAGTGCATCGAGCTCGTAAACATGCCTACTTGATATCCGTTTTCAGCATGCTCCAGTTTTCACTAAGTCTGAGTACTGATTATGTTTTTGCCATGTTCACATGCTTGCAATTGTATTTTCTGATCCCTTTTGGCTCAAGGTCACTAAGGGACTTTTTTTAAGCTCTTTGAGTAGCTCCATGCCATGCTTTACTTTGCCATGTTCAGGTCCTGTAGCATGTAGTTTTGATGCTCCGAAGTGTGCTACCTGATCTGAAATTCCAAACCAGTGTTAATTTCACTAAGTCTGAGATCTGTTTACCATATGCATTTTTGCCATGCTTGTTTGAACCTGTTAATGGATGAATCGGCCATAGCTCAGTGCTAGACTTTTGTTAAGCATCTTGAATGCATCCCTGCCATGTATTTTGTTGTCATGTTTGAGTGCTGTAGCTTGTTCATCTCGTTGCATTTAGATGGCTACTTGCTGTAATCGCAGACCAATGTCATATTTGAATTGCTTGCCATTTCCAAACCGTAACTCCGATTCCGGCGTTCTTTATATCGTTTTCAAGCGATTTCATCTCATCTTTCCAGTGGCACACTTGGATTCCCAAGTTGCCAGGTTCGTGCATCCCTTGTCAAATCTTGCATATGCATCCCGCATCGCATCCCGCGTAGCATACCATCCTTGCATCATATTGTTTGATCCGTGCACGTGGTTGATTGTGTCCTTGTTGCTTGTTTGTCTTGTTTGGGTAGAGCCGGGAGCCGAGTTCGCTAATGAGGAGCCCGTTGAGTTTGCTTTCGAGGATCCGGTCAACTCTGACAACTTTGCAGGCAAGATGATCATACCCTCGAAATCACTACTATCTTTGCTTTGCTAGATTGCTCGCTCTTTTGCTATGCCAATGCTACGATGCCTACCACTTGCTTTCAAGCCTCCAAAATTGCCATGTCAAACCTCTAACCCACCATGTCCTAGCAAACCGTTGATTGGCTATGTTACCGCTTTGCTCAGCCCCTCTTATAGCGTTGCTAGTTGCAGGTGAAGATTGGAGACCGTTCCTTGTTGGAACTCTATTTACTTGATGGGATATCATTATATTGCCATGTTATCTTAATGCATCTATATACTTGGTAAAGGGTGGAAGGCTCGGCCTCTCGCCTGGTGTTTTGTTCCACTCTTGCCGCCCTAGTTTCCGTCATATCGGTGTTATGTTCCCAGATTTTGCGTTCCTTACGCGGTTGGGTTATAATGGGAACCCCTTGATAGTTCACCTTGATTAAAGCTTTTCCAGCAATGGCCAACCTTGGTTTTCCCATTTGCCACCTAGCCCCTTTTTCCCTTGGGTTTCCGGAGCCCGAGGGTCATCTTATTTTAAACCCCCCGGGCCAGTGCTCCTCTGAGTGTTGGTCCACCTCGTCAGCCGCCGGTGGCCACCAGGGGCAACTCTGGGCTGGCCTACCGGAAGTTTGGACAATCTGAGTGTGCCCTGAGAACGAGATATGTGCAGCTCCTATCGGGATTTGTCGGCACATTTGGGCGGTGTTGCTGGTCTTGTTTTAACCTGTCGAAGTGTCTTGAAGAACCGAGATACCGAGTCTGATCGGAACGTCTTGGGAGGAGGTCTATTCCTTCGTTGACCGTGAGAGCTTGTCATGGGCTAAGTTGGGACTCCCCTGCAGGGATTTGAACTTTCGAAAGCCATGCCCGCGGTTATGGGAAGATGGGAATTTGTTAATGTCCGTTTGTAGATAACTTGAACCTTAACTTAATTAAAATGAATCGACCGTGTGAGTTACCGTGATGGCCTCTTCTCGGCGGAGTCAGAGAAGTGGACACGGTGTTGGAGTAATGTTTGCGCAGGTTGTTCTCTAGTTTCTCGCTCGCGCTTTGCCTCCTCTTCTCGCTCTCTTTTGCGAACAGGATAGCCACCATATTTGCTAGTCGCTTGCTGCAGCTCCACATATTTACCTTGCCTTACCTATAAGCTTAAATAGTCTTGATCGCGTGGGTGCGAGATTGCTGAGTCCCTGTGGCTCACAGATTACTATTACACCAGATGCAGGGCCTGATGATTCCGCTCCATGTGACGCGCTCGAGCTCAAGTGGGAGTTCGACGAGGACTCTCAACGATACTATGTTTGCTTTCCTGATGATCAGTAGTGGTGCCCAGTTGGGGGTGATCGGGACCGTGTCGCATGTTGGGTTATCTTTTATTTTGGCGCCGTACTCGGGCCATGAGTGTTTGGTTGATGTAATGTTATTTATGTACTTGATTGACGTGCCGAGTGTAAGCCAACTATGTTATCTCCCCTTTTATTATGGATGTTGTGAAGATTGCCTAACTTGCGACATGTGCCTTCAATGCGATTATGCCTCTAAGTCGTGCCTCGACACGTGGGAGATATAGTCGCATCGAGGGTGTTACAGCCTCGCTCGGGTTCAGTTAGAGCCAACGCCTCGCACACACACGCGTACGTGTACGAGAGAAACACGCATCGCTCGGCCCCTGACCTCCCACCATAACCGGGAACTCCCTGAAATTTTCCTCGCCCTCGCTTCTACCACGGGTTTTTCCGTCATGGACGGCCCAAAGAATGTCATGCAGTTGCGTCTCCGGCCCGCCCAGGACAAAAAGCCCATTTTCTGTCATGATTTTTTGTCATAGAAGTAGGAGCCCACCACATCTATGATTATACCGGGGTTTTTCACAATTATCGTCATAGAAGTGTCATATGTATGACAGAAAAAATTTCATTCGACCCAAAATGTCACGAATGTGTCTTTTTTTGTAGTGGAGGTGCGCCCCCCAAGCCCAATCCGAATTGGGAGGGGGGCCGGCCCCCCTTTCCTTCCTCCCTCTCTCCTCCTTCCTTCCTCTCCTACTCCTACTTGGAAGGGGGGAATCCTACTCCCGGAGGGAGTAGGACTCCCCTAGGGCGCGCCATAGAGAAGGCCGGCCCTCCCCCTCCTCCACTCCTTTATATACGGGGGAGGGGGGCTCCCCATAGACACACAAGTTGATCATTGATCTTTTAGCCGTGTGCTGTGCCCCCCTCCACCATAATCCACCTCGATTATATCGTAGCGGTGCTTAGGAGAAGCCCTGTTCCGGTAGCAACATCATCACCATCATCACGCCATCATGCTGACGAAACTCTCCCTCGAAGCTCTACTAGATCATGAGTTCGCGAGGGTATGTAGACGATCGGTCGATCGTGAAGACGTATGACTACATCAACTGCATTGTCACAACGCTTCCACTTACGGTCTACGAGGGTATGTAGACGATACTATCCCCTCTCGTTGCTATGCATCACCATGATCTTGCATGTGCGTAGGATTTTTTTAAATTACTGCGTTCCCCAATATAGACATGACCGAGACTCATCTCTGGTCAATAACCAATAGTGGAACCTGGATGCTCATATTGGCTCCTACATATTCTACGAAGATCTTTATCAGTCAAACTGCATAATAGCATACATTTTTCCCTTTGTCATTGGTATGTTACTTGCCCGAGATTCGATCGTCGGTATCTCAATACCTAGTACAATCTCGTTACCGGCAAGTCTCTTTACTCGTTCCGTAATGCAACATCCCGTAACTAACTCATTAGTCACATTGCTTGCAAGGCTTATGGTGATGTGCATTACCGAGAGGGCCCATAGATACCTCTCCGATGCATGGAGTGACAAATCCTAATCTCGATCTATGCCAACTCAACAAACACCATCGGAGACACCTGTAGAGCATCTTTATAGTCGCCCAGTTACGTTGTGACGTTTGATAACACACTAAGTGTGTTGGGTTCTACGGTAGGGTGCGTCGACTGCAAATTAAAATTTTCCTACGCACAGAACAACCAAGAACATGCTACGGGAGATGGATCACAGTTCGTTACGACTAGACGCGCAGTGCCGTGCAGCGGAAGAAGAGTTGGGGAAGCGCGTCCGCATGGATCGTCTCCTCCTCGTCCGATCTCCCTCGTACAGCCGGTAGTTGGTTCCCACGTACAGGTTCGCCAGAGCGGCGCAAGTGCACCCCCTCTAATGGTATCCGCGCATGTAGGAGGAACATCGTGTGGCGGACTGCTAGGTCCGATCACACAACCGGCGGCGAGTGGAGGTGTCTATTTGCAACACATGCAAACCCTAGTGATAGCACCGAAGCGATCAATTGCGTGAATGTGTGGCACCTCCACTTTATATAGGCGTCCGTCGCAGGCTCAACACTTGGGCCTCGCACGGACCCAAAAGCCCATAAGTCTACTCGGCCATAATCCAAATACAGCTCGGATCACATCCCACCAATGTGCTCGGATCCGACCTCGTAGGTTCCTTCCCCTAAGCGTGCAGCCCCTTAGGTTCAAGCCGGCTTGGTCGCAGTTCGGATCACCTCCGAACCGCACAGTTGGTAGCAGCCTCTAGCAAGGCATGCCGAACACCAAAACAGACTATGAAGCTGGTTAGGCGAACCTGTACATCATACTTCCATTCCTTTTGCCACACGATATATGTTGTCGGGCTCAAGGCGAGTCTGTCATCCTTGTGCTAGCCCGACCTCTTTCTCGTTCTAGTGATGCCGACCACAAACTGGATTATCTCATAATCCATGTCGCATGGCCATGCTTATCCTGGTCGGATCACACAAGGGGCCCAGAGTTTATCTCTCCTGATCAGAGGGGCAAATCCCATCTTGCTCGACCATGTATCGTAGCATGGTTCTGGACAAACCTGAAACCTACCTTTATAACTACCCAGTTACGGAGTAGCGTTTGGTAGGCCCAAAGCTAGTCTGTCACCATCCCGAGTACATGCGTCAGCTCAGGTCTTAGGACATAGAACATATGTTGTACTAGAGACTCATAGATGACATATCATTGTGTCTCATAGTTGGGTCTGTCCGACTCGGACCTTATCTCGACTCGGATCCGACTACGTCAAACCCGACCAGATCCTTCCAAGTCCATATTATCTGGTTAGCATCCAATGCTTCATGGCTAGTGAGACCAAGCCATCGACCGTGTCATATGCTAGTCTAGTTGGCTGCGCGTCCACACAGCCTTTTCGACTAGGGACCTTTTAGGACAGTCATCATACAATGCATAGTCCCACAAACAAGTCACATACTTGTTGATACACATTATTGATAATGTCCAAGGACTATCTTTATTCATAAACACATAGAAAATATCATCATACATGATTGCCTCTAGGGCATATCTCCAACAGTCTCCCACTTGCACTAGAGTCAATCAAATAGACATCGAATGCCCATAGCTCTGACGTGCCCCTCATGCTTGGGTTGTGGAAGCGGATTAGTCAACGGATCCACAACATTTGCATCCATGTGAATTTTGCATAACTCTACATCACCACTCTTTACAATCTTTCGTATCAGGTGATATTTCCGATCTATGTGTCTGACCTTGTGGTGATTCCTCGGCTCCTTGGCTTGTGCGATGGCACCCGAATTATCACAATAAAGGTCCAACGGTTTTACCGAAGCTGGGAAAATACCAAGATCATCCAGAAAGTTCTGGATCCAAACACCTTCCTTTGCAGCTTCACAAGCCGCAACGTATTCGGCTTCTATAGTAGAATCGGCCACCGTATCTTGCTTGGAACTCATCCAGCTCACTGCTCCTCCGTTCATGACGTACACAAATCCGGACTGTGATCGACAATCATCTCTGTCGGTTTGGAAACTAGCATCGGCGTTGATAACCGACAAGTATAGGGGATCACAACAATTTTTGAGGGTAGAGTATTCAAACCAAATTTATTGATTCGACACAAGGGGAGCCAAAGAATATTCTCAAGTATAAGCAGCTGAGTTGTCAATTCAACCACACCTGGAAACTTAGTATCTGCAGCAAAGTATTTAGTAGCAAAGTAATATGATAGTAGTGGTAACGGTAGCAAAAGGTAATGATGGCAAAAGTAGTGTTTTTGGTATTTTGTAGTGATGATAGCAATAGCAACGGGAAAGCAAATAAGCGAAGAACAATATATGGAAAGCTCGTAGGCAACGGATCGGTGATAGAGAGTTATGCCGGATGCAGTTCATCATGTAACAGTCATAAACTAGGGTGACACAGAACTACCTCCAATTCATTAATGTAATGTAGGCATGTATTCCGAATATAGTCATACATGCTTATGGAAAAGAACTTGCATGACATCTTTTATCCTACCCTCCCGTGGCAGCGGGATCCTAGCGGAAACTAAGGGATATTAAGGCCTCCTTTTAATAGAGTACCGGACCAAAGCATTAACACATAGTGAATACATGAACTCCTCAAACTACGGTCATCACCGGTAAGTATCCCGATTATTGTCACTTCGGGGTTAACGGATCATAACACATAATAGGTGACTATAGACTTGCAAGATAGGATCAAGAACTGTCATATATCGATGAAAACATAATAGGTTCAGATGTGGAATCATGGCACTCGGGCCCTAGTGACAAGCATTAAGCATAGCAAAGTCATAGCAACATCAATCTCAGAACATAGTGGATACTAGGGATCAAACCCTAACAAAATTAGCTCGATTACATGATAAATCTCATCCAACCCATCACCGTCCAGCAAGCCTATGATGGAATTACTCACGCACGGCAGTGATCATCATGAAATTGGTGATGGAGGAAGGTTGATGATGACGATGGCGACGGATTCCCCTCTCCGGAGGCCCGAACGGACTCCAGATCAGCCCTCCCGAGATGTTTTAGGGCTTGGCGGCGGCTCCGTCTCGTAAAATGCGATGAATCCTTCTCCTTGATTTTTTTATCACCGAAACCAAATATATAGAGTTGGAGCTAAGGTCGGAGGAGCTCCAGGGGGCCCACGAGGTAGGGGGCGCGCCCTAGGGGGGCAGGCGCCCCCCTACCCTCGTGGCTAGGGTGTGGGCCCCCTGGTCTTCATCTTTTGCAAGGATTTTTTATTATTTCTGAAAAGATGTTCCGTGAAGTTTCAGGTCATTCCGAGAACTTTTGTTTTGCACATAAATAACACCATGGCAATTCTGCTGAAAACAGCATCAGTCCGGGTTAGTTCCATTCAAATCATGCAAGTTAGAGTCCAAAACAAGGGCAAAAGTGTTTGGAAAAGTAGATACGACATAGACGTATCAACTCCCCCAAGCTTGAACCTTTGCTTGTCCTCAAGCAATTCAGTTGACAAACTGAAAATGATAAAGAAAAACTTTTACAAACTCTGTTTGCTCTTGTTGTTGTAAATATGTAAAGCCAGCATTCAAGTTTTAAGCAAAGACTATGAACTAACCATATTCACAATAACGCATAGGTCTCATGTTTACTCATATCAATGGCATAATCAACTAGCGAGCAATAATAATAAATCTCGGATGACAACACTTTCTCAAAACAATCATAATATGATAACAGGATGGTATCTCGCTAGCCCTTTCTGAGACCGCAAAACATAAATGCAGAGCACCTTTAAAGATCAAGAACTGACTAGACATTGTAATTTATGGTAAAAGAGATCCAGTCAAGTCATACTCAATGTAAACTAACAGTAACGAATGCAAATGACAGCGGTGCTCTTCAACTGGTGCTTTTAATAAGAGGATGATGACTCAACATGAATGTAAATAGATAGGCCCTTCGTAGAGGGAAGCAGGGATTTGTAGAGGTGCCAGAGCTCAGTTTTGAAATAGAGGTGAATAATATTTTGAGAGGTATACATTCATTGTCAACATAACAACCAAGAGATGGTGATATCTTCCATGCTACACACATTATAGGCGGTTCCCAAACAGAATGGTAAAGTTTATACTCCCCCTTCCACCAACAAGCATCAATCCATGGCTTACTCGAAACAACGAGTGCCTCCAACTAACAACAATCCCAGGGGAGTTTTGTTTGAAATTATTTTAATTTGATTTGCATAAAGCATGGGACTGGGCATCCCGGTGACCAGCCACTTTCTCGTGAGTGAGGAATGGAGTCCACTCCTCTTGAGAATAACCCGCCTAACATGGAAGATATGGACAGCCCTAGTTGATACATGAGCTATTCAAGCATACAAAACAGGGTATTTATTTGAAGGTTTAGAGTTTGGCACATACAAATTTACTTGGAACGGCAGGTAGATACCGTATATAGGTAGGTATGGTGGACTCATATGGAATAACTTTGGGGTTTATGGAGTTGGATGCACAAGCAGTATTCCCGCTTAGTACAGGTGAAGGCTAGCAAAAGACTGGGAAGCGACTAGCTAGAGAGCGACAACAGTCATGAACATGCATTAAAACTAATCAACACCGAATGCAAGCATGAGTAGGATATAATCCACCATGAACATAAATATCGTGAAGGCTATGTTGATTTTGTTTCAACTACATGCATGAACATGTGCCAAGTCAAGTCACTTAAATCATTCTGAGGAGGGTACCACCCTATCATACCACATCACAACCATTTTAATAGCATGTTGGCATGCAAGGTAAACCATTATAAGCTCCTAGCTAATCAAGCATGGCACAAGAAACGATGATCTCCAGTTGTCATTGCAAACATGTTTATTCGTAATAGGCTGAATCAGGAATGATGAACTAATCATATTTACAAAAACAAGAGAGGTCGAGTTCATACCTGCTTTTCTCATCTCAGTCAGTCCATCATATATCGTCATAATTGCCTTTCACTTGCATGACCAAATGATGTGAATAATATTAAGAGTGCACGTGCATTGGACTAAGTTGGAATCTGCAAGCATTTAATAAATAGGAGAAGACAAGGCAATATGGGTTCTTTTGTCAGATCAACAATAATGCATATAAGAGCCACTTCAACAATTTAATCATGATCTTCTCCTATCGACCCCCAAAGAAAAGAAAAGAAATAAAACTTTTTACACGGGAAAGCTCCCAACAAGCAAAAGAAGAACAGGAAGTCTTTTTGGGTTTTCTTTTTAGTTACTACTACAAGCATGGAAATTAAAACTAGCTAAAAGCTACAACTAATTTTTTTGGGTTTTTCTTAAGGTTAATTAAACACACAAGAAGAAAGCATAAAAAGGAAAATAAACTATCATGGATGATACAATGAAAAAGTATGAGCACCGACATCTAGCAATGAGTGTGTGAACATGAATGTAATGTCGGTGAGAAATACGTACTCCCCCAAGCTTAGGCTTTTGGCCTAAGTCGGGCTATGGCCACGGCTGGCCTGGCGGATATCCATAGTAATAGTTGGGGTCGTACTGCGGTGCAGCGGCTATTGCCGCCTGAGCTGCAACGTGGCGACGAGCGGCCTCCGCCCTCCTCTCGTACTCATCTGCCTCCTCTCTGGTAATAACATATCTTCCTCTTGCCTGATAATCAAAGAAGGCAGGAGCGGGGAGAGTAATACGGACAGCACGACGTCTGTCAAAGATTAAGCGATACTGGAGAGGTGATTCATTCCTCTCGACAAACTCGTGGTGAACCATAGCATTAAAGTCTAAGTAAGAAGGAGGTAATTCAATATCATCATTACGTATGGTTACACCAAGAAAATCAGATAAGCGGGTTGCATAAATTCCACCAAAGAAATCTCCATTAAATATATTAAGATGCAACCTATGTGCAACAATGGCTCCCAAATTATAAGATTTATCTCCTAACACACCACTCCTAAGAATACTGAGGTCAGGGACACACATGTGACATGCTTCATCTTTACCGTTAAGGCATCTACCTATGAAGAGAGCAAAATAATGTATAGCAGGAAAATGAATGCTCCCAATGGTAGCTTGTGTTATATCTCTAGATTCCCCCACAGTTATATCAGCAAGAAAATCTCTAAATTCAGATTTGCGAGGTTCCCTGACACTACCCCATTGTGGAAGTTTGCAAGCAGTGGTAAAATCCTCTAAGTCCATAGTGTAAGAATTTTCATAAAGATCAAACAGGATAGTTGGAGAATTACGTGAAGATGAAAATCCAAACCTCCTCACAAAGGAACTAGATAGTGGTACTGACGGCATTTTTCTTCCTCGAATCTCACAAGATCAGCGTTATGCAAATATGCGTTAAATTCTTCCTTAATCCCCGCTCGATCCATGAAGTCCTCTGAAGGCTATTCACAGGGCCGCACTGGAGCGTCCCTTGGTGGCTCATCATCAGCATCACGCATTGCAAGCCCGGGCTCTTGTTTCCTTGAAGAGCCACCTTGGTACATTTTCCTAAACATATTTCTTCCTCTGAAAAATTTCTGAATTTTTTTAGTAACTTCAAATAAAAGTGAACCAAACTCAATAATATTGATAGCAACTACTCCTACAAGTGCCTAGAGCCTAAATCGTGCATCAAAACTACTTGGAACCACATAAATTTGACATGCAAGCTCAAGAACATGGTCACCTAGGCAGCACAAATTTGCAATGAATAAAGCACTAGAACAAAAACTAATTGGAACAATGGAGGAGTCGCATACCAAGGAACAATCTCCCCAAGCAGTTTTGTGAGAGGTGCTTTGAGCAAGGAGATCGAAAACGGCAGCAAAATGAGCTAGAACTCGTGCTTGAGCTGGATATTCGTGTTTGTGGGAGGAAGAAGGAGTGTGTGGGTGCAGGAATAAGTGGAGGAGGTCCACCGTGGGCCCACGAGGCAGGGGGCGTGCCCTGGGGGGTAGGGCGTGCCCTCCACCCTCATGGCCAGGTGGATGACACCTCTGTTGTGTTCTCAGTGCCAAATATTCTCAAATATTCTAGAAAAAATCATATTTAAATTTTAGGGCATTTGGAGAACTTCTATTTTTGGGGTATTTTTATATTGCACTAATAATCAGATAACAGACGGGAAATACTTATTTTTATTTTATTTAATATAAATAAAAGAAAGTAAAAGGAGGTTATAGGGAGTTGTGTTTCCTAAATTCATCCATCTCATGATCATCAAAAGGAATCCATTAACAAGGTTGATCAAGTCTTGTTAACAAACTCATTCTGAATAACATGGAGCCGGAGAATTTTTGAATAACACTTACCTCAACGGGGATATGCACATCCCCAACAATAAGAACATCATATTTCTTCTTGACAGTAGGAAGAGGAAATTCAAAACCTCCAAAAATAATCGATGGAAATTTTCCAATAGAACTGATACTGTGGACTTGAGGTTGCTTCCTCGGAAAGTGTACCGTATGCTCATTACCATTAACATGAAAAGTGACATTGCCTTTAGTGCAATCAATAGCAGCCCCTGCAGTATTCAAAAAGGGTCTTCCAAGAATAATAGAAATACTATCATCCTCGGAAATATCAAGAATAACAAAGTCCGTTAAAATAGTAACGTTTGCAACTACAACAGGTACATCCTCACAAATACCGACAGGTATTGCAGTTGATTTATCAGCCATTTGCAAAGATATTTCAGTAGGTGTCAACTTATTCAAATCAAGTCTACGATATAAAGAGAGAGGCATAACACTAACACCGGCTCCAAGATCACATAAAGCAGTTTTAACATAGTTTCTTTTAATGGAGCATGGTATAGTGGGTACTCCTGGATCTCCGAGTTCCTTTGGTATTCCACCCTCAAAAGTATAATTAGCAAGCATGGTGGAAATTTCAGCTTCCGGTATCTTTCTTTTATTAGTGACAATTTCTTTCATATATTTAGCATAAGGGTTCATTTTAAGCATATCAGTTAATCGCATACGCAAAAAGATAGGTCTAATCATTTCAGCAAAGCGCTCAAAATCCTCGTCATCCTTTTTCTAGGATGGTTTGGGAGGAAAAAGCATGGGTTTCTGAACCCATGGTTCTCTTTCCTTTCCATGTTTCCTAGCAACAAAATATTTCTTATCATAATGTTGATTCTTTGATTGTGGGTTATCAAGATCAACAGCGGGTTCAATTTCTATGTCATTATCATTACTAGGTTGAGCATCATCATGCACATTATCATTGACATTTTCACTAGTTTCAGGTTCATTACCAGATTGTGTTTCAGCATCAGAAATAGAAATATCATTTGGATTCTCAGGTGTTTCAACAATAGGATCACTAGAAGCATGCAAAGTCCTATCATTTTTCTTTTTCTTCTTTTTAGAAGAACTAGGTACATCTATATTATTTCTCTGAGAATCTTGCTCAATTCTCTTAGGGTGGCCTTCAGGATACAAAGGTTCCTGAGTCATTTTACCAGTTCTAGTAGCCACTCTAACAGCATTATCATTATCTTTACTATTCAATTCATTGAGCAAATCATTTTGAGCTTTAAGTACTTGTTCTACTTGAGTGGTAACCATAGAAGCATGTTTACTAATAAGTTTAAGTTCACCTTTAACGTTAGCCATATAATCACCCAAGTGTTCAAGCATATTTGAATTGTATCTCAATTGTCTACCAAAATAAGCATTAAAGTCTTCTTGCTTAGCCATAAATTTATCAAACTCATCTAAGCATGGACTAGCAAATTTAGTAAATGGGATTTCAGCTTTATCATATATGTAGAGAGAATTTACCTTTACTACCTGTGTCAGGTTATCAAGACCATGCGTTTCTTCAATAGGTAATGGATTAAGATTATATGTTTCTTCAACACACGGTAAATTAAGACCATGTATTTCTTCAATAGGAGGTAAATTCTTAACATCTTCAGCTTTAATACCTTTTTCTTTCATAGATTTCTTTGCCTCTTGCATATCTTCAGGACTGAGAAATAGAACACCTCTCTTCTTCGGAGTTGGTTTAGGAATGGGCTCAGGAATTGGCTCAGGAGCTGGCTCCGGAAGTGTCCAATTATTTTCATTTGTCAACATATTATTCAATAGAATTTCCGCTTCATCCGGTGTTCTTTCCCTGAAAACAGAACCTGCACAGATATCCTGGTAGTCTCTGGAAGCATCGGTTAGTCCATTATAAAAGATATCAAGTATTTCATTTTTCTTAAGAGGATGATTATGCAAAGCATTAAGTAATTGGAGAAGCCTCCCCCAAGCTTGTGGGAGACTCTCTTCTTCAATTTGCACAAAATTATATATATCCCTTAAAGCGGCTTGTTTCTTATGAGCAGGGAAATATTTAGCAGAGAAGTAATAAATCATATCATGGGGACTACGCACACAACCAGGATCAAGAGAATTAAACCATATCTTAGCCTCACCCTTTAATGAGAACGGAAATATTTTGAGGATATAAAAGTAACGAGTTCTCTCATCATTAGTGAACAGTGTGGCTATATCATTTAATTTAGTAAGATGTGCCACAATGATACGTCTCCAATGTATCTATAATTTTTGATTGCTCGATGCTATATTATCTACTGTTTTGGGCAATATTGGGCTTTATTATCCACTTTTATATTATTTTTGGGACTAACCTATTAACCGGAGGCCCAGCCCAGATTTGTTGTTTTATGCCTATTTTAGTGTTTCGAGGAAAAGGAATATCAGACGGAGTCGAAACGGAAGGAAATCAACTGGAGAAGTTATTTTTGGAAGGAAACACACCTGATGGACTTGGACCCCACATCAAGGAAGGAACGAGGTGCTCATGAGGGTGGGGGCGCCCCCCCCCCCAGGGTGCGCCCCCTGTCTCGTGGGGCCCTCGTGGCTCCCCTGACGTACCTCCTGCACCCATATATACCTACATGACCTAAAACTTCCAGAAGGCAAGAGAGATCGTGAGTTCCGCCGCCAGAAGCCTCCGTAGCCACCGAAAACCAATCTAGACCCGTTCCGGCACCCTGCCGGAGGGGGCAATCCCTCTCCGGTGGCCATCTTCATCATCCCGGTGCTCTCCATGACGAGGAGTGAGTAGTTCTCCCTCGGGGCTGAGGTTATGTACCAGTAGGTATGTGTTTGATCTCTCTCTCTCGTGTTCTTGATTTAGCACGATCTTGATGTATCGCGAGCTTTGCTATTATAGTTGGATCTTATGTTTCTCCTCCCCCTCTTCTCTCTTGTAATGAATTGAGTTTCCCCTTTGAAGTAATCTTATCGATTGAGTCTTTAAAGATTTGAGAACATTTGATATATGTCTTGTCGTGGATATCTGTGGTGACAATGGAATACCACGTGCCACTTGATGTATGTTTTGGTGACCAACTTGCGGGTTCCACCCATGAACCTATGCATAGGGGTTGGCACACGTTTTTGTCGTGATTCTCCGGTAGGAACTTTGGGACACTCTTTGAGGTCCTTTGTGTTGGTTGAATAGATGAATCTGAGATTGTGTGATGCATATCGTATAATCATGCCCACTGATACTTGAGGTGACATTGGAATATCTAGGTGACATTAGGGTTTTGGTTGATTTGTGTCTTAAGGTGTTATTCTAGTATGAACTCTAGGGCTGTTTGTGACACTTATAGAAATAGCCCAACGGATTGATTGGAAAGAATAACTTTGAGGTGGTTTCGCACCCTACCATAATCTCTTCGTTCGTTCTCCGCTATTAGTGATTTTGGAGTGACTCTTTGTTGCATGTTGAGGGATAGTTATGTGATCCAGTTATGTTAGTATTGTTGAGGGAACTTACACTAGCGAAAGTATGAACCCTAGGCCTTGTTTACTATCATTGCAATACCGTTTACGCTCACTTTTATCACTTGCTACCTTGCTGTTTTTATAACTTCAGATTACAAATACTCATATCTACTATCCATATACCACTTGTATCACCATCTCTTCTTCGAACTAGTGCACCTATACAATTTACCATTGTATTGGGTGTGTTGGGGACACCAGAGACTCTTTGTTATTTGGTTGCAGGGTTGCTTGAGAGAAACCATCTTCATCCTACGCCTCCTACGGATTGATAAACCTTAGGTCATCCACTTGAGGGAAATTTGCTACTGTCCTACAAACCTCTACACTTGGAGGCCCAACAACGTCTACAAGAAGAAGGTTGTGTAGTAGACATCACACAACAGTTTCAGATTCATGGCCATGAAAAGGATCAGATTCAGCCAAAGTAATTATATCAGGATCAACAGAGAATTCATAATCATTATTAGTAGCAAAGATAGGTGAAGTAGCAAAAGCAGGGTCAGGTTTCATTCTAGCATTAAGAGATTGTTGCTTCCATTTAGCTAATAACCTCTTGAGCTCGTATCTATCTTTGCAAGCTAAGATAGCTAGAGCAGCTTCTTTTTTGACAACATAACCCTCAGGAATAACAGGTGATTCATTTTCATTAGGGGGAGAGTCTTCATCATCACTTTCATCAATATTATTAGTTTCAATATTTTCATTCTCTCTAACCCTAGAAAGTTGTTCATCAGGAAATTCACCAAGTGGCACAGTAGTATCAAGCATAGAAGTAGTTTCATCATAAGTATCATGCATAGCAGAAGTGGCATCATCAATAACATGCGACATATCAGAACGAATAGCAGAAGCAGGTTTATGTGTCGCAAGCTGATACGTCCATTTTTCATCATGCTTTTATATTGATATTTATTGCATTATGGGTTGTTCTTACACATTATGTCACAATACTTATGCATATTCTCTCTTATTTTACAAGGTTTACATAAAGAGGGAGAATGCCGGCAGCTGGGATTCTGGGCTGGAAAAGGAGCAAATATTAGAGACCTATTCTGCACAGCTCCAAAAGTCCTAAAACTTCACGGAAGTCGTTTTCAGAATATACAAAAATATTGAGCGCAAGAAGTTCACCAGGGGGGCCACACCCTGCCCACGAGGGTGGGGGTGCGCCCCCTACCTCGTGGGCCCCTTGGTGGCCCTCCGATGGCCATCTTCTTCTATATGGAGTCTTTCAATGAGAAAAAAATCATAAGCCATCTTCCCGAGCGAATCTCCGCCGCCACGAGGCGGAACCTTGGCGGATCCAATCTAGGGCTCCGGCAGAGCTGTTCTGTTGGGGAAACTTCCCTCCGGGAGGGGGAAATCATCGCCATCGTCATCACCAATGCTCCTCTCATCGGGAGAGGGCAATCTCCATCAACATCTTCATCAGCACCATCTCCTCTCAAAACCCTAGTTCATCTTTTGTATCCAATTCTTGTCTCCAAGTCCGGGATTGGTACTAGTAGGTTGCTAGTAGTGTTAATTACTCCTTGTAGTTGATGCTAGTTGGTTTATTTGGTGGAAGATCATATGTTCATATCCTATATGCATATTAATACCCCTCTGATTATGAACATGAATATGCTTTGTGATTAGTTACATTTGTTCGTGAGGACATGGGAAAAGTCTTGCTATTAGTAGTCATGTGAATTTGGTATTCGTTCGATATTTTGATGAGATGTATGTTGTCTAGCCTCTAGTGGTGTTATGTGAACATCGACTACATAACACTTCACCATTATTTGGGCCTAGAGGAAGGCATTGGGAAGTAATAAGTAGATGATGGGTTGCTAGAGTGACAGAAGCTTAAACCCTAGTTTATGCGTTGCTTCGTAAGGGGCTGATTTGGATCCATATGTTTCATGCTATGGTTAGGTTTACCTTCATACTTTTGTTGTACTTGTGGATGCTTGCAATAGAGGTTAATCATAAGTGGGATGCTTGTCCAAGTAAGGATAGTACCCAAGCACCGGTCCACCCACATACCAAATTATCAAAGTACCGAACGCGAATCATATGAACGTGATGAAAACTAGCTTGACGATATTCCCATGTGTCCTCGGGAGCGCTTTTCTCTATATAAGAGTTTGTTCAGGCTTGTCCTTTGCTACAAAAAGGATTGGGCCACCTTGCTGCACTTTATTTACTTTTGTTACTTGTTTCTTGTTACAAATTATCCTATCACAAAACTATCTATTACCACTTATTTTAGTACTTGCAGAGCATACCTTGCTGGAAACCGCTTATCATTTCCTTCTGCTCCTCGTTGGGTTTGACACTCTTACTTATCGAAAGGACTACGATAGATCCCCTGTACTTGTGGGTCATCAAGACTCTTTTCTGGCGCCGTTTCCGGGGAGTGAAGCGCCTTTGGTAGGTGGAATTTGGTAAGGAAAAATTTATATAGTGTGCTGAAATTTACTGTCACTTGTTACTATGGAAAGTAACCCTCTGAGGGGCTTGTTCGGGGTATCTTCACCCCGACCAGTAGAGCAAAGAGTTGCTCCTCAACCTACTGAACCTACTAAAAATGAAAATGTTCCCTTTTAAATTCCTTCGGGTATGATAGAAAAACTGCTAGCTAATCCTTTTGCAGGAGACGGAACAACGCATCCTGATGATCACCTAATATATGTGGATGAAGTTTGTGGATTATTTCAGCTTGCAGGTGTACCCAGAGATGTTGTTAAGAAGAAGGTCTTACCTTTATCTTTGAAGGAAGATGCATTGACATGGTATAGGCTATGTGATGATATGGGATCATGGAACTACAAATGATTGAAACTGGAATTTCATCAGAAGTTTTATCCTATGCATCTTGTTCATCGTGATCGCAATTATATATATAATTTTTGGCCTCGCGAAGAAGAAAGCATCGCTCAAGCTTGGGGGAGGCTTAAATCAATGTTATATTCATGCCCCAATCATGAGCTCTCAAGAGAAATGATTATTCAAAATTTATATGCTCGGCTTTCTGATAACAATCGCACCATGCTCGATACTTCTTGTGTTGGCTCTTTTATGATGAAGACTATTGAATTCAAATGGGACTTATTAGAAAGAATTAAACGCAACTCTGAAGATTGGGACCTCGACGAAGGTAAGGAGTCAGGTATGACACCTAAGTTTGATTGTGTTAAATCTTTTATGGATACCGATGTTTTTCGTAAATTTAGCACTAAATATGGACTTGACTCTGAGATAGAGCTTCCTTCTGTGAATCTTTTGCTACTTATGTTGATCTCCCCAAGGAGAAGTGGTTTAAATATCATCCTCCCATAGAAGTAAAAGTAGCTACACCTATTAAAGTTGAAGAAAAGACTGTCACTTATAATGATCCTATTGTTCCTACTGCTTATGTTGAGAAACCAGCTTTTCCTGTTAGGATAAAAGATCATGCTAAAGCTTCAACCGTGGTTCGTAAAAGCAATATTAGAACTTATACACATCCTAAGCAAGTTAGAGTTGAACCTAATATTGCTATTGTTAAAGATCTCTTGGCTGATAATATTGATGGGCATGTTATTTATTTCTGTGATGAAACAGCTAGAATTGCTAAACCTTGTGCTAAAGATAAACCTAGACCTGTGGTAGGCATGTCTGTTATTTCTGTTAAAATAGGAGATCATTGTTATCATGGCTTATGTGATATGGGTGCTAGTGCTAGTGCTAGTGCAATACCTATTGGCCTATACAGAGAAATTATGCATGATATTGCACCTGTTGAGTTAGAAGAAATTGATGTCACAATTAAACTTGCCAATAGAGATACTATTTCACCAATGGGAATTGTTAGAGATGTTGAAGTCTTGTGTGGGAAAACTAAATATCCTGTTGATTTTCTTGTTCTTGGTTCCCCACAAGATAGCTTTTGTCCCAGTATATTTCGTAGACCCTTCTTAAACACTGTTAATGCTTCCATAGATTGCAAAAGGGATGTTGTTACTATCGGTTTAGATGATATGTCTCATGAATTTAATTTCTCTAAATTTAGTAGATAACACCGTGAAGAAGAATTGCCTAGTAAGGATGAAATTATTGGTCTTTCTTCTATTGCCGTACCTCCTAGTGATCCTTTAGAATAATATTTGCTAGACCATGAAAATGATATGTTTATGAATGAAAGAAGGGAAATAGATGAAGTATTCTTTAAATAGGAACCTATTCTGAAACACAATTTGCCTGTTGAAATCCTAGGGGATCCTCCTCCACCCAAGGGTGATCCCGTGTTTGAGCTTAAATTGTTTCCTGATACTCTTAAATATGCTTATCTTGATGAGAAAAAGATATATCCTATTATTATTAGTGCTAACCTTTCAGAGCATGAAGAAGAGAGATTATTGAAAACTCTGAAGAAGCATTGTGCTGCTATTGGGTATACTCTTGATGATCTTAAGGGCATTAGCCTCACTCTATGTCAACATAAAATAAATTTGGAAGAAGATGCTAAACCAGTTCATGATCATCAACGATGGTTGAATCCTAAAATGAAAGAAGTAGTAAGAAAGGAAATACTAAATCTCCTTGAGGCAGGTATAATTTATCCCGTTGCTGATAGTCAGTGGGTAAGTCATGTCCATTGTGTCCCTAAGAAGGGAGGTATTACTGTCATTCCCAATGATAAAGATGAATTGATTCCTCAAAGAATTATTACAGGTTATAGGATGGTAATTGATTTCCGCAAATTAAATAAGGCTACTAAAAAGGATCATTACCCCTTACCTTTTATCAATCAAATGCTAGAAAGATTATCCAAACATACACACTTTTGCTTTCTAGATGGTTATTCTGGTTTCTCTCAAATACCTGTGTCAGCTAAGGATCAATCAAAAACTACTTTTACTTGCCCTTTTGGTACTTTTGCTTAGAGACGTATGCCTTTTGGTTTATGTAATGCACCTTCTACCTTTCAAAGATGCATGATGGCTATATTCTCTGACTTTTTTTAAAAGATTTGTGAGGTTTTCATGGATGATTTCTCCGTTTATGGATCTTCTTTTGATGATTGCTTGAGCAACCTTGATCGAGTTTTGCAGAGATGTGAAGAAACTGATCTTGTCTTGAATTGGGAAAAATGCCACTTTATGGTTAATGAAGGTATTGTCTTGGGGCATAAAGTTTCTGAAAGAGGTATTGAAGTTGATAAAGCCAAGGTTGATGCTATTGAAAAGATGCCATGTCCCAAGGACATCAAAGGTATAAGAAGTTTCCTTGGTCACGCTGGATTTTATAGGAGGTTCATTAAAGACTTCTCAAAAATTTCTCGGCCACTGACTAATTTATTACAAAAAGATATACCATTTGTCTTTGATGATGATTGTGTAGAAGCATTTGAAATACTTAAGAAAGCCTTGATCTCTGCACCTATTGTTCAGCCACCTGATTGGAATTTACCCTTTGAAATTATGTGTGATGCTAGTGATTGTGCTGTAGGTGTTGTTCTAGGGCAAAGAGTTGATAAGAAATTAAATGTTATTCAATATGCTAGTAAAACTCTAGACAATGCCCAAAGAAATTATGCTACTACTGAAAAAGAATTCTTAGCAGCTGTATTTGCTTGTGATAAGTTCAGACCTTATATTGTTGATTCTAAAGTAACTATTCACGTTGATCATGCTACTATTAAATATCTTATGGAAAATAAAGATGCTAAACCTAGACTTATTAGATGGATTCTCTTGCTACAAGAATTTGATTTGCATATTGTTGATAGAAAGGGAGTTAAGAACCCCGTTGCAGACAACTTGTCTAGGTTAGAAAATGTTCTTGATGACCCACTACCTATTGATGATAGCTTTCCTGATGAGCAATTAAATGTCATAAATGCTTCTCGTAATACTCCATGGCATGCTGATTATGCTAATTATATTGTTGCTAAATTCATACCACCTAGTTTCACATACCAACAAAAGAAAAAGTTCTTCTATGATTTGAGGCATTACTTTTGGGATGACCCACATCTTTATAAAGAAGGAGTAGATGGTGTTATTAGACGTTGTGTACCTGAGAATGAACAGGAACAGATCCTACCCAAGTGTCACTCCGAAGCTTATGGAGGACACCATGCTGGAGATAGAACGGCACATAAGGTATTGCAATCTGGTTTTTTTGGCCTACTCTCTTCATGGATGCCTGTAAGTTTGTCTTATCTTGTGATGAATGTCAAAGAATTGGTAATATTAGTAGACGTCAAGAAATGCCTATGAACTATTCACTCGTTATTGAACCATTTGATGTTTGGGACTTTGACTATATGGGACCTTTTCCTGCCTCTAATGGTTATACACATATTTTAGTTGCTGTTGATTATGTTACTAAGTGGGTAGAAGGTATTCCAACTAGTAGTGTTGATCATAACACTTCTATTAAGATGCTTAAAGAAGTTATTTTTCCGAGGTTTGGAGTCCCTAGATATTTAATGACTGATGGTGGTTCACATTTTATTCATGGTGCTTTCCGTAAAATGCTTGCTAAGTATGATGTTAATCATAGAATTGCATCTCCTTATCACCCACAGTCTAGTGCTCAAGTAGAATTGAGCAATAGAGAGCTCAAATTAATTTTGCAAAAGACTGTCAATAGGTCTAGGAAGAATTGGTCCAAGAAACTTGATGATCCATTATGGGCATATAGAACTGCATATAAAAATCCTATGGGTATGTCTCCGTATAAAATGGTTTATGGAAAAGCATGTCACTTACCTCTCGAACTAGAACACAAGGCATATTGGGCTATTAAAAAGCTCAACTATGATTTTAAACTTGCCGGTGAGAAGAGGCTATTTGATATTAGCTCACTTGATGAATGGAGAACCCAAGCCTACGAAAATGCCAAGTTGTTTAAAGAAAAAGTTAAAAGATGGCATCATAAAAGGATACAAAAGCGTGAGTTTAAAGTAGGTGATTATGTATTGCTATACAACTCTCGTTTAAGATTTTTTGCAGGAAAACTTCTCTCTAAATGGGAAGGTCCTTACGTTATCGAGGAGGTCTATCATTCTGGTGCCATAAAAATCAACAACTTCGAAGGCACAAATCCGAAGGTGGTGAATGATACGTCTCCAACATATCTACTTTTCCAAACACTTTTGCCCTTGTTTTGGACTCTAACTTGCAAGATTTGAATGGAACTAACCCGGACTGACGTTGTTTTCAACAGAAATACCATGGTGTTATTTATGTGCAGGAGCAAACGTTCTCGGAATGACCTAAAACTTCATGGAGCAACTTTTCAAAAAATATGAAAAATACCTGCAAAAGATGAAGGCCAGGAGGCCCACCACCTCTCCACGAGGTTGGGGGGCGTGCCTGCCCCTCTAGGGAGCGCCCCCCTACCTCGTGGCCCCACTGTTGCCTCTCCGACTCCAACTCCAACTCCATATATTGAGTTTCGGGGACAAAAAACCAGAGAGAAGAAATCATCACGTTTTACGATACGGAGCCGCCGCCAAGCCCGATCTGGAGTCCGTTCGGGGCTCCGGAGAGGGGAATCTGTCGCCATCGTCATCATCAACCATCCTCCATCACCAATTTCATGATGATCACCGCCATGCGTGAGTAATTCCATCATAAGCTTGCTGGACGGTGATGTGTTGGATGGGATCTATCATGTAATCGAGTTAGTTTTGTTAGGGTTTGATCCCTAGTGTCCACTATGTTCCGAGATTGATGTTGCTATGACTTTGCTATGCTTAATGCTTGTCACTAGGGCCCGAGTGCCATGGTTTCAGATCTGAACCTATTATGTTTTCATCAATATATGAGTGTTCTTGATCCTATCTTGCAAGTCTATAGTCACCTATTATGTGTTATGATCCGTTAACCCCGAATTGACAATAATCGGGATACTTACCGGTGATGACCGTAGTTTGAGGAGTTCATGTATTCACTATGTGTTAATGCTTTGTTCCGGTTCTCTATTAAAAGGAGGCCTTAATATCCCTTAGTTTCCGTAAGGACCCCGCTGCCACGGGAGGGTAGGACAAAAGATGTCAAGCAAGTTCTTTTCCATAAGCACGTATGACTACTATATTCGGAATACATGCCTACATTACATTGACGAACTGGAGCTAGTTCAGTGTCACCCTAGGTTATGACTGTTACATGATGAACCGCATCCGGCATAATTCTCCATCACCGATCCATTGCCTACGAGCTTTCCATATATTGTTCTTCGCTTATTTACTTTCCCATTGCTATTGCTATCATCACTACAAAATACCAAAAACATTGCTTTTACTACCGTTACCTTTTGTTACCGTTATCACTACTATCATATTACTTTGCTACTAAACACTTTGCTGCAGATATTAAGTTTCCAGGTGTGGTTGAATTGACAACTCAGCTGCTAATACTTGAGAGTATTCTTTGGCTCCCCTTGTGTCGAATCAATAAATTTGGGTTGCCCTCGAAAACTGTTGCGATCCCCTATACTTGCGGGTTAACTAGACTATTTTCTGGCGTCGTTGCCGGGGAGCATAGCTCTATTCTTTGAGTCACTTGGGATATATATCTGTTTATCATTATGAAGAACTTGAGAGATCCAAAAACCAAGATCTATCCCTCAACTACGAGGGGAGGTAAGGAAATGCCATCTAGCTCTGCACTTGATTCACCTTCTGTTTTGAGTAAGCTTGTGACACCTACACCTGCTTCTGCTATTCGTTCTAATATGTCGCATGTTATTGATGATGCCACTTCTGCTATGCATGACACTTATGATGAAACTACTTCTATGCTTGATACTACTGTGCCACTTGGTAAATTTCTTGATGAACAACTTGCTAGAGCTAGAGAAATTGAAAATATTGAATCTGATGATACTGATGAAAGTGATGATGAAGAATCACTTGTTATTCCTAAGGGTTATGTTTTTGATCAAGAAGCTTCTTTAGCTATTTTAGCTTGCAAAAATAGAAATGAACTCAAAAGGTTATTAGCTAAATGGAGTAAGCAATCTCTAAATGCTAGAATGAAACCTGACCCTGCTTTTGCTACTTCACCTATCTTTGTTACTGATAAGGATTATGAATTCTCTGTTGATCCTGATATAATTACTTTGGTTGAATCTGATCCTTTTCATGGTTATGAATCTGAAACTGTTGTGGCACATCTTACTAAATTGAATGATATAGCCACCCTGTTCACTAAAGATGAGAGAACTCGTTACTTTTACATCCTTAAAATATTTCCGTTCTCATTAAAGGGTGATGCTAAGATATGGTTTAATTCTCTTGATCCTGGTTGTGTGCGTAGTCCCCAGGATATGATTTATTACTTCTCTGCTAAATATTTCCCTGCTCATAAGAAACAAGCTGCTTTAAGGGATATATATAATTTTGTGCAAATTGAAGAAGAGAGTCTCCCACAAGCTTGGGGGAGGCTTCTCCAATTACTTAATGCTTTGCCTGATCATCCTCTTAAGAAAAATGAAATACTTGATATCTTTTATAATGGACTAACCAATGCCTCCAGAGATTACCTGGATAGTTGTGTTGGTTCTGTTTTCAGGGAAAGAACACCAGATGAAGCTGAAATTCTATTGAATAATATGTTGACAAATGAAAATAATTGGACACCTCCGGAGCCAATTCCTGAGCCTATTCCTAAACCAACTCCGAAGAAGAGGGGTATTCTATTTCTCAGTCCTGAAGATATGCAAGAGGCAAAGAAATCTATGAAAGAAAAAGGTATTAAAGCTGAAGATGTTAAGAATTTACCTCCTATTGAAGAAATACATGGTCTTAATTTACCGCCTGTTGAAGAAACATATAATCTTAATCCATTACCTATTGAAGAAACTCATGGTCTTGATAACCTGACACAGGTAGTAAAGGTAAATTCTCTCTACAGATATGATAAAGCTGAAATCCCATTTACTAAATTTGCTAGCCCATGCTTAGATGAGTTTGATAAATTTATGGCTAAGCAAGAAGACTTTAATGCTTATTTTGGTAGACAATTGAAATACAATTCAAATATGCTTGAACACTTGGGTGATTATATGGCTAATGTTAAAGGTGAACTTAAACTTATTAGTAAACATGCTTCTATGGTTACCACTCAAGTAGAACAAGTACTTAAAGCTCAAAATGATTTGCTCAATGAATTGAATAGTAAAGATAATGATAAAGCTGTTAGAGTGGCTACTAGAACTGGTAAAATGACTCAGGAACCTTTGTATCCTGAAGGCCACCCTAAGAGAATTGAGCAAGATTCTCAGAGAAATAATATAGATGTACCTAGTTCTTCTAAAAAGAAGAAAAAGAAAAATGATAGGACTTTGCATGCTTCTAGTGATCCTATTGTTGAAACACCTGAGAATCCAAATGATATTTCTATTTCTGATGCTGAAACACAATCTGGTAATGAACCTGAAACTAGTGGTAATGTTAATAATAATGTTCATTATGATGCTCAACCTAGTAATGATAATGACATAGAAATTGAACCTGTTGTTGATCTTGATAACCCACAATCAAAGAATCAACATTACGATAAAAAAACTTTTTTGCTAGGAAACATGGTAAAGAAAGAGAACCATGGGTTCAGAAACCCATGCCCTTTCCTCCCAAACCATCCAAGAAAAATGATGATGAGGATTTTGAGCGCTTTGCTGAAATGATTAGACCTATCTTTTTGCGTATGCGATTAACTGATATGCTCAAAACCAATCCTTATGCTAAGTACATGAAAGATATTATTACAAATAAAATAAAGATACCGGAAGCTGAAATTTCCACCATGCTTGCTAATTATACTTTTAAGGGTGGAATACCAAAGAAACTTGGAGATCCAGGAGTACCCACTATACCATGCTCCATTAAAAGAAATTATGTCAAAACTGCTTTATGTGATCTTGGAGCCGGTGTTAGTGTTATGCCTCTCTCTTTATATCGTAGACTTGATTTGAATAAGTTGACACCTACTGAAATATCTTTGCAAATGGCTGATAAATCAACTGCTATACCTGTCGGTATTTGTGAGGATGTGCCTGTTGTAGTTGCAAACGTTACTATTTTAACGGACTTTGTTATTCTTGATATTCCCGAGGACGATAGTATGTCTATTATTCTTGGAAGACCCTTTTTGAATACTGCAGGGGCTGTTATTGATTGCACTAAAGGCAATGTCACTTTTCATGTTAATGGTAATGAGCATACGATACACTTTTCGAGGAAACAACCTCAAGTTCATAGTATCAACTCTATTGGAAAAATTCCATCGATTATATTTGGAGGTTTTGAATTTCCTCTTCCTACTGTCAAGAAGAAATATGATATTCTTATTATTGGGGATGTGCATATCCCCGTTGAGGTAACATAGTGTTATTCAAAATTTCTCCGGTTCCATGTTATTCGGAATGAGTTTGTTAACAAGACTTGATCAACCATGTTAGTGGATTCATGTTGATGATCATGAGATGGATGAAACTAGAAGGCACACCCTTCTGTACCCCACTTTTACTTTCTATTTTTTATATTAAATAAAATAAATATAAATATTTTTCTGTCTGTTATCTGATAATCCGTGCAATATAAAAATACCTCGAAAATAAAAGTTCTCCAAATGCCCTGAAATTTGAATATGATTTTTTCTAGAATATTTGAGAATATTTGGCACTGAGAACACAGCAGGGGGGCCAACCACCTGCCCACAAGGGTGGAGGGCGCGCCCCCCTGCCTCATGGGCCCACGGTGGCCCTCCTCCACTTATCCTTTCACCCATACACTTCTTCTTCCTCCCACAAACACGAATAACCAGCTCAAACCCAAGTCCAAGCTCGTTTTGCTGCCATTTTCGATCTCCTTGCTCAAAGCACCTCTCACAAAACTGCTTGGGGAGATTGTTCCTTGGTATGTGACTCCTCCATTGGTCCAATTAGTTTTTGTTCTAGTGCTTTATTCATTGCAAATTTTTGCTGCTTAGGTGACCCTGTTCTTGAGCTTGCATGTCAAATTTATATGGTCAAAAGTAGTTTTGATGCATGATATAGGCCCTAGGCACTTGTAGGAGTAGTTGCTATCAATATTATTGAGTTTGGTTTACTTTTATTTTGAAGTTACTAAAACTTTCAGAATTTTTCAGAAAATGATGATGAGACTTTTGAGGGGCTCATCGAGCCAAAGCTCGAAGGAAAAGGCACCAAAGCCTAAGTATAATCTGCCTCGCACTACGGAGGTTTGGGCGTGTGAATGGCCTTCCGATGATTTCTTGAGAGCAGCCGGGATTTATAAAGATTTTCATGAATTGGCTAAAAATGCAGGCCTCACCGCTTTCCTCCACGACCAATGCGATCAGTATCTCTTACTCGCAAATACCTTTGTGCAAAACTTTCATTTCCATTCTAGGAGCTCACCACCTACGGTGGAGTTTCATTTATATGATGAGCATAAGGAGATGTCACTTTATGATTTTTGTCAGGTTTGTTTAGTCCCTTTTGAGGGCAAGACAGAAGAACCACATCGGGATGATGTGGAGGGGTTTATTGACACTATCACTGTAGGGGAAACAAGGAAGGTTTCCGATGCACGAATCACTAGCATACATTTTCCTGCTTTACGTTACTTTGCATTATTTGCTAGTCGTTGTTTAATTGGTCGCGGAAACTGTGGAAACCTTAGTATCCCTGATATTATTATTTTGCTCCATGGTTTATATGGTGATAACTCTATTAGTATGGGCGGCATTATTGCCAAACGGTTAAGTCTGAACCGTACAAAGGGCCCCATCTTTGGAGGCATCTATGCTTCACGCCTAGCTGCACATTTTACATACCTATTAGGCATTATGAGAAGGAAGAAAAAGTGCTACCTCGTGTTTATCTAGATTATAAAAGTATGGTGGCACATGATTTTATTGTTAAGAATAGGGAAGAAGAGCTTAAATATCAATTGTTCTTTAATAAACATCATCCTGAGACTATTACCCTGCCTGCTCCTTCTTTGTTTGATTTATCTGTAGGCACGTACCTTGTTCCGTTGAAGGCTATTCATGCCTACCGGGACCCTGCACCAGCCGTGGAGCCAGAGCCGGAACCACAAGTTGATCCTTCACGACAGTCTAATTACCAGTGGGATCCGGAGATGATTGTCAGCTAGTGGAAAGCTAAGTCTTCCTCTTCTTCTTCTCAGTACGGCCCCAACTATTATTATGGATATCCGCCAGGCCAGCCGTGGCCATAGACCAACTTAGGCCAAAAGCCTAAGCTTGGGGGAGTACGTATTTCCCACCAACATTACATTTATGTTCACACACTCATTGCTAGATGTCGGTGCTCATACTTTTTCATTGTATCATCCATGATAGTTTATTTCCCTTTTTATGCTTTCTTCTTGTGTGTTTAATAAACCTTAAGAAAAACAAAAAAAATAGTTGTAGCTTTTAGTTAGTTTAATTTCCATGCTTGTAGTAGTAATTAAAAAGAATAAAACCCAAAAAGATTTCATGTTCTTCTTTTGCTTGTTGGGAGCTTTCCCGTGTAAATAGTTTTATTTCTTTTCTTTCTTTGGGGGTCGATAGGAGAAGACCATAATTAAATTGTTGAAGTGGCTCTTATATGTATTATTGTTTATCTGACAAAAGAGCCCATATTGCCTTGTCTTCTCCTGTTTATTGAATGCCTGCAGATTCCAGCTTAGTCCAATGCACGTGCACTATTATTATTATTCACATCATTCGGTCGTGCAAGTGAAAGGCAATTATGACGATATATGATGGACTGACTGAGATGAGAAAAGCTGGTATGAACTCGACCTCTTTTGTTTTTGTAAATATGATTAGTTCATCGTTCCTGATTCAGCCTATTATGAATAAACATGTTTGCAATGACAACTGGAGATCATCGTTTCTTGTGCCATGATTGATTAGCTAGGAGCTTATAATGGTTTACCTTGCATGCCAACATGCTATTAAAATGGTTGTGATGTGGTATGATAGGGTGGTATCCTCCTCAGAATGATTTAAGTGACTTGACTTGGCACATGTTCATGCATGTAGTTGAAACAAAATCAACATAGCCTTCACGATATTTATGTTCATGGTGGATTATATCCTACTCATGCTTGCATTCGGTGTTGATTAGTTTTAATGCATGTTCATGACTGTTGTCGCTCTCTAGCTAGTCGCTTCCCAGTCTTTTGCTAGCCTTTACCTGTACTAAGCGGGAATACTGCTTGTGCATCCAACTCCATAAACCCCAAAGTTATTCCATATGAGTCTACCTGCCGTTCCAAGTAAATTTGTATGTGCCAAACTCTAAACCTTCAAATAAATATCCTGTTTTGTATGCTCGAATAGCTCATGTATCAACTAGGGTTGTCCGTATCTTCCATGTTAGGCGGGTTATTCTCAAGAGGAGTGGACTCCGCTCCTCACTCATGAGATAAATGGCTGGTCACCGGGATGCCCAGTCCCATGCTTTATGCACACTAAATCAAAATAATTGCAAACAAAACTCCCCCTGGGACTCTTGTTAGTTGGAGGCACTCGTTGTTTCGAGCAAGCGATGGATTGATGCTTGTTGGTGGAAGGGGGAGTATAAACTTTACCATTATGTTTGGGAACCGCCTATAATGTGTGTAGCATGGAAGATATCGCCATCTCTTGGTTGTTATGTTGACAATGAAAGTATACCGCTCAAAATATTATTCACCTCTGTTTCAAAACTGAGCTCTGGCACCTCTACAAATCACTGCTTCCACCTGCGAAGGGCCTATCTATTTACTTTTATGCTGAGTCATCATCCTCTTATTAAAAAGCACCAGTGGGAGAGCACCGCTGTCATTTGCGTTCATTACTGTTAGTTTACATTGAGTATGACTTGACTGGATCTCTTTTACCATGAATTACAATGTCTAGTCAGTCCTTGGTCTTTAAAGGTGCTCTGCATTTATGTTTTGCGGTCTCAGAAAGGGCTAGCGAGATACCATCTTGTTATATCATATTATGATTGTTTTGAGAAAGTGTTGTCATCCGAGATTTATTATTATGGCTCCCTAGTTGATTATGCTATTGATATGAGTAAACTTGAGATCTATGCGTTATTGTAAATGTGGTTAGTTATAATCTTTCCTGGAAACTTGAATGCTGCCTTTACATATTTACAACAACAAGAGCAAACAAAGTTTGTAAAAGTTTTTCTTTATCACTTTCAGTTTATTAACTGAATTGCTTGAGGACAAGCAAAGGTTTAAGCTTGGGGGAGTTGATACATCTCCAACGTATCTACATTTCCAAACACTTTTGCCCTTGTTTTGGACTCTAACTTGCATGATTTGAATGGAACTAACCCGGACTGACGCTGTTTTCAGCAAAATTACCATGGTGTTATTTATGTGCAGGAGCAAACGTTCTCGGAATGACCTGAAACTTCACGGAGCAACTTTTCAGAAAATATGAAAAATACCTGCAAAAGATGAAGGCCAGGGGGCCCACCACCTCTCCACGAGGGTGGGGGCGCGCCTGCCACCCTAGAGCGCGCCCCCTACCTCGTGGGCCCCCTGTTGCCTCTCCGACTCCAACTCCATATATTGTGTTTCAGGGAGAAAAAAAACCAGAGAGAAGAAATCATCGCGTTTTACGATACGGAGCCGCCGCCAAGCCCTAAAACCTCTCGGGAGGGCTGATCTGGAGTCCGTTTGGGGCTCCGGAGAGGAGAATCCGTCGCCATCGTCATCATCAACCATCCTCCATCACCAATTTCATGATGCTCACCGCCGTGTGTGAGTAATTCCATCATAGGATTGCTGGATGGTGATGTGTTGGATGGGATCTATCATGAAATCGAGTTAGTTTTGTTAGGGTTTGATCCCTAGTGTCCACTATGTTCCGAGATTGATGTTGCTATGACTTTGCTATGCTTAATACTTGTCACTAGGGCCCGAGTGCCATGATTTCAGATCTGAACCTATTATGTTTTCATCAATATATGAGTGTTCTTGATCCTATCTTGCAAGTCTATAGTCACCTATTATGTGTTATGATCCGTTAACCCCGAAGTGACAATAATCGGGATACTTACCGGTGATGACCGTAGTTTGAGGAGTTCATGTATTCACTATGTGTTAATGCTTTGTTCCGGTTCTCTATTAAAAGGAGGCCTTAATATCCCTTAGTTTCCGTAAGGACCCCGCAGCCACGGGAGGGTAGGACAAAAGATGCCATGCAAGTTCTTTTCCATAAGCACGTATGACTACTATATTCGGAATACATGCCTACATTACATTGACGAACTGGAGCTAGTTCAGTGTCAACCTAGGTTATGACTATTACATGATGAACTGCATCCGACATAATTCTCCATCACTGATCCATTGCCTACGAGCTTTCCATATATTGTTCTTCACTTATTTACTTTCCCGTTGCTATTGCTATCATCACTACAAAATACCAAAAACATTGCTTTTACTACCGTTACCTTTTGTTACCGTTATCACTACTATCATATTACTTTGCTACTAAACACTTTGCTGCAGATATTAAGTTTCCAGGTGTGGTTGAATTGACAACTCAGCTGCTAATACTTGAGAGTATTCTTTGGCTCCCCTTGTGTCGAATCAATAAATTTGGGTTGAATACTTTACCCTCGAAAACTGTTGCGATCCCCTATACTTGCGGGTTATCGGTGAACAGTCAAAGAATTAAACATTATATCTCAGGTAAGCCTATAAATGTTGAATCCAATGTTATTAAAACCATAACCCCGGAGGAGTACATAAGGGACACTTTCGGGAACGTTTTAGACTCCGAAAAGGAATAGGTATGTGGTACGGTAAGTAAACCGACTCCAAAACAGTTTTTAAGGCAATATTTTTCCGTTTTGGAATATTTAGAAAATTAGAAAAATAAGAAGCAGTCCGGGAAGTACACGAGGCCTCCACGAGGGTGGAGGGCGCGCCCTACCCTACTGGGTGCGACCCCCTACCTCGTGGGCACCTCGTGCGCTCTCCGGACTCCGTTTTCCTGCACAATACGTATTTTGGTCGGTAAAAATTCATTATATGATCTCCCGAAGGTTTTGACCCCTGTATCACGCAAATATTCACTGTTCTTGTTTCGAGTTGTTGCTGCTGCACATTAGAGCAAGATGTCTTCTCAAGATTCAGTCGGGGAGAGCCGGGTGTCTCATCCGGCATCGGAACCAAGGACAAACAGCGATGCTGACCACTTTGGGCCAGCAACGGAGGAAGAGATGGAGGTTGATTTGATGAGGATATATGCCAAGGAGGATCAAGAAGTCACTTCTCGCTTCTGAGCTGGGTTCACAATGGGAGAACTACAGAGCTCAGCTATTCCAAATTCAGTTATCCCTTCCAATGTTAGATTTCTTTCTTATGAGAATATGAAAAAGAGTGTCACTGGTTCTCCCGCAGCTATGCAGCACCCTTGGGTGCAGGGAGCTTTGGCTGTTACAGGAAAACTTTGAAAGGAAATAATGGACCTCAAGCAGTAAGTCAATAAGCTCGAGCAGGAGAATCATATCCTGAGGGGCATCATCGCCAAGAATATCACATCACCATCCCCGAAAAAGGAGACATAACCACATGGGTTTGGGCACTCCCCTTGGCAACTGCCAAGCTTGGGGGAGGTGCCCCGGTATCGTATCATAACATACACTCCTATCTTTATCGTTTTTCTTAGTTCGATCCTATTGGTAATATCTTGATCTAGTAGAATAAAGTTTAAGGCATGATCTAGTTTTGAGTTTTGCTTTATGATCCTTCTATGTAATCGAGTCCGTGAGCTATACATAATAAAGATTAGTGTTGAGTCAAGGGCTTGCTTATTTTGCCATGATCTTGAGTGAATAAAAGAAAAGAATAAAAAGAAATAAAGAGTTCATATTGATCTTATTGAGAGTAATGAGCTCACATAGAAAAGGTATGATGAATAAAAGTTGTTGCGAGTTGACAAACATAGTTTTGGTCATCGTTGCAATTAATAGGAAGTAATAAAGAAAGAGAGGTCTTCACATATAAATATACTATCTTGGACATCTTTTATGATTGTGAGCACTCATTAAAATATGACTTGCTAAAGAGTTGACGTTGGACAAGGAAGACAACGTAATGGGTTATGTTTTCTTACATCTAAGATAAATTATATTCTCATGGATCCTCCAACATGTTGAGCTTGCCTTTCCCCCTCATGCTAGCCAAATTCTTTGCACCAAGTAGAGATACTACTTGTGCTTCCAAACACCCTTGAACCAGTTTTGCCATGAGAGTCCACCATACCTACCTATGGATTGAGTAAGATCCTCCAAGTAAGTTGTCATCGGTGCAAGCAATAAAAATTGCTCTCTAAATATGTATGACTTATTAGTGTGGGAGAAAATAAGCTTTATACGATCGTGTGATATGGAAGAAATAAAAGTGACAGACTGCATAATAAAGGTCCATATCACAAGTGGCAATATAAAGTGACGTTCTTTCACATTAAGATTTTGTGCATCCAACCATAAAAGCGCATGACAACCTCTGCTTCCCTCTGCGAAGGGCCTATCTTTTACTTTTAGCTCCTACCTTGCATAAGAGTCATGTTGATCTTCACCCTTCTTTTTTACATTTTATCCTTTGGCTAGCACAATATGTTGGAAAGATCCTGGTATATATGGCTAATTGGTGGTGAGTTTTCATGAACTATTATTGTTGACATTACCCTTGAGGTAAAACGTTGGGAGGCAAAACTATAAGCCCCTATCTTTCTCTGTGTCCGATTAAAACTCCATAACCATAAGTATTGCGTGAGTGTCAGCAATTGTGAAAGACTATATGATAGTTGAGTATGTGGACTTGCTGAAAAGCTCTTATATTGACTCTTTCCTATGTTATGATAAATTGCAATTGCACCAATGACCGAGATAATAATTTGTTAGTTGTCAATGAAGTTTATGATTCATACTTGAAATTGTGATTGAATTATTACTCTAGCATAAGAAATCATATGATAAGAATTATATAAGTTGCTGTTCTAAGAATGATCATGATGCCCTCATTTTCGTATTTTACTTTTATCAACACCTCTATCTCTAAACATGTGGACATATTTTCGATTTCGGCATTCTCTTGAGGACAAGCGAGGTCTAAGCTTGGGGGAGTTGATACGTCCATTTTGCATCATGCTTTTATATCGATATTTATTGCATTATGGGCTGTTATTACACATTATGTCACAATACTTATGTCTATTCTCTCTTATTTTACAAGGTTTACATAAAGAGGGAGAATGCCGGCAGCTGGGATTCTGGGCTGGAAAAGGAGCAAATATTAGAGACCTATTCTGCACAGCTCCAGAAGTCCTGAAACTTCACGGAAGACGTTTTCAGAATATATAAAAAATAATGAGCGCAAGAAGTTCACCAGGGGGGCCACACCCTGCCCACGAGGGTGGGGGCACGCCCTGCCCCCTTGGGCGCGCCCCTACCTCGTGGGCCCCCATGTGGCCCTTCGATGGCCATCTTCTGCTATATGGAGTCTTTCGTTGAGAAAAAAATCATAAGCCATCTTCCCAAGCGAAACTCCGCTGCCACTAGGCGGAACCTTGGCGGATCCAATCTAGGGCTCCGGCAGAGCTGTTCCGCCGGGGAAACTTCCCTTCGGGAGGGGGAAATCATCGCCATCGTCATCACCAATGCTCCTCTTATCGGGAGAGGGCAATCTCCATCAACATCTTCATCAGCACCATCTCCTCTCAAAACCCTAGTTCATCTCTTGTATCCAATTCTTGTCTCCAAGTCCGGGATTGCTACTAGTAGGTTGCTAGTAGTGTTAATTACTCCTTGTAGTTGATGCTAGGTGGTTTATTTGGTGGAAGATCATATGTTCAGATCCTATATGCATATTAATACCCCTTTGATTATGAACATGAATATGCTTTGTGAGTAGTTACGTTTGTTCCTGAGGACATGGAAGAAGTCTTGCTATTAGTAGTCATGTGAATTTGGTATTCGTTCAATATTTTGATGAGATGTATGTTGTCTAGCCTCTAGTGGCGTTATGTGAATGTCTGATACGTCTCCGTCGTATCTACTTTTCCAAACACTATTGCCCTTGTTTTGGAATCTAACTTGTATGATTTGAATGGAACTAACCCGGACTGACGCTGTTTTCAACAGAATTGCCATGATCTTGTTTTATGTGCCGAAAACAAAAGTTCTCGGAATGACCTGAAACTCCACGGAATATCCCACAATAAATAATAAAAAATCCTCGCCAAAGATGAAGACCAGGGGCCCACACCCATGCCACGAGGGTGGGAGGCGCCCCCCCCTAGGGTGCGCCCCCTATCTCGTGGGCCCCCTGGAGACCTCCCGACTCCAACTCCAACTCTATATAACTGCTTTCAGGGAGAAAAAAATAGAAGAGAAGAATTCATCGTGTTTTACGATATGGAGCCGCCGCCAAGCCATAAAACCTCTCGGGAGGGCTGATCTGGACTCCGTTCGGGGCTCCGGAGAGGGGGATTCATCACCGTCGTCATCATCAACCATCCTCCATCACCAATTTCATGATGCTCACCGTCGTGCGTGAGTAATTCCATCGTAGGCTTGCTGGACGGTGATGGGTTGGATGAGATTTTTCATGTAATCGAGTTAGTTTTGTTAGGGTTTGATCCCTAGTATCCACTATGTTCTGAGATTGATGTTGCTATGACTTTGCTATGCTTAATGCTTGTCACTAGGGCCCGAGTGCCATGATTTCAGATCTGAACCTATTATGTTTTCATTAATATATGAGAGTTCTTGATCCTATCTTGCAAGTCTATAGTCACCTATTATGTGTTATGATCCGTTAACCCCAAAGTGACAATAATCGGGATACTTACCGGTGATGACCGTAGTTTGAGGAGTTCACGTATTCACTATGTGCTAATGCTTTGTTCCGGTTCTCTATTAAAAGGAGGCCTTAATATCCCTTAGTTTCCATTAGGACCTCGCTGCCACGGGAGGGTAGGACAAAATATGTCATGCAAGTTCTTTTCCATAAGCACGTATGACTATATTCGGAATACATGCCTACATTACATTGACGAATTGGAGCTAGTTCTGTGTCACCCTATGTTATGACTATTACATGATGAACCGCATCCGACATAATTATCCATCATTGATCCAATGCCTACGAGCTTTCCATATACTGGTTTACGCGTATTTACTTTCTCGTTGCTATTGTTACAATCACTACAAAATACCAAAAACATTACTTTGCTTTCGTTACTCTTTTGTTACCGTTACCATCACTATCATATTACTTTGCTACTAAACACTTTGCTGCAGATACTAAGTTTCCAGGTGTGGTTGAATTAACAACTCAGCTGCTAATACTTGAGAATATTCTTTGGCTCCCCTTGTGTCGAATCAATAAATTTGGGTTGAATACTCTACCCTCGAAAGCTGTTGCGATCCCCTATACTTGTGGGTTATCAAGACTAATTTCTAGCGCCGTTGTCGGGGAGCATAGCTATATTCTTTGAGTCACTTGGGATTTATATCTGCTGGACACTATGAAGAATTTGAAAGACGCTAAGACAACAATTTATCCCACAACTACGAGGGGAGGTAAGGAACTTCCATCTAGCTCTGCACTTGATTCACCTTCTGTTATGAGTAAGCTTGCGACACCTAAACCTGCTTTTGTTATTCGTTCTGATATGTCGCATGTTATTGATGATGATACTTCTGCTATACATGATACTTATGATGAAACTACTTCTATGCTTGATACTACTGTGCCACTTGGTGATTTTCTCGAGGAACAACTTGCTAGGGGTAGAGAGATTGAAAATATTGAATCTCATTATGAGGATGAAAGTGATGATGAAGAATCACTTGTTATTCCTGAGGGTTATTTATTTGATCAAGAAGCTTCTTTAGCTATTTTAGCTTGCAAAGATAGATATGAACTCAAAAAGTTATTAGCTAAATGGAATAAGCAATCTCTAAATGCTAGGATCAGACCTGACCCTGCTTTTGCTACTTCACCTATCTGTGTTACTGATAAGGATTATGAATTCTCTGTTGATCCTAATATAATTACTTTGGTTGAATCTGATCCTTTTCATGGCTATGAATCTGAAACTGTTGTGGCACATCTTACTAAATTAAATGATATAGCCACCCTATTCACTAATGATGAGAGATCTCGCTACTTTCCTTAAAATATTTCCGTTCTCATTGAAGGGTGATGCTAAGATATGGTTTAATTCTCTTGATCCTGGTTGTGTGTGTAGTCCCCGCGATATGATCTATTACTTCTCTGCTAAATATTTCCCTGCTCATAAGAAACAAGCTGCTTTAAAGGAAATATACAACTTTGTGCAAATTAAAGAAGAGAGTCTCCCACAAGCTTGGGGAGGCTTCTCAAGTTACTTAATGCTTTGCCTGATCATCCTCTTAAGAAAAATGAAATACTTGATATCTTTTATAATGGACTAACCGATGCTTCCAGAGATTACTTGGATAGTTGTGATGGTTCTCTTTTCAGGGAAAGAACACTGGATGAAGCTGAAATCTTATTAAATAATATGTTAACAAATGAAAATAATTGGGCAGCTCCTGAGCCAGCTCCTGCTCCAATTAATGATCATATTCCTAAACCAACTATGAAGAAGAGAGGTATTCTATTTCTTAGTCCCGAAGATATGCAAGAGGCAAAGAAATCTATGAAAGAAAAAGGTATTAAAGCTGAAGATGTTAAGAATTTACCTCCTATTGAAGAAATACATGGTCTTAATTTACCGCCTATTGAAGAAACATATGATCTTGATCCTTTATTTATTGAAGAACCTCTGGACCCCGATAACCTGACACGGGTAGTAAAGGTAAATTCTCTCTATAGATATGATAAAGCTGAAATCCCTCCTATTAAAATTGCTAGTCAATGCTTGGATGATTTTGATAATTTTATGTTTAAGCAAGAAGACTTCAATGCTTATTTTGGTAGACAATTAAAACAAGATGCTGATATGATTAAATACTTGGGTGATTATATGGCTAATATTAGAGGTGAACTTAAACTTGTTAGCAAACATGCTTCTATGGTCACCACTCAAGTAGAACAAGTACTTAAAGCTCAAAAGGAATTGCTCAATGAGATGGATAGTAATAAAAATGATTATGTTGTTAAAGTGGCTACTAGAACTGGTAGAATGACTCAGGAACCTTTGTATCCTGAAGGCCACCTAAGAGAATTGAGCAAGATTCTCAGAGAAATAATATTGATGCACCTAGTTCTTCTAAAAAGAAGAAAAAGAAAATGATAGAACCGTGCAAACTTCTAGTGAACCCATTGCTGAACCACCTGATAATCCAAATGATATCTCTATGTCTGATGCTAAAACACAATCTGGCAATGAACATGAACGTAATGAAAATGTTAATGATGATGGTCATAATAATGCTCAACCTAGTAAGGATAATGATGTCGAAATTGAACCTGCTGTTGATCTTGATAACCCACAATCAAAGAATCAACGTTATGATAAGAAAGACTTAGTTGCTAGGAAACATGGTAAAGAAAGAGAGCCTTGGGTTCAGAAACCCTTGCATTTTCCTCCCAAACCATCCAAGAAAAAGGATGATGAGGATGTTGAGCGCTTTGCTGAAATGATTAGACCTATCTTTTTGCGTATGCGATTGACTGATATGCTCAAAATGAATCCTTATGCTAAGTACATGAAAGATATTGTTACAAATAAAAGAAAGATACCAGAAGCTGAAATTTCCACCATGCTTTTATTTTGAAGTTACTGTCAACTGAATTGCTTGAGGACAAGCAAGGGTTTAAGCTTGGGGGAGTTGATACGTCTTTGTCGTATCTACTTTTCCAAACATTTTTGCCCTTGTTTTGGACTCTAACTTGTATGATTTGAATGGAACTAACCCAGACTGATGTTGTTTTCAGCAGAATTGCCATGATGTTGTTTTATGTGCGGAAAACAAAAGTTCTCAGAATGACCTGAAACTCCACGTAATATATTACAATAAATAATAAAAAATCCTCGCCAAAGATGATGGGTCTCCGTCGTCATCGTTGACCATCCTCCATCACCAATTTCATGATGCTCACCGTTGTGCGTGAGTAATTCCATCGTAGGCTTGCTGGACGGTGATGGGTTGGATGAGATTTTTCATGTAATCGAGTTAGTTTTGTTAGGGTTTGATCCCTAGTATCCATTATGTTCTAAGATTGATGTTGCTATGACTTTGCTATGCTTAATGCTTGTCACTAGGGCCCGAGTGCCATGATTTCAGATCTGAACCTATTATGTTTTCATTAATATATGAGAGTTCTTGATCCTATCTTGCAAGTCTTTAGTCACCTATTATGTGTTATGATTCGTTAACCCCGAAGTGACAATAATCGGTATACTTACCGGTGATGACCGTAGTTTGAGGAGTTCATGTATTCACTATGTGCTAATGCTTTGTTCCGGTTCTCTATTAAAATGAGGCCTTAATATCCCTCAGTTTCCATTAGGACCCCGCTGCCATGGGAGGGTAGGACAAAAGATGTCATGCAAGTTCTTTTCCATAAGCACGTATGACTATATTCGGAATACATGCCTACATTACATTGACGAATTGGAGCTAGTTATGTGTCACCCTATGTTATGACTGTTACATGATGAACCGCATCCGACATAATTATCCATCATTGATCCAATGCCTACGAGCTTTCCATATACTCGTTTACGCTTATTTACTTTCTTGTTGCTATTGTTACAATCACTACAAAATACCAAAAACATTACTTTGCTTTCATTACTCTTTTGTTACCGTTACCATCACTATCATATTACTTTGCTACTAAACACTTTGCTGCAGATACTAAGTTTCTAGGTGTGATTGAATTGACAACTCAACTGCTAATACTTGAGAATATTCTTTGGCTCCCCTTGTGTCGAATCAATAAATTTGGGTTGAATACTCTACCCTCGAAAGCTGTTGCGATCCCCTATACTTGTGGGTTATCAACGTCGACTACATAACGCTTCACCATTATTTGGGCCTAGAGGAAGGTATTTGGGAAGTAATAAGTAGATGATGGGTTGCTAGAGTGACAGAAGCTTAAACCCTAGTTTATGCGTTGCTTCGTAAGGAGCTGATTTGGATCCATATGTTTCATGCTATGGTTAAGTTTACCTTAATACTTTTGTTGTAGTTGAGGATGCTTGCAATAGAAGTTAATCATAAATGGGATGCTTGTCCAAGTAAGGACAGTACCCAAGCACCGGTCCACCCACATACCAAATTATCAAAGTACCGAACGCGAATCATATGAACGTGATGAAAACTAGCTTGACGATATTCCCATGTGTCCTCGGGAGCGCTTTTCTCTATATAAGAGTTTGTTCAGGCTTGTCCTTTGCTACAAAAAGGATTGGGCCACCTTGCTGCACTTTATTTACTTTTGTTACTTGTTGCTCGTTACAATTTATCCTATCACAAAACTATCTGTTACCACTTATTTCAGTACTTGTAGAGAATACCTTGCTGGAAACCGCTTATCATTTCCTTCTGCTCCTCGTTGGATTCGACACTCTTACTTATCGAAAGGTCTACGATAGACTCCCTATACTTGTGGGTCATCACAATCTTACTCAAAACAGAAGGTGAATCAAGTGCAGAGCTAGATGGCAGTTCCTTACCTCCCGTCGTAGTTGAGGGATAAATCTTGGTTCTTGGATCTTTCAAGTTCTTCATAATGATAAGCAGATATAAATCCCAAGTGACTCAAAGAACAGAGCTATGCTCCCCGGCAACGGCGCCAGAAAATAGTCTTGATAACCCACAAGTATAGGGGTCGCAATAGTTTTCGAGGGTAGAGTATTCAACCCAAACTTATTGATTCGGCACAAGGGGAGCCAAAGAATATTCTCAAGTATTAGCAGCTAAGTTGTCAATTCAACCACACCTGGAAACTTAGTATCTGCAGCAAAGTATTTAGTAGCAAAGTAATATGATAGTAGTGGTAACGGTAGCAAAAGGTAATGATAGCAAAAGTAGTGTTTTTGGTATTTTGTAGTGATGATAGCAATAGCAACGGGAAAGTAAATAAGCGAAGAACAACATATGGAAAGCTCGTAGGCAATGGATCGGTGATAGAGAATTATGCTGGATGTGGTTCATCATGTAACAGTCATAAACTAGGGTGACACAGAACTAGCTCCAATTCATCAATGTAATGTAGCCATGTATTCCAAATATAGTCATACGTGCTTATGGAAAAGAACTTGCATGACATCTTTTGTCCTACCCTCCCGTGGCAGCGGGGTCCTAGCGGAAACTAAGCGATATTAAGGCCTCCTTTTAATAGAGTACCGGACCAAAGCATTAACACATAGTGAATACATGAACACCTCAAACTACGGTCATCACCGGTAAGTATCCCGATTATTGTCACTTCGGGGTTAACGGATCATAACACATAATAGGTGACTACTTGCAAGATAGGATCAAGAACTCTCATATATTGATGAAAACATAATAGGTTCAGATCTGAAATCATGGCACTCGGGCCCTAGTGACAAGCATTAAGCATAGCAAAGTCGTAGCAACATCAATCTCAGAACATAGTGGATACTAGGGATCAAACCCTAACAAAACTAACTCGATTACATGAAAAATCTCATCCAACCCATCATCGTCCAGCAAGCCTATGATGGAATTACTCACGCACGGTGGTGAGCATCATGAAATTGGTGATGGAGGAAGGTAGATGATGATGATGGCGACGGATTCCCCTCTCCGGAGCCCCGAACGGACTCCAGATCAGCCCTCCCGAGAGGTTTTAGGGCTTGGCGGCGGCTCCGTATCGTAAAACGCGATGAATCCTTCTCCTTGATTTTTTCTCTTCGAAACCAAATATATAGAGTTGGAGTTGAGGTCGGAGGAGCTCCAGGGGGCCCACAAGGTAGGGGGCGCACCCCCCACCCTCGTGGCTAGGGTATGGGCCCCCTGGTCTTCATCTTTTGCAAGGATTTTTTATTATTTCTGAAAAGCATGAAGTTTCAGGTCATTTTGAGAACTTTTGTTTCTGCACATGAATAACACCATGGCAATTCTGCTGAAAACAGCGTCAGTCCGGGTTAGTTCCATTCAAATAATGCAAGTTAGAGTCCAAAACAAGGGCAAAAGTGTTTGGAAAAGTAGATACGATGGAGACGTGTCAGGCGTAACCCCTTACGACGAGCTCTTCCTCACCTCCATAAACTAGGAACATTTCTTTAGTCCTTTTCAGGTACTTCAAAATAGTCTTTACCGCTGCCCAGTGACTCTCACCTGGGTTGGCCTGGTATCTACTTGTTAGGCTTATTGCAAAAGCAACATCGGTTCGCATAGATATCATGGCATACATGATGGATCCGATTGCCGAGGCATACAGAATCCTACTCATCCTGCTTCACTCATCAGATGTCGAAGGACTCTGAGTCTCGCTTAGCCTTATACCATGTGAGAGTGGCAAGAACCCTTTCTTTGCCTCACTCAAGTTGAACTGCTTCAACACTTTATCTATGTACGTACTCTGGCTTAAGCCGAGCAGCCTCCTTGATCTATCTCTATAGATCTTAATGCCTAAAATGTACGTTGCCTCACCAAGGTCCTTCATCGAAAACTTGCCATTCAATGACTCCTTGACCGAGTTCAGCTTCGAAATATCATTTCCGATCAGTAGTATGTCATCCACATACAAGATCAAAAACACTATCGAGCTCCCACTTAACTTCTTGTATAAACAAGAGTCCTCTTCGCTTTTGATGAAGCCGAAACCAGTGACGACCTCATCAAAACGAATGTTCCAGCTCCGAGATGCTTGCCTCAACCCATAAATGGATCTCTTGAGCTTGCATACCTTACTAGTGCTAGTCGGATCGACAAAACCCTCAGGTTGTATCATATACACGTCCTCGGTTAAATTTCCATGAAGGAAAGCCGTCTTGACATCCATCTGCCATATCTCGTAATCGAAATATGCAGCTATAACTAGTACGATCCTCGCCGACTTCAGCATCGCTATCGGCGAGTAAGTCTCATCGTAGTCAATTACTTGAACCTGTCCATAACCCTTAGCGACAAGCCGAGCTTTGTGGATCTGAACATTTCCATCCACATCGGTTTTGTTCTTGAAGACCCATTTGCAACCAATGGCTGTTACGCCAGGCGGTGGATCAACCAAGTCCCAGACTTGATTCTCGTCCATGGACTTTAACTCGGATATCATGGCCTCCAGCCATGCCTTGGAATCTGGGCTCACCATCGCTTCCGCATACGTGGTCGGCTCATCACTTTCTAGCAACTTACATCACGCACTCCGTGCAATCTTTCTAACCTTCGTGGTTCCGGTGCCGCTTCCACTACGGGTTCCCTGACTAACTCCGGTATGATCTCATCACCAGCCGAGCCGTCCCTGAGTGGTCCCCGAATTTCTTCGAGTCGGACCGTCCTCCCACTGGCCTCCCGACTGAGAAACTATTTCTCAAGGAAAACCCCGTTCCGAGCAACGAACACTTTGTTCTCTTCCCGGTTGTAGAAGCTATATCCCAAGGTTTCCCTCGGGTATCCCACGAATATGCATTTATTCGACTTGGGTGTAAGCTTGTCTGACATAAGTTTCTTGACAAATGCTTCACAACCCCAAATCTTTAGAAAAGACAAATTGGGACTCTTCCCGGTCCACATCTCATGTGGTGTCTTGTCTACGGATTTTGATGGTACCATGTTAAGTGTGAAAGCTGCAGTTTCTAGAGTGTATCCCCAGAATGACAAGGGTAAATCCGATTTGCTCACCATAGATCGAACCATGTCCAACAAGGTACGATTCCTCTGTTCTGATACACCATTTCTCTGTGGCATACCCGGAGGTGTGAGCTGAGGTACTATACCTCTACTTTTCAGATGGTCATCAAACTCCTGCCTCATGTACTCACCTCCACGATCAGATCATAGAAGTTTTATAGTCTTGCCGAGCTGATTCTCAACCTCGTTTTGAAACTCTTTGAACTTTTCAAAAATTTCCGACTTGTGCCTCATCAAATAGATATATCCATATCTACTCAAATCGTCGGTAAAAGTCACGAAGTACCGATAGCAGTTGTGCTCATTGGTCCACACACATCACTGTGTATCAGTTCCAACAGCTCGGATGCCCTCTCACAACTCTTTGCGAAAGGGGACTTAGTCATCTTGTCGAGCAAGCATGATTCGCATGTCTTGAACGACCCAAAGTTGGTCGAAGTCAGGAGTCCATCATCATGGAGCTTCTTCGTGCGTTTCAGACTAATGTGTCCAAGTCGGCAATGCCAGAAGTATATTGGATTTATCTCATTAGGCTTATGCCTCTTGACATTCACGTTATAGACTGGTTTCTGTTCTAGATTCAATATAAATAACCCATGAACAATGGGTGCATAGTCGTGGAACATACCATTCAAATAAATCGAACAACCATTGTCCTTTAAATTGAATTCATAACCCTGACTGATCAAGCATGAGGCAGAAATAATGTTCCGACTAAGTGCAGGAATGTAATAACAATTATTCAATTCCAAAATAAATCCAGAAGAAAGCTGGAGCTGCATCGTGCTGACCTCCAATGCAGCAACTCTTGCTTTGTTGCCAACCCTGATGTCAATCTCCCCTTGTGCCACACGCCTACTTCTTAACAGCCCCTGCATCGAGTTGCAAATGTGAACAACCAATCCGGTATCAAATACCCAAGAGCTGCTAGGTATGTCAGCAAGGTAAATGTCTATAACATATACAACAAGTGTACCTTTGCCTGAAGCAGCATTCCCGGCCTTCTTGCCATGCTCTGCAAGCCACTTGCTACAGTTCCTCTTCCAATGACCAGTTTCCTTGCAATGATAGTAAATGGTCTTTGAGTCCGGTCCAGACTTTGGCGCAACGGCAGAGGTTACCGTCTCCGTGCCCTTTGCCTTAGCCTTTCTCTTGGACCAACTCTTCTTGAACTTAGCCGATTTCTTCACCATCAACACTTGATGCGTGCCTTTCTTAATATCCTGCTCTGCCACTTTGAGCATCCCATGCAATTCAGTGAGCTTCTTATCCATGCCATGCATATGATAGTTCGAGATGAACGTCCCATAGCTGGGCGGAAGAGAACCCAGAACTGCATCAGTAGCCAGCTCATCCAAGAGCGGGAAGCCCAATCGATCCAAAACTTGCACATATCCGATCATCTTGATCACATGCGGGCTCAGTGGATCACCTTCCTTCAGCTTACAATCCATCAAGGATCGCCAGACGTTGAACCTTTCGGTCCTAGCCTGCACCTGAAACATGCTCTTGAGACTCTCGATCATATCGAAAGCCCCAACATCTTCGAAATGCTGCTGCAAATCGGGCTCCATACAAGCCAGCATGAGGCAGCTGATCTCATTTGATTCATCAATGAGTTTCTAGTAGGCATTCTTGGTTGTGGTACTAGCATTATCGGCAGGTTCCTCTGGAAGCGGATCCTCTAGAACATGTTCCTTTTTATCATGCTTGAGAAAAATTCTCAAATTTCTATACCAGGTAGTAAAGTTTGTTCCATTCAATTTATCCTTTTCCAGAATTGATTTCAATGCAAAGTTGGGTTGAGCAGGTGGTGCCATTGATCTACAACAGAAAAATATGCAATCACTAAGCAATGTGTTTATGTAGAGTAATTCTAGCCTTAAACAGAAATACTCCCACTGAATTCAGCATCCCTCCGCAAACTCTCGGTGATTCAGGATCCGACTAGCACATGCGACTAGTGAGCTTTAGCATCACTGCTAGACAACATGCCTATCCGGTAAGCAACTCCTTGCTACTCGTATCTCTATACGACTCCTGTCGGTTGGGTAGGTATCTCATACCCCGGCTCCTAACCTCTTTTGCCACAAGGCCCAAAACCGTTTTGATAGCCTTGTCAAGTCAACCTAATGCAGTGCATGTCCGTGTCCGACACGAACCCTTCAGTTCAAGGACACCTAGCAGCACCTCATTTTTATGAGCCCACTACTAGACGTACTTGACGTACGAAGGTGCAACATCGGGGATGGCAATTTGCTTGATATTCATGAGGGATCTTTCTACCATTCTAACATGCATAGAAAACAAGGAAGCATAACAATCACAAATAAACACATATTGTGAAATAGTATGGCTCCTTCATGGATGTTCTTCCAGGTCGGCTCCAACTCTGATGACCATCTATAAACTCCATCTTGTTTGTCACACCGGGACGCCAAGCCACCAACCTGGTCTCTATTATCCAACTACTACAACTAGTAATGAATTTTACATAGAGTCACAAGTCAAGACGCAGGTCATTATACAATATAATGACAGCACTTTGGCTCCTGCCGGCTGCCAAACATGACACGCAGGCCATGTATAATTTACACACATGCTCACATACACATGATCCATACTATTCACATCATACCCTGCAAAATAAAGTTATGCATAGAATCGTATTCTACCGGTTTGAGTGATCGTGTACGAAATACAAGGCGCTACGCACACGGCGGTCCCACTAGCCGGTTAGCGGGCGGGGTTCGAAGGGATCTTTCTACCATTCAAACATGCATAGAAAGTAAGAAGCATAACAATCACAAATAAAACATATATTATGAAATAGTATGGCTCCTTCATGGATGTCCTTCTAGGTCGGCTCCGACTCCGATGACTATATAGGAACTCCATCTTGTTTGTCACGCCGGGACGCCTAGCCACCAACCTGGTCTCTATTATCCAACTACTACAACTAGTAATGAATTTTACATAGAGTCACAAGTCGACACGCGGGTCGTTATACAATATAATGACAACACTTTGGCTCCTGTCGGCTGACAAACATGACACGCAGGCCATGTATAATTTACACACATGCATCACATACACATGAGCCATACTATTCGCATCAAACCTGCAAAACAAAGTTACGCATAGAATCGCATTCTACCGTTTTTGAGTGATCGTGTACGAAATACAAGGCGCTACGCACACGGCGGTCCCATAGTTGTACTAGAGACTCACATATGACATATTGTCGCGTCTCATAGTTGGGTCTGTCCGACTCGGACCTTATCTCGACTCGGATCCGACTACGTCGAATCCGACCAAATTCTTCCAAGTCCATATTATCCGGTTAGCATCCAATGCTTCATGGCTAGTGAGACCAAGCCATCGACCGTATCATATGCTAGTCTAGTTGGTTGCGCGTCCACACAGCCCTTTCAACTAGGGACCTTTTAGGACAGTCATCATACAACGCATAGTCCCACAAACAAGTCACGTACTTGCTGATACACATCATTGATAATGTCCAAGGACTATCTTTATTCATAAGCACATAGGAAATATCATCATACATGATTGCCTCTAGGGCATATCTCCAACAAAGTGTTCCTCCGGTATCCGGGAGTTGCATAATCTCATAGTCATAGGAACATGTATAAGTTATGAAGAAAGCAATAGCAACAAACTAAACGATCATCGTGCTAAGCTAACGGTGGGTCAAGTCAATCACATCATTCTCTGATGATGTGATCCCCTTCATCAAATGACAACTCTTGTCCATGGCTAGGAAACTCAACCAACTTCGATTAACGAGCTAGTCAAGTAGAGGCATACTAGCGACACTCGGTTTGTCTATATATTCACACATGTACTAAGTTTCCGGTTAATACAATTCTAGCATGAATAATAAACATTTATCATGATATAAGGAAATAAATAATAACTTTATTATTGCCTCTAGGGCATATTTCCTTCACCTTCGTCCTCTTCAGCAAGACTTGAATATTGTACTGTTGGTGTTGAATGAATACCTTCCTCGCCTCTTAACCATGCAGGTGGTTTGAGAGGTAATCATCAGTGAACTACTTTGAAAAGTATTGAAAACAAAGCCATGCATAAATCGCTGTTGTAAATTTTGAAATGGCACAAGGGGTAAAAACAAGGTAAAAGAGTTGGTACCATCCTATAGTTGACCGATGTCTTCTTCATTGTGCAAACAAAGATCTTGCTGTTATTCATCGCTAGTTTCTTCATCCTAACAATCTTACTGAGTTTCTTGACTTGACTGATATTCATGGACATCTCATTTACCCATATGCAAAATGGGTCGAACAGTGGGTCTAAGCCTCTGACAGCAGGACCTACATGTGCAATACCAAATTGTAAGAAACCTAAATATTAGAATGATTCTTGCAACTGCATGATAATGTGCTATTAGCCAAAGGACCCTGCTTGAACAAACCTCGATGGTAAACCGCAGTGTCTCCCATTGTTTCCCTGCAACACCCATAAGGAAGATCTTGATCAGGTTAACTGAGAGTTGCCATACTATCAGTAGAATATGTATTGAGTACAGCCAAATTCGATTGGTGTCACATGCATAACAATACAAAATTTTACCCACAACAAATGAAAATCAAATTGCAGAACTGAACCAAACAGTTACATGGACAGCAGACCAAATGAACCAAAATAGTTAACTAAGCACGACATTGCAGAATAGAAACAAGTACTAGAAGATAAGACAATTAACAAAACAAAGAATGCTTGAGAACAGTACTACGAAATGTAGCAATTGTTGGACCAAAGTGTTAACTGAACATTACATTTCAGAGGACCAAACTATTAACTGAACATCAGATTGCATATTAACATTACAGAGGACAAATCACTAGAAGGCACTGGCGGTGGCCTCAAGAGAACATCACGAATTGTATTTTAAAGTAGACCGCGTGACGGTGTCGACGGTGGCCTCGAAGACGAGGTGCTCCTCCAAGATCTGGCGGTCGACACGCATGGCAGCCATAGTGACCTCGTTCGCGTGTGCGGCCGCATGCTACTGAGCTCCATGTTATACTGCGTGTGAAATGGCCGTGGGCGGCACTTAATTGGAGGAGGGGGGCAGTGATTTCGGTGGAAGGTGTCGCTCCATCGGTTGGGGCATGTGGGACGGGAAAGGAGGAGGATGGTGTGGGTGGGGTGTGGATTACCTAACCATATCGATGAGGCCACGCAGGACGAAGAAGGGTCAACGGCGAGGAGGCCGCGCAGCAAGAAGAAGGGTCGCCGGCGAGGAGGCGGCGCTATAAGAAGAAGGGTCGCCGGCGAGGAGTCGGCGCTGCAAGAAGAAGGGTAGCCAACGAGGAGGCGGCGCTGCAAGAAGAAGGGTCGCCGGCAAGGAGGCTGAGCTGACAGTAACCAACAGTGAAGGTTTGAACTTGGAAAGCAAGGAGGAAGAGTGGAAATGTGGCTTTTGGTAGAAGGGAGGGGGCGGGGAGATAGATATTTCCGCGGTGGCAAAAAAATTCGCTCGGTGCCGCGAGAAACTGGCGTGCAAGTGTGGTTCAAGCGGGGCGGTGGACTTTAGACGACGAAGCTTCCTGCGTAAGCCAGACAAGATGATGTGTCAAGATATTTTATATCGCATCCCACACAATTCTTTCTAGTAAACTGTTTGTGGTATACCTGATTTTTTTTCATTATGTTCTGAAAGACAAAATGATGTTACAGAGGGAAAGGATGGTGTTTGAATTGCTAGAACATTTACGTACAATGACATGCAGCTAGTACATGAGTGACATGTTTAAATTTGGAATTATTCCGGGTTCGTTTAGAATTTTTATGTATTAATTGAGTTTTTGGGCATTTAATGTGCATAATTCAAATTTGAACTACAAGCACATGCTCTAATGCACCAAAGTTTGTTGAAAAATCGCATGTCTGTCTTCGGGTGAATTTATAGGTCCCATGCAAGAAATGGGAATAAAATTCAAACATCTGGGTGTCGTGGCTCGGCCGGAATGATTGAGAACCTTGGTTTTTTAATTCCTGTGAATCCAAAACACGGCTGAAAATCATGAAACTTGGCATGGCGTCATGACATGGCACCAACATGCTGCGATAATTTTTTTGGCCGAATTGGGACGAGCTTTGGTGTAAGCTTCTTGCAAATCGGAGCTTCCCTCAAGAAGGCTCGTGGTTCCGAGAGGGAACGTGTCACCTCCGTGTGCGAAACGACATACGTACACTGCCTTCTCCCGCCTTAATTTTTTTACACAAGTAGATTAGACCAAATAGAAATATCATGCTAAATTTTGGAATTATTCCAAGTTCATTTGGCCTCTTTATACATTAATTGAGTTTATGTGCATTTAATGTGCATAATTCAAATTTGAACTACAAGCACGGGCTCCAGTGCACCAAAGTTATTTGAAAAATCATATGTGTGTCCTTGGGTGAATTTCTAGGTCCCATGCAAGAGATGGGAGTTAAATTCAAACATTTCGGCGTCGTGGCTCGGCCAGAAAGATTGAGAAACTTGGTTTTTTTTAATTCCTGTAAATCCAGAACATGCCTGAAAATCATGAAACTTGGCATGGTGTCATGACATGGCACCAACATGTTGTGGTAATTTTTTGGCCGTATTGGGACAAGCTTTGGTGTAAGCTTCTTGCAAACCAGAGCTTCCCTCAAGAAGACTCGTGGTTCCAAGAGGGAACGTGTCACCTCCGTGTGCGAAACGACATACGTACACTGCCATCTCCCGCCTTAATTTTTGTACATTGACAGATTAGACCAAATAGAAGTATCGTGCTAAATTTTGGAATTATTTTGGGTTCGTTTGGCCTTTTTTATACATTAATTGAGTTTCTGGGCAATTAATGTGCATAATTCAAATTTGAAATATAAGCACATGCTCCAGTGCACCAAAGTTGGTTTAAAAATCACATGTGTGTCCTTGGGTGAATTTATAGGTCTCATGCAAGAAATGGGAATGAAGTTCAAACATCTGGGCGTCATGGCTCAGCCGGAAAGATTGAGAAACTTGGTTTTTTAATTCCTGTAAATCAAAACATGTCTGAAAATCATGAAAGTTGGCATGGTCTCATGACATGGCACCAACATGTTGCGTTAATGTTTTCGGCCGAAATGGCACATGCTTTGGTGTAAACTTCTTGCAAACCGGAGCTTCCCTCAAGAAGGCTCGTGGTTCCAAGAGGAAACGTGTCACCTCCGTGTGCGAAACGACATACGTACACTGCCTTCTCCCACCTTAATTTTTTTACACAGGCAGATTAGACCAAATAGAAATATTGTGCTAAATTTTGGAATTATTCCGGGTTCGTTTGGCCTTTTTATACATTAATTGAGTTTCAGCGCATTTAATGTGCATAATTCAAATTTTAACTACAACTACAGGCTCCAGTGCACCAAATTTGTTTGAAAAATCACATGTGTGTCCTTGGGTGAATTTCTAGGTCCCATGCAAAAGATGGGAGTGAAATTCAAACATCTCAGCGTCGTGGCTCAGCCGGAAAGATTGAGAATTTTGGTTTTTTTAATTCCTGTAAATCCAAACATGCCTGAAAATCATGAAACTTGGCATGGTGTCATGACATGGCACCAACATGCTGCGGTAATTTTTTTTGGCCGAATTGCGACAAGCTTTGGTGTAAGCTTCTTGCAAACCGAAGCTTCCCTCAAGAAGGCTCGTGGTTCCGAGAGGGAACGTATCACCTCCGTGTGCGAAACGACATACGTACACTGCCTTCTCCCACCTTAATTTTTTTACACAGGTAGATTAGACCAAATAGAAGTATCGTGCTAAATTTTGAAATTATTCTGGGTTTGTTTGGCCTTTTTATACATTAATTGAGTTTATGCGCATTTAATGTGCATAATTCAAATTTGAACTACAAGCACAGGCTCCAGTGCACCAATGAATTTTGAAAAATCATATGTGTGTCCTTGGGTGAATTTCTAGGTCCCACGCAAGAGATGGGAGTGAAATTCAAACATCTGGTCATCGTGGCTGGACCGGAAAGATTGAGAATTTTGGTTTGTTTATTCCTATAAATCCAAAACATGCCTGAAAATCATGAAACTTGGCATGGTGTCATGACATGGCACCAACATGCTGCAATAATTTTTTGGCCGAATTGGGACAAGCTTTGGTGTAAGCTTCTTACAAACTGGAGCTTTCCTCAAGAAGGCTCGTAGTTCCGAGAGGGAACGTGTCACCTCCGTGTGCGAAATGACAAACGTACACTGCCTTATCCCACCTTAAGTTTTTTACACGGGAAGATTAGACCAAATAGAAGTATCGTGCTAAATTTTGGTATTTTGGGTTCGTTTGGCCTTTTTTATACATTAATTGCGTTTCTGCGCATTTAATGTGCATAATTCAAATTTGAACTACAAGCACAGGCTCCAGTGCACCAAAGTTGTTTGAAAAATCACATGTGTGTCCTTGGGTGAATTTCTAGGTCCCAATGCAAGAGATGGGAGTGAAATTCAAACATCTGGGTGTCGTGGCTCGGCCGGAAAGATTGAGAAATTTGGTTTTTAATTACTGTAAATCCAAAACATGCCTGAAAAACATGAAACTTGGCATGGTGTCATGACATGGCACAAACATGCTGCGGTAATTTTTTTGGCCGAATTGGGACAAGCTTTGGTGTAATCTTCTTGCAAACCAGAACTTCCCTCAAGAAGGCTCGTGGTTCCGAGAGGGAACGTGTCACCTCCGTGTGCGAAACAACATACGTACACTGCCTTCTCCCGCCTTAAATTTTTTTACACAAGCAGATTAGACCAAATAGAAGTATCATGCTAAATTTTGGAATTATTTCGGGTTCGTTTGGCCTTTTTTATACGTTAATTGAGTTTCTGTGCATTTAATGTACATAATTCAAATTTGAACTACAAGCACACACTCCAGTGCACCAAAGTTGTTTGAAAAATCACATGTGTGTCCTCAGATGAATTTCTAGGTCCTAAGCAAGAGATGGGAATGAAATTCAAACATTTGGGCATCGTGCCTCGGCCGGAAAGATTGAGAAACATTGTTTTTTAATTCCTGTAAATCCAAAACATGCCTGAAAATGATGAAACTTGGCATGGTGTCGTGACATGGCAGCAACATGCTGTGGTAATTTTTCTATCCGACCTGTGAAGGCGCACATATTAACAATCAACAAAGTCATTTTGAAACAAGTGTTGTCACGTTACAAATCAGAAACACAAGTATTATTGAAACCGTGGGCGTTCTACTTACCAATTACGTGCGGCCACGCGTCCCCTTATTTTATTGTCTAGGAGGTGCCGTGCGGGGTAGCTATTTGAGTACGAGAGGCGTGCGATTAGACCCCTGCGCGTGCTCATCGGGAGGAGAGCCCTTTGACCGCTACCCGCCGCGCACCTCCCTCCCAACGTCTCCATTAATGGCGCCCGAGCACCTATTGTACGGCGTGGCTATATGTCTCACTGGACTGATATTTAAGAGATAAAAATGAAAATCTGAAAAGAAAGTTTTGCATGGATCTTGATGTAAGGTCCGACGGACCTATATAGCATTGACTGCGACTTATAGCAAGCATGATGAATATAAGGACGATGATAGTGGATAATAATTGTCTTACATATTTAGGAACATAATTTAAAAAAGCCACGTGCGGCAATGCCCGAAATACACAAGGGCAAAAGAAGAAGGAAGACAAGGATCTGGCTCGCTGATCTCTACTTTCTTGATGTGTTGCTGCAGGCCACGGGAACTAGTCTCGGCCTGAAGCTTCGCATTGCTCTCATTTAGTTGCCGGATGACATCGGTAGACTGTTCAAATGAGGCTTTCAGGTCATTGATACGTCTCCAACGTATCTACTTTTCCAAACACTTTTGCCCTTGTTTTCGACTCTAACTTGCATGATTTGAATGGAACTAACCCAGACTGACGCTGTTTTCAGCAGAATTGCCATGGTGTTATTTTTGTGCAAAAATAGAAGTTCTTGGAATGACCTAAAAACGGAGATTATTTTTGGAATATATAAAAAATACTGGCGAAAGAATCAAGGCCAGGGGCCCACACCCTGTCCACGAGGGTGGGAGCACGCCTACCCCCCTGGGCGCGTGCCCTTGCCTCGTGGGCCCCCTGGTGCTCCTCCGACCTCAACTCCAACTCTATATATTCGTGTTCGGGGAGAAAAAATTAGAGAGAAGGATTCATCGTGTTTTACGATACGGAGCCGCCGCCAAGCCCTAATCTCTCTCGGGAGGGCTAATCTAGAGTTCGTTCGGGGCTCCGAAGAGGGGAATCCGTCACCGTCGTCATCATCAACCTTCCTCCATCACCAATTTCATGATGCTCACCGCCGTGCGTGAGTAATTCCATCGTAGGCTTGCTGGACGGTGATGGGTTGGATGAGATTTATCATGTAATCGAGTTAGTTTTGTTAGGGTTTGATCCCTAGTATCCATTATGTTCTGAGATTGATGTTGCTATGACTTTGCTATGCTTAATGCTTGTCACTAGGGCCCGAGTGCCATGATTTCAGATCTGAACCTATTATGTTTTCGTGAATATATGTGAGTTCTTGATCCTATCTTGCAAGTCTATAGTCACCTATTATGTGTTATGATCCGTTAACCCCGAAGTGACAATAATCGGGATACTTACCGGTGATGACCGTAGTTTGAGGAGTTCATGTATTCACTATGTGTTAATGCTTTGGTCCGGTACTCTATTAAAAGGAGGCCTTAATATACCTTAGTTTCCAATAGGACCCCGCTGCCACGGGAGGGTAGGACAAAAGATGCCATGCAAGTTCTTTTCCATGAGCACGTATGACTATATTCGGAATACATGCCTACATTACATTGATGAACTGGAGCTAGTTCTGGGTCACCCTATGTTATAACTGTTGCATGATTGATCGCATCCGACATAATTCACCATCACCGATCCATTGCCTATGAGCTTTTCATATATTGTTCTTCGCATATTTACTTTTCCGTTGCTATTATTACAATCACTATAAAACCAAAAATATTACTTTTGCTACCGTCACCACTACTATCATATTACTTTGCTACTAAATACTTTGATGCAGATATTAAGTTTCTAGGTGTGGTTGAATTGACAACTCAGCTGCTAATACTTGAGAATATTCTTTGGCTCCCCTTGTGTCGAATCAATAAATTTGGGTTGGATACTCTACCCTCAAAAATTGTTGCGATCCCCTATACTTGTGGGTTATCAAGACTATTTTCTGGCGCCGTTGCTGGGGAGCATAGATCTATTCTTTGAGTCACTTGGGGTTTATATCTGTTTATCACTATGAAGAATTTGAAAGATCAAAGAACCAAGATTTTTCCATCAACTACGAGGGGAGGTAAGGAACTTCCATCTAGCTTTGCACTTGATTCACCTTCTGTTTTGTGTAAACTTGCGACACCTACACATGCTATTGATTCTGATAGGTCGCATGTTATTGATGATGCCACTTCTGCTTTGCATGATACTTATGATGAAACTACTTCTATGCTCGATAATACTGTGCGACTAGGTGAATTTCTTGATGAACAACTTGCTAGGGTTAGAGAGAATGAAATTATTGAAACTGATAATATTGATGAAAGTGATGATGAAGTTTATCCCCCTATATATGAATTTCCTGTTGTTCCTGAGGGTTATGTTATGGATGAAGAAACTGCTAGAGACTTCTTAGCTTGCAATGATAGATCCGACCTTAAGAAATTATTAGCTAAGCTTAAAGAAAAGTCTTTGAATGCTAGAATGAAATATGACCCTGCTTTTGCTACTTCACCTATCTTTATTACTAATAAGGATTATGATTTCTCTATCGATCCTGAGTTAATTACTTTGGTTGAATCTGATCCTTTTTATGGCTATGAATCTGAAACTGTTGTGGCACATCTTACTAAATTAAATGATATAGCCACCGTGTTTACTCATGATGAGAAAACTCGCTATTAATTTATCCTTAAGTTGTTTCCGTTCTCATTAAAGGGTGATGCTAAAACATGGTTTAATTCTCTTGATCCTGGTTGTGTGCGTAGCCCCCAGGATATGATTTATTACTTCTCTGCTAAATATTTCCCCACTCATAAGAAACAAGCTGCCTTGAGGGAAATATATAATTTTGTGCAAATTGAAGAAGAGAGTCTCCCACAAGCTTGGGGGGGCTTCTCCGATTGCTTAATGCTTTGCCTGATCATCTTCTCAAGAAAAATGAAATACTTGATATCTTTTATAATGGACTAACCGATGCTTCCAGAGACTACTGCTACGTCTTGAGCTTGCGTTGGTTTTCCCCGAAGAGGAAGGGATGATGCAGCAGAGTAGCGTAAGTATTTCCCTCAGTTTTTGAGAACCAAGGTATCAATCCAGTAGGAGCCCACGCTCAAGTCCCTCGTACCTGCACAAAGCGATAGCTACTCGCAACCAACGCGGTTAGGGGTTTTTAAGCCCTTCACGATCACTTACGAGAGTGAGATCTGATAGATAGAATATTTTTGGTATTTTTGATATAAAGATGCAAAGTAAAAAGTAAAAGCAAAGTAAATAGCAAAACAATATAAAAGTGATGGAGATTGATATGATGAGAATAGACCCGGGGGCCATAGGTTTCACTAGTGGCTTCTCTCAAGAGCATAAGTATTCTACGGTGGGTGAACAAATTACTGTTGAGCAATTGACAGAATTTTGCATAATTATGAGAATATCTAGGCATGATCATGTATATAGGCATCACGTCCGTGACAAGTAGATCGAAACGATTCTGCATCTACTACTATTACTCCACTCATCGACCGCTATCCAGCATGCATCTAGAGTATTAAGTTAAAAACAGAGTAACACCTTAAGCGAGATGACATGATGTAGAGAGATAAATTCATGCAATATGAAATAAACCCCATCTTGTTATCCTCGATGGAAATGATACAATACGTGCCTTGCTGCCCCTTCTGTCACTGGGTAAGGACACCACAAGATCGAACCCAAAGCTAAGCACTTCTCCCATGGCAAGAACTACCAATCTAGTTGGCCAAACCAAACGGATATTCGAAGAGACTTGCAAAGATAACCAATCATGCATAAAAGAATTCAGAGAAGATTCAAATATTATTCATAGATAGACTTGATCATAAACCCACAATTCATCGGTCTCAACAAACACACCGCAAAAAGAAGATTGCATCGAATAGATCTCCACAAGAGAGGGGGAGAACTTTGTATTGAGATTCAAAGAGAGAGAAGAAGCCATCTAGCTACTAACTATGGACCCGAAGGTCTGAGGTAAACTACTCACACTTGCGGAGGGGCTAGGATGATGTAAAAGCCCTCCGTGATGACGGCCCTCTTCCGGCGGAGCTCCGGAACAGGCCCCAAGATAGGATCTCGTGGATACAGAAAGTTGCGGCGATGGAATTAGGGTTTTGGCTCCTGTTCTGATCGTTTGGGGGTACGTGTGTATATATAGGAGGAAGGAGTACGTCGGTGGAGCACCGAGGGGCCCACGAGGCAGGGAGCGCGCTCTAGGGGGGGCGCCCCCACCCTCGTGACCACCTCTTTGATCCCTTGCAGTAGGGTCCAAGTCTCCTGGATCACGTTCGGCGAGAAAATCACGTTTCCAAAGATTTTATTCCGTTTGGACTCCCTTTGATATTCCGTTTATCTGAAACACTGAAATAGGCAAAAAACAGCAATTCTGGGTTGGGACTCCGGTTAATAGGTTAGTCCCAAAAATAATATAAAAGTGGAAAATAAAGCCCAATATAGTCCAAAACAGTAGATAATATAGCATGGAGCAATCAAAAATTATAGATACGTTGGAGACGTATCACGCATCCCCAAGCTTAATTCCTGCTCGTCCTCGAGTAGGTAAATGATAAAAAGAGAATTTTTGATGCGGAGTGCTACTTGGCATAATTTCAATGCAAATCTTCTCAATTGTGGTATGAATATTCAGATAGAAAGATTCAAGACAAAAGTTTATATTGACATAGAAAATAATAATACTTCAAGCATACTAACAAAGCAATTATGTCTCCTCAAAATAACATGGCCAAAGAAAGTTATCCCTACAAAATCATATAGTCTGGCTATGCTCCATCTTCCCCACACAAAGTATTTAAATCATGCACAACCCTGATGACAAGCCAAGCAATTGTTTCATACTCTAACTTTTTCAGAACTTTTTCAATCTTCACGCAATACATGAGCGTGAGCCATGGATATAGCATTATAGGTGGAATAGAATGGTGGTTGTGGAGAAGACAAAAAGGAGAAGATAGTCTCACATCAACTAGGCGTATCAACGGGCTATGGAGATGCCCATCGATAAATATCAATGTGAGTGAGTAGGGATTGCCATGCAACGGATGCACTAGAGCTATAAATGTATGAAAGCTCAACAAAAGAAACTAGTGGGTGTGCATCCAACTTGCTTGCTCACGAAGACCTAGGGCAATTTGAGGAAGCCCATCATTGGAATATACAAGCCAAGTTCTACAACGTAAAATTCCCACTAGTATATGAAAGTGACAACATATGAGACTCTCTATATGAAGATCATGGTGCTACTTTGAAGCACAATATATGAGACTTGCTATAACATGGTGCTACTTTGAAGCACAAGTGTGGAAAAAAGGATAGAAGCATTGCCCCTTTTTTTGGCCTTCTTTTTTTCTTTGGCCTTGCCTTTTTTTGGGACAATGCTCTATTGAATGATGATCATCACACTTCTATTTATTTACAACTCAATGATTACAACTCGATACTAAAACAAAGTATGACTCTATATGAATGCCTCCGGCGGTGTACCGGGATATGCAATGAATCACAAGTGACAAGTATGAAAGAATTATGAACGGTGGCTTTGCCACAAATACTATGTCAACTACATGGTCATGCTAAGCAATATGACAATGATGGATGTGTCATGATGAACTAGATGGTGGAAAGTTGCATGGCAATATATCTCGGAATGGCTATGGAAATGCCATAATAGGTAGGTATGGTGGCTGTTTTGAGGAAGGTATATGGTAGGTGTATGATACCGGCGAAAGTTGCGCGGTATTAGAGAGGCTAGCAAGGGTGGAAGGGTGGGAGTGCATATAATCCATGGACTCAACATTAGTCATAAAGAACTCATATACTTATTGCAAAAATTTAGAAGTTATCAAAGCAAAGTATTACGTGCATGATCCTAGGGGGATAGATTGGTAGGAAAAGACCATCGCTCGTCCCCGACCGCCACTCATAAGGAAGACAATCAATAAATAAATCATGCTCCGACTTCATCACATAACGGTTCACCATACGTGCATGCTACGGGAATCACAAACTTCAACACAAGTATTCTTCAAATTCACAGCTACTCAACTAGCATGACTTTAATATTATCACCTCCATATCTCAAAACAATTATCATGCTTCAATCTTTTCTTAGTATTCAACACACTCAAAAGAAAGTTTCACAAATCTTGAATACCAATCATATTATTATTAGGCAAATTACCATGCTATTAAGAGACTCTCAAATTAATTTAAGTGAAGCATGAGAGATCAATAGTTTCTTAAAAACATATCCACCACCGTGCTCTAAAAGATCTAAGTGAAGCACATAGAGCAAAATTATCTAGTTCAAAAGGATATAAGTGAAGCACATAGTGAATAAATATGCCCTAGAGGCAATAATAAAGTTATTATTTATTTCCTTATATCATGATAAATGTTTATTATTCATGCTAGAATTGTATTAACCGGAAACATAATACATGTGTGAATACATAGACAAACAGAGTGTCACTAGTATGCCTCTACTTGACTAGCTCGTTGATCAAAGATGGTTATGTTTCCTAACCATAGACATGAGTTGTCATTTGATTAATGGGATCACATCATTAGGAGAATGATGTGATTGACTTGACCCATTCCATTATCATAGCACTTGATCGTTTAGTTTGTTGCTATTGCTTTCTTCATGGCTTATACATGTTCCTATGACTATGAGATTATGCAACTCCCGTTTACCAGAGGAACACTTTGTGTGCTACCAAACGTCACAACGTAACTAGGTGATTATAAAGGTGCTCTACAGGTGTCTCTGAAGGTACTTGTTGGGTTGGCGTATTTCGAGATTAGGATTTGTCACTCCAATTGTCGGAGAGGTATCTCTGGGCCCACTCGGTAATGCACATCACTATAAGCCTTGCAAGCATTGCAACTAATGAGTTAGTTGCAGGATGATGTGTTACGGAACGAGTAAAGAGACTTGCCGGTAACGAGATTGAACTAGGTATTGAGATACCAATGATCGAATCTCGGGCAAGTAACATACCGATGGCAAAGGGAACAGTGTATGTTGTTATGCGGTTTGACCGATAAAGATCTTCGTAGAATATGTGGGAGCCAATATGAGCATCCAGGTTCCGCTATTGGTTATTGACCGGAGACTATTCTCGGTCATGTCTACATTGTTCTCGAACCCGTAGGGTCCGCACGCTTAAGGTTTCGATGACAGTTATATTATGAGTTTATGAGTTTTGATGTACCGAAGGAGTTTGGAGTCCCGGATGAGATCGGGGACATGACGAGGAGTCTCGAAATGGTCGAGACGTAAAGATCGATATATTGGACGACTATATTCAGACATCGGAAAGGTTCCGAGTGATTTGGGTATTTTTCGGAGTACCGGAGAGTTACGGGAATTCGCCGGGGAGTATATGGGTCTTATTGGGCCATACGGGAATAGAGGAGAGAGGCCAAAAGGAAGGAGGCTTGCGCCCCCCTCTGGTCCGAATTGGACAAGGGGTGCAGCCCCCTTTTCCTTGTTCCTCTCCCCCTCTTTCCTTCTCTCCTACTCCAACAAGGGAAGGAGGAGTCCTACTCCCGGTGGGAGTAGGACTCCCCCCTTGGCGCGCCCTCCTCCTAGGCCGGCCGCCTCCCCCGTTGCTCCTTTATATACGGGGGTAGGGGCACCCATAGATACAACAATTGATCATTGATCTCTTACCCGTGTGCGGTGCCCCCCTCCACCATAATCCTCGATAATATTGTAGCGGTGCTTAGGCGAAGCCCTGCGATGGTAGAACATCAAGATCGTCACCACACCGTCGTCCTGACGGAACTCTTCCCCGACATTCTGCTGGATCGGAGTCCGGGGATCGTCATCGAGCTGAACATGTGCTAGAACTCGGAGGTGTCGTAGTTTCGGTGCTTGATCGGTCGGGTCGTGAAGACGTACAACTACATCAACCGCATTGTTATAACGCTTCCGTTTTCGGTCTACGAGGGCACGTAGACATCACTCTCCCCTCTCGTTGCTATGCATCACCATGATCTTGCGTGTGCGTAGGAATTTTTTTGAAATTACTACGTTCCCCAACAGTGCTATCAGAGCCTAGGTTTTATGGTTTGATGTTATATGCACGAGTAGAACACAAGTGAGTTGTGGGCGATATAAGTCATACTGCTTACCAGCATGTCATACTTTGGTTCGGCGGTATTGTTGGATGAAGCGGCCCGGACCGACATTACGCGTACGCTTACATGAGACTGGTTCTACCGACATGCTTTGCACACAGGTGGCTGGCGGGTGTCAGTTTCTCCAACTTTAGTTGAACCAAGTGTGGCTACGCCCGGTCGTTGCAAAGGTTAAAACAACACCAACTTGACAAACTATCATTGTGGTTTTGATGCGTAGGTAAGAACAGTTCTTGCTAAGCCTGTAGCAGCCATGTAAAACTTGCAACAACAAAGTAGAGGACATCTAACTTGTTTTTGCAGGGCATGTTGTGATGTGATATGGTCAAGACATGATGCTAAATTTTATTGTATGAGATGATCATGTTTTGTAACCGAGTTATCGGCAACTGGCAGGAGCCATATGGTTGTCGCTTTATTGTATGCAATACAATCGCACTGTAATGCTTTACTTTATCACTAAGCGGTAGCGATAGTCGTGGAAGCATAAGATTGGCGAGACGACAACGATGCTACAATGGAGATCAAGGTGTCACGCCGGTGACGATGGTGATCATGACGGCACTTTGGAGGTGGAGATCACAAGTACAAGATGATGATGGCCATATCATATCACTTATATTGATTGCATGTGATGTTTATCTTTTATGCATCTTATCTTGCTTTGATTGTCGGTAGCATTATAAGATGATCCCTCACTAAATTATCAAAGTATAAGTGTTCTCCCTGAGTATGCACCGTTGTGAAAGTTCTTTGTGTTGAGACACCACATGATGATCAGGTGTGATAGGCTCTACGTTCAAATACAATGGGTGCAAAATAGTTGCACACGCGGAATGCTCAGGTTAAACTTGACGAGCCTAGCATATAACAGATATGGCCTCGGAACACGGAGACCGAAAGGTCGAGCGTGAATCATATAGTAGATATGATCAACATATTGATGTTCACCATTGATGCTACTCCATCTCACGTGATGATCGGACATGGTTTAGTTGATTTGGATCACGTGATCACTTAGAAGATTAGAGGGATATCTTTCTAAGTGTGAGTTCTTAAGTAATATGATTAATTGAACTTTAATTTATCATGAACTTAGTCCTGGTAGTATTAGCATACCTATGTTGTAGATCAATAGCTCGCGATGTTGCTCCCAGTTTATTGTGTTCCTAGAGAAAAATTATGTTGAAAAATGTTAGTAGCAATGATGCGGACTGGATCCGTGATCTGAGGATTATCCTCATTGCTGCATAGAAGAATTATGTCTTTGATGCACCGCTAGGTGACAGACCTATTGCAGGAGTAGATGCAGATGTTATGAACGTTTGGCTAGCTCAATATGATGACTACTTGATAGTTTAGTGCACCATGCTTAACGTCTTAGAATCAGGACTTCAAAGACGTTTTGAATGTCATGGACCATATGAGATGTTCCAGGAGTTGAAGTTAATATTTCAAGCAAATACCCGAGTTGAGAGATATGAAGTCTCCAACAAGTTCTGTAGCTAAAAAGATGGAGGAGAATAGCTCAAGCAGTGAGCATGTGCTAAGATTGTCTGGGTACTACAATCGCTTGAATCAAGTGGGAATTAATCTTCCAGATAAGATAGTGATTGAGAGAATTCTCTAGTCACCATCACCAAGTTAGAAGAACTTCGTGATGAACTATGATATGCAAGGGAGAACGGAAACGATTCCCAAGCTCTTCGTAATGCTGAAATCAACAAAGGTAGAAATCAAGAAAAATATCAAGTGTTGATGGTAGACAAGACCACTAGTTTTAAGAAAAGGGCAAAGGGAAGAAGGGGAACTTCAAGAAGAACAACAAGCAAGTTGCTGCTCAAGTGAAGAAGCCCAAGTCTGGTCCTAAGCCTGAGACTAAGTGCTTCTACTGCAAAGGGACTGGTCACTGGAAGCGGAACTGCCCCAAGTATTTGGCGGATAAGAAGGATGGCAAAGTGAACAAAGGTATATTTGATATACAGATTATTGATGTGTATTTTACTAGTGTTCGTAGCAACCCCTCGGTATTTGATACTGGTTCAGTTGCTAAGAGTAGTAACTCAAAACGGGAGTTGCAGAATGAACAGAGACTAGTTAAGGGTGAAGTGACGATGTGTGTTGGAAGTGGTTCCAAGATTGATATGATCATCATCGCACACTCCCTATACCTTCGAGATTAGTGTTGAACCTAAATAAGTGTTATTTGGTGTTTGCGTTGAGCATGAATATGATTTGATCATGTTTATTGCAATACGGTTATTCATTTAAGTAAGAGAATAAATTGTTGTTCTGTTTACATGAATAAAACCTTATATGGTTACACACCCAATGAAAATGGTTCGTTGGATCTCGATCGTAGTGATACACATATTCATAATATTGAAACCAAAAGATGCAAAGTTAATAATGATAGTGCAACTTATTTGTGGCACTGCCGTTTAGGTCATATTGGTGTAAAGCGCATGAAGAAACTCCATGCTGATGGACTTTTGGAATCACTTGATTATGAATCACTTGATGCTTGCGAACCATGCCTCATGGGCAAGATGACTAAGACTCCGTTCTCCGGAACAATGGAGCGAGCAACTAACTTATTGGAAATAATACATACTGATGTATGCGGTCCGATGAATGTTAAGGCTCACGGCAAATATCGTTATTTTCTGACCTTCACAGATGATTTGAGCAGATATGGGTATATCTACTTAATGAAACACAAGTCTGAAACATTTGAAAAGTTCAAAGAATTTCAGAGTGAAGTGGAGAATCATCATAACAAAAATAAAAGTTTCTACGATATGATCGCAGAAGAAAAATATTTGAGTTGCGAGTTTGGCCTTCAGTTAAAACAATGTGAAATAGTTTCACTACTCACGCCACCTGGAACACCACAGTGTAATGGTGTGTCTGAACGTCATAACCGTACTTTATTAGATATCGTGCGATCTATGATGTCTCTTACCAATTTACCACTATCGTTTTGGGGTTATGCATTAGAGACAGCTACATTCACGTTAAATAGGGCACCATCTAAATCCGTTGAGACGACACCATATGAACTATAGTTTGGCAAGAAACATAAGCTGTCATTTCTTAAAGTTTGAGGTTGAAATGCTTATGTGAAAAAGTTTCAACCTGATAAGCTCAAACCCAAATCGGAGAAGTGCGTCTTCATAGGATACCGAAAAGAAAATGTTGGGTACACCTTCTGTCACAGATCCGAAGGCAAGTTATTCGTTGTCGAGAATGGATCCTTTCTAGAGAAGGAGTTTCTCTCGAAAGAAGTGAGTGGGAGTGAAGTAGAACTTGATGAGGTAACTATACCTGCTCCCTTATTGGAAAGTAGTTCATCACAGAAATCTGTTCCTGTGACTACTACACCAATTAGTGAGGAAGCTAATGATGATGATCATGTAACTTCAGATCAAGTTACTACCGAACCTCGTAGGTAAACCAGAGTGATATCCGCACCAGAGTGGTATGGTAATCCTGTTCTAGAGGTCATGTTACTTGACCATGACGAGCCTACGAACTATGAGGAAGCGATGATGAGCCCAGATTCCACAAAATGGCTTGAGGCCATGAAATCTGAGATGAGATCCATGTATGAGAACAAAGTATGGACATTGATTGACTTGCCCATTGATCGGTGAGCCATTGAGATTAAATGGATCTTCAAAAGGAAGACAGACGCTGATAGTAGTGTTACTATCTACAAAGCTAGAATTGTCGCAAAAAGGTTTTCGACAAGTTCAAGGTGTTGACCACGATGAGAATTTCTCACTCGTATCTATGCTTAAGTCTGTCCGAATCATGTTAGCTATTGCCGCATTTTATGAAATACTGGCAAATGGATAAACAAAACTGCATTCCTTAATAGGATTTATTAAATAAGAGTTGTATATGATGCAACCAGAAGGTTTTGTCGATCCTAAAGGTACTAACAAAATATGCAAGCTCCAGCAATCTATCTATGGACTGGTGCAAGCATCTCGGAGTTGGAATATACGCTTTGATAAGTTGATTAAAGCATATAGTTTTATACAGACTTGCGGTGAAGCCTGTATTCACAAGAAAGTGAGTGGGAGCACTACAGCATTTCTGATAAGTATATGTATGACATATTGTTGATCGGAGATGATGTAGAATTATTCTGCAAAGCATAAAGGAATGTTTGAAAGGAGTTTTTTCAAAGAAAGACCTCGGTGAAGCTGCTTACATATTGAGCATCAAGATCTATAGAGATAGATCAATACGCTTGATAATTTTTTCAATGAGTACATACCTTGACAAGTTTTTGAAGTAGTTCAAAATGGAACAGTCAAAGAAGGAGTTCTTGCATGTGTTACAAGGTGTGAAGTTGAGTAAGACTCAAAACCCGACCACGGCAGAAGATAGAGAGAGAATGAAAGTCATTCCCTATGCCTCAGCCATAGGTTCTATAAAGTATGTCATGCTGTGTACCAGACCTATTGTATACCCTGCCCTGAGTTTGGCAAAGGAGTACAATAGTGATCTAGGAGTAGATCACTGGACATTGGTCAAAATTATCCTTAGTGGAATAAGGATATGTTTCTCGATTATGAAAGTGACAAAAGGTTCATCGTAAAGGGTTACGTCGATGCAAATTTTGACACTGATCCAGATGACTTTAAAATGTCAATCTGGATACATATTGAAAGTGGGAGCAATTAGCTAGAGTAGCTCTATACAGAGCATTGTTGACGTAGAAATTTGCAAAATACTTACGGATTTGAATGTGGCAGACCCGTTGACTAAACTTCTCTCACAAGCAAAACTTGATCACACCTTAGTACTTTTTGGGTGTTAATCACATAGCGATGTGAACTAGATTATTGACTCTAGTAAACCCTTTGTGTGTTGGTCACATGTTGATGTGAACTATGGGTGTTAATCACATGGTGATGTGAACTATTGGTATTAAATCACATGGCGATGTGAACTAGATTATTGACTCTAGTGCAAGTGGGAGACTGAAGGAAATATGCCCTAGAGGCAATAATAAAGTTGATATTTATGTCCTTATATCATGATAAATGTTTATTATTCATGCTAGAATTGTATTAACCGGAAACATAATACATGTGTGAATACATAGACAAACAGAGTGTCACTAGTATGCCTCTACTTGACTAGCTCGTTGATCAAAGATGGTTATGTTTCCTAACCATAGACATGAGTTGTCATTTGATTAACAGGATCACATCATTAGGAGAATGATGTGATTGACTTGACCCATTCCGTTAGCATAGCACTTGATCGTTTAGTTTGTTGCTATTGCTTTCTTCATGACTTATACATGTTCCTATGACTATGAGATTATGCAACTCCCGTTTACCAGAGGAACACTTTGTGTGCTACCAAACGTCACAACGTAACTAGGTGATTATAAAGGTGCTCTACAGGTGTCTCCGAAGGAACTTGTTGGGTTGGCATATTTCGAAATTAGGATTCGTCACTCCGATTGTCGGAGAGGTATCTCTAGGCCCACTCGGTAATGCACATCACTATAAGCCTTGCAAGCATTGCAATAATGAGTTAGTTGCAGGATGATGTGTTACGGAACGAGTAAAGAGACTTGCCGGTAACGAGATTGAATTAGGTATTGAGATACCAACGATCGAATCTCGGGCAAGTAACATACCGATGGCAAAGGGAACAACGTATGTTGTTATGCGGTTTGACCGATAAAGATCTTCATAGAATATGTGGGAGCCAATATGAGCATCCAGGTTCCGCTATTGGTTATTGACCGGAGACGTGTCTCAGTCATGTCTACATTGTTCTCGAACCCGTAGGGTCCGCACGCTTAAGGTTTCGATGACAGTTATATTATGAGTTTATGAGTTTTGATGTACCAAAGGAGTTCGGAGTCCCGGTTGAGATCGGGGACATGACGTGGAGTCTCGAAATGGTCGAGATGTAAAGATCGATATATTGGACGACTATATTCGGACATCGGAAAGGTTCCGAGTGATTCGGGTATTTTTCGGAGTACCGGAGAGTTACGGGAATTCGCCGGGGAGTATATGGGCCTTATTGGGCCATACGGGAATAGAGGAGAGAGGCCAAAAGGAAGGAGGCGCGCGCCCCCCTCTGGTCCGAATTGGACAAGGGGTGCAGCCCCCTTTTCCTTGTTCCTCTCCCCCTCTTTCCTTCTCTCCTACTCCAACAAGGGAAGGAGGAGTCCTACTCCCGGTGGGAGTAGGACTCCCCCCTTGGCGCGCTCTCCTCCTAGGACGGCCGCCTCCCCCTTGCTCCTTTATATACGGGGGCAGGGGGCACCCCATAGACACAACAATTGATCATTGATCTCTTAGCCGTGTGCGATGCCCCCCTCCACTATAATCCTCGATAATATTGTAGCGGTGCTTAGGCGAAGCCCTGCGACGGTAGAACATCAAGATCATCACCACACCGTCGTGCTGACGGAACTCTTCCCCGACATTCTGCTGGATTGAAGTCCGGGATCGTCATCGAGCTGAACGTGTGCTAGAACTCGGAGGTGCCGTAGTTTCGGTGCTTAATCAGTCGGGCCGTGAACACATACGACTACATCAACCGCGTTGTTATAACGCTTCCGCTTTCGGTCTACGAGGGTACGTAGACATCACTCTGCCCTCTCATTGCTATGCATCACCATGATCTTGAGTGTGCGTAGGAAATTTTTTGAAATTACTACATTCCCCAACACATAGAGCAAAATTATCTAGCTCAAAAGATATAAGTGAAGCTCATAGAGTAAAACTACTTAGCTCAAAAGATATAAGTGAAGCACATAGAGTATTCTATCAAATTTTAATTCATGTATGGCTCTCTCAAAAGGTGTGTACAGCAAGGATGATTGTGGCATACGAACAAACAAAGACACAAATAATACAAGACGCTCCAAGCAAAACACATATCATGTTGGTGAATAAAAATATAACTCCAAGTAAATTACCGATGGAAGTGGACTAAAGAGGGGATGCCTTTCGGGGGCATCCCCAAGCTTTGACTTTTTGGTGTCCTTGGATTATCTTGGGGGTGCCATGGGCATCCCCAAGCTTAGGCTCTTGTCACTCCTTGTTCCATGATCCATCAAAAGAATTCACCCAGAACTTGAAAACTTCACAACACAAAACTCAAAATAGAAAACTCGTGAGCTCCGTTAGCGAAAGAAAACAAAAGACCACTTCAAGGTACTATAATGAACTCATTATTTATTTATATTGGTGTTAAACCTACTTTATTCCAACTTCTCTATGGATTATAAACTATTTTACTAGCCATAGATTCATCAAAATAAGCAAACAACACACGAAAAACAGAACAGTCTGTAGTAATCTGTAGCTAGCGCAAGATCTGGAACACAAAAAATTCTAAAATAAATTACTGGACGTGAGGAATTTATCTATTAAACATCTGCAAAAATAATTAACTAAATAGCACTCTTTAAATAAAAATGACAGCAGTTCTCGTGAGCGCTAAAGTTTCTGTTTTTTACAGCAAGTTCAACAAGACTTTTCCCAAGTCTTCCCAACGGTTCTACTTGGCACAAAAACTAATTAAACACAAAAAACACAACCAAAACAGAGGCTAAATAATTTCTTTATTACTAAACAGGATCAAAAAGCAAGGAATAAAAATAAAATTGGGTTGCCTCCCAACAAGCGCTATCGTTTAACGCCCCTAGCTAGGCATAACGAGCAAGGATAGATCTAGGTATTGCCATAGTAATAAGCTAGATTGGTGAAACTCATTTCATATTCTCTATGTTCGGCAGCAAGTTTTCTTTGAGGCAAGCAAAAGTAATCAAAAGGACTAAATTTAACGGGACAAAAGTCCCCAAGATCAACCTTGGGAGGTATAGGTTCCTCCTTCGGTCCTTCATAATGCACAACCAATTCATCATTATAAGCATTCTTTTGACAGAACTTCATGAGCCTATATTCAAGAGAATATCCTATTTCCTTATTTCGAATAGCCAAATCATCATTAAGTTTAGAAATTCTATCAACTAAAACATTGGTAGGAACCTTTCTTCTAAGATTTTCATTGAAAGCAACATAGTCTAGAGATTGAAAACGCATTATTTCTTCTTGATCAAAGAGGATAGCCTCTATGGGAGGACGGAAAGCATCCACCCTATAATGTGCAAAGATTTATTTGGCTTCTCTTATTATGAATCTAAACTCATGAGCCAAAAATATAGTAGCGGCACGCTTAACAGATGAATGCTCAATATTAGAAAATTCCAGAAAAATCCTTTGTATAGAAGGATGCATGTGCATGAATTGTCTTTCAAGTTCAACTACAAGCATGGCAATAGCGTCCGCAAGGCTACTAGTTTTGTGAAGGATAGAACTACTCATAGAAGGTAAAGCACCGGCACAAGTAAAGAAATCTTGAATAAGTCCTTTTCCAATAATATTACCACTACCAACACGGAATTCTTTTGTATGAAATATGGTAGGTTCTTTAGCAGGAGTATCAGGATTTTCCATGATAATGTTATCGCCCAAATTGGTGATAACTTCCCCAGTTTTAGACATAACAACAAGCAGGAAAACAAACTAGCACACAAGCAAACAAAAAGGCAAACAGAGAGGGAGGATAGAGAGAGAGGGCGAATAAAACGGCAAGGGTGAATTGGGGGGAGAGGAAAACGAGAGGCAAATGACAAATAATGTAATGCGAGAGATAGGGATTGTGATGGGTACTTGGTATATTGACTTTTTGCATAGACTCCCCAGCAACGGCGCCAGAAATCCTTCTTGCTACGTCTTGAGCTTGCGTTGGTTTTCCCCGAAGAGGAAGGGATGATGCAGCAGAGTAGCGTAAGTATTTCCCTCAGTTTTTGAGAACAAAGGTATCAATCTAGTAGTAGCCCATGCTCAAGTCCCTCGTACCTGCACAAAGCGATAGCTACTCGCAACCAACGCGATTAGGGGTTGTCAAGCCCTTCACGGTCACTTACGAGAGTGAGATCTGATAGATAGAATATTCTTGGTATTTTTGATATAATGATGCAAAGTAAAAAAGTAAAAGCAAAGTAAATAGCAAAATGATACAAAAGTGATGGAGATTGATATGATGAGAATAGACCCGGGGGCCATAGGTTTCACTAGTGGCTTCTCTCAAGAGCATAAGTATTCCACGGTGGGTGAACAAATTACTGTTGAGCAATTGATAGAATTGTGCATAATTATGAGGATATCTAGGCATGATCATGTATATAGGCATCACGTCCGTGACAAGTAGATCGAAACGATTCTGCATCTACTACTATTACTCCACTCATCGACCGCTATCCAGCATGCATCTAGATTATTAAGTTAAAAATAGAGTAACGCCTTAAGCAAGATGACATGATGTAGAGAGATAAATTCATGCAATATGAAATAAACCCCATCTTGTTATCCTCGATGGCAACGATACAATACGTGCCTTGCTGCCCCTTCTGTCACTGGGTAAGGACATCGCAAGATCAAACCCAAAGCTAAGCACTTCTCCCATGGCAAGAACTACCAATCTAGTTGGCCAAACCAAACGGATAATTCGAAGAGACTTGCAAAGATAACCAATCATGCATAAAAGAATTCAGAGAAGATTCAAATATTATTCATAGATAGACTTGATCATAAACCCACAATTCATCGGTCTCAACAAACACACCGCAAAAAGAAGATTACATCGAATAGACCTCCACAAGAGAGGGGGAGAACTTTGTATTGAGATTCAAAGAGAGAGAAGAAGCCATCTAGCTACTAACTATGGACCCGAAGGTCTGAGGTCAACTACTCACACTTCATCGGAGGGGCTAGGATGATATAGAAGCCCTCCGTGATGGCGGCCCTCTTCCGGCGGAGCTCCGGAACAAGCCCCAAGATGGGATCTCGTGGATACAGAAAGTTGCGGCAGTGGATTTAGGGTTTTGGCTCCTATTCTGATCGTTTGGGGGTACATGTGTATATATAGGAGGAAGGAGTACGTTAGCGGAGCACCGAGGTGCCCAGAGGCAGGGGGCGCCCCCCCCCCCACCCTCGTGACCACCTCTTTGATCCCTTGCAGTAGGGTCCAAGTCTCCTGGATCACGTTCGGCGAGAAAATCACATTTCCGAAGATTTTATTCCGTTTGGACTCCGTTTGATATTCCGTTTATCTGAAACACTGAAATGGGCAAAAAAACAACAATTCTGGGTTGGGCCTCCGGTTAATAGGTTAGTCCCAAAAATAATATAAAAGTGGAAAATAAAGCCCAATATAGTCCAAAACAGTAGATAATATAGCATGGAGCAATCAAAAATTATAGATACGTTGGAGACGTATCAACTACCTGGATATTTGTGTTGGTTGTCTTTTCAGGGAAAGAACTGTTGATCAAGTTGAGTTGCTATTGAATAATATGTTGAGTAATGAAAATGATTGGACACTTCCTGAACTAACTCCTAAGCCAACTCCGAAGAAAAGGGGTATTCTATTTCTCAGTCCTGAAGATATGCAAGAGGCAAATAAATCTATGAAAGAAAAAGGTATTAAAGCTGAAGATATTAAGAATTTACCACCTATTGAAGAAATACATGGTCTTGATAACCCGACACGGGTAGTAAAGGTAAATTCTCTCTATAGGTTTGATGAAGGTAATATTCCTCGTTATAAGTCTGCTAGCCAATGCTTAGATGAGTTTGATTATTGTTAAACAAGAAAACTTCAATGCTTATGTTGGTAGACAATGGAAACGCAATGCTGATATGCTTGACCACTTGAGTGATTATATGTCTAGAGTTAAAGGTGAACTTAAACTTATTAGTAAACATGCTTCTATGGTTACCACTCAAGTAGAACAAGTACTTAAAGCTCAGAATGATTTGCTCAACGAATTAAATAATAAGAAAAATGATAATGTTGTTAGAGTTATGACTAGAGGGGGTAAAATGACTCAGGAACCTTTATATCCTGAGGGACATCCTAAGAGAATTGAGCAAGATTCTCATAGAACTAATGTTGATGCACCTAGTTCTTCTAAGAAGAAGAAGAAGAAAAATGATAGGACTTTGCATGCTTCTAGTGAACCTGTTGTTGACACACCTGAGAATCCCAATGATATTTCTATTTCTGATGCTGAAACACAATCTGGTAATGGACATGAACCTAGTGATAATGCTAATGATGATGTTCATGTTGATGCTCAACATAGCACTGATAATGATGTAGAGATTGAACCTGTTGTTGATCTTGATAACCCACAATCAAAGAATCAACGTTATGATAAGAGAGACTTTGTTGCTAGGAAGCAGGGTAAAGAAACAGAACCATGCGTTCAGAAACCCATGCCTTTTCCTCCTAAACCATCCAAAAAAAAGGATGATGAGGATTTTGAGCGCTTTGCTGAAATGATTAGACGTATCTTTTTGCGTATGCGTTTGACTGATATGCTTAAAATGAATCCTTATGCTAAGTACATGAAAGATATTATTACTAATAAAAGAAAGATACCGGAAGCTGAAATTTCCACCATGCTTGTTAATTACACTTTTAAGGGTGGAATACCAAAGAAACTTGGAGATACAGGAGTACCAACTATACCATGCTCCATTAAAAGAAACTATGTTAAAACTGCTTTATGTGATCTTGGAGCCGGTGTTAGTGTTATGCCTCTCTCTTTATATCGTAGCCTTGATTTGAATAAGTTGACACCTACTGAAATATCTTTGCAAATGGCTGATAAATCAACTGCTATACCTGTTGGTATTTGTGAGGATGTGCCTGTTGTGGCTGCAAACGTTACTATTTTAACGGACTTTGTTAGTCTTGATATTCCCGAGGACGATAGTATGTCGATTATCCTTGGTAGAAGGCAATGTCACTTTTCATGTTAATGGTAATGAGCATAAGGTACACTTTCTGAGGAAACAACCTCAAGTCCACAGTATCAATTCTATTGGAAAATTTTCAGCGATTACTATTGGAGGTTTTGAATTTCCTCTTCCTACTGTCAAGAAGAAATATGATATTCTTATTGTTGGGGACATGCATATCCCCGTTGAGGTAACCTAGTGTTATTCAAAATTTCTCTGGTTTCATGCGATTCGGAATGAGTTTGTTAACAAGACTTGATCAACCTTGTTAGTGGATTCCTTTTGATGAGCATGAGATGGATGAAGTTAGAAAGCACAACTCTCTATACCCTCTTTTTACTTTCTGTTATTTATATTAAATAAAGCAAAAATAGTATTTTCTGTCTGTTTTCTAAATTATCCTTGCAATAAAAAATACCCTGAAAATAAAAGTTCTCCAAATGCCTTGAAAATTTAATATGATTTTTTCTAGAATATTTGAGAATTATTGGCACTCAGAACACACCAGGGGGCCTCACCATGTGCCCACGAGGGTGGAGGGCGTGCCCACCCCCTGGGTGCGCCCCCCTGCCTCGTGGACCCCATGTGGGTCCCCTCCACTTATTCTTGCACCCACACACTTCGTCTTCCTCCAGAAAAAAGCATCCACCAGCTCAAACCTGTGTTCTAGCTCATCTTGCTGCCATTTTCGATCTCCTTGCTCAAAGCTCCATTCACAAAACTGCTTTGGGGGATTGTTCTTCAGTATGTGACTCCTCCAATGGTCCAATTAGTTTTTGTTCTAGTGCTTTATTTATTGCAAATTTTTGCTGCTTAGGTGACCCTGTTCTTGAGCTTGCATGTTGAATTTATGTGGTCAAAAGTAGTTTTAATGCATGATATAGCCTCTAGGCACTTGTAGGAGTAGTTGCTATCAATTTTGTTCAGTTTGGTTCACTTTTATTTTGAGTCACTAAAAAATTTCAGAAATTTTTCAGAGGAAGAAATATGTTTAGGAAAATGTACCAAGGTGGTTCCTCAAGGAAGCAAGGCCCAAGGCCCGTAATACGCGAGCCGAACAATGAACTACCAAGGGAGGCTCAAGTGCGGCCTTGTGAATGTCCGTCAGAGGATTTCATGGTCCAGGCAGGCATCAAGGAAGAATTTGACGCATATGTGTGTAACGCTGATCTTGAGAGCTTTGCGTCAGATAAGTACCGGCAATACCTCTATTTAACTGATTCATTTGTGAGAAGGTTTAAATTTACATCCTCGCGCAATTCTCACAATGTCCTATTTGATATTTCTGAGAAATCTTATACCATGGACCTAGAAGATTTTAGTACTGCTTGTAAACTCCCGTAGTGGGGTAGTGCTGGTGAACCTCGCAAATCTGAATTTAAAGAATTTCTTGCTAGTATCACTGTGGGGGAATCTAGAGAAATAACACAAGCTACCATAGGGAGCATTCATTTTCCTGTCATACATTATTTTGCACTCTTCGTGGGTAGATGCATTAATGGTAAGGATGAGGCATGTCACATGTGTGTTCCTGATCTTAGTGTTCTCAAGAGTGTTGTATTATGAGATAAACAATGCAACTTGGGGGCTATTGTTGCACGTAGGTTGCATCTTAATGGTTTAATTGGAGATTTGTTTGGTGGAATTTATGCAACTCGTGTAGCTAACTTTCTTGGTATACCCATACGTGGGGATGATATTGAGTTGCCTCCTGGTTATCTAGATTATAATGCTATGGTTCATCATCAGTTTGTTGAGAGGAACGATTAGTTCCTCCAGTACCGACTAATCTTTGACAGACGGCGCACCGTCCACGTTGCTCTCCCTGCTCCTGCTTTCTTTGATTTTCAGACAAAAGGGAGATATGTTATAATCAGGGAGGAGGCGAACGAGTACGAGAGGAGGACAGGGGTAGCTCGCCTCCAAGCTGCTGCTCATGAGGCAATTGTCGCTGCATCTCAGTACGACCCCAGTTACAACTTTGACCCATGGCCATAGACCAACTTAGGCCAAAAGCCTAAGCTTCGGGGAGTACGTATTTCTCACCGACATTACATTCATGTTCACACACTCATGCCAGTTGTCGGTGCTCATACTTTTTGATTGTATCATCCATGCTAGTTATTTTCTGTTTTAAGCTTTCTTCTTGTGTGTTTGAAAAACCTTAAGAAAACCCAAAAAGATTTCTCGTTCTTCTTTTTCTTGTTGGGAGCTTTCCCGTGTAAATAGTTTTGTTTCTTTTCTTTGGGGGGTCGAGAGGAGAAGACCATAATGAAAATGTTGAGTGGCTCTCATATGTGTTATTGTTGATCTAACAAAGAGCCCATATTACCTTGTCTTCTCCTATATATTGAATGCTTGCAGATTCCAGCTTAGTCCAATGCACGTGCACTATTATTATTATCCACACTATTCTGTCGTGCAAGTGAAAGGCAATAATGACGATATATGATGAACTGATTGAGATGAGAAAAGCTAGTATGAACTCGACCTCTCTTGTTTTTGTAAATATGATTAGTTCATCGTTCCTGATTCAGCATATTATGAATGAAACATGTTTGCAATGACAATTAGAGATTATAGTTGCTTATGCCATGCTTAATTTGCTAGGAGTTTATAATGGTTTACCTTGCGTGCCAACATGCTATTGAAATGGTTGTGGTATGGTATGATAGGGTGGTATCCTCCTTTGAATGATTCGAGTGGCTTGACTTGGCACATGTTCACGCATGTAGTTGAAACAAAATCAACATAGCCTCCACGATATTTATGTTCATGGTGAATTATATCCTACTCATGCTTGCATTCAGTGTTCATTAATTTCAATGCATGTTCATGACTGTTGTCGCTCTCTAGCTGGTCGCTTCCCAGTCTTTTTCTAGCCTTCACTTGTACTAAGCGGGAATACTGCTTGTGCATCCAACTCCATAAACCCCAAAGTTATTCCATATGAGTCCACCATACCTTCCTATATACGGTATCTACCTATCGTTCCAAGTAAATTTGTATGTGCCAAACTCTAAACCTTCAAATAAACATTCTGTTTTGTATGCTCGAATAGCTCATGTATCAACTAGGGTTGTCTGTATCTTCCATGCTATGCGGGTTGTTCTCAAGAGGAGTGGACTCTGCTCCTCACTCACGAGAAAATGGCTGGTCACCAGGATGCCCAGTCCCGTGCTCAAATCAAATCAAAATAATTGCAAACAAAACTCCCCAGGATTGTTGTTAGTTGGAGGCACCCGTTGTTTCGGGCAAGCCATGGATTGATGCTTGTTCGTGGTGGGGAGTATACACTTTACCATTCTGCTTGGGAACCGCCTATAATGTGTGTAGCATGGAAGATATCGAGATCTCTCGCTTGTTATGTTGACAATGAAAGTATACCGCTCAAAATATTATTCATCTCTATTTCAAAATCGAGCCCTGGCACCTCTACAAATCCCTGCTTCCCTCTGCCAAGGGCCTATCCATTTACTTTTATGAAGAGTGATCATCCTCTTATTAAAATGCACCAGTTGGAGAGCAGCGCTGTCATTTGCATGTATTATTATTAGTTTACATTGAGTATGACTTGACTGGATCTCTTTTACCATGAATTACAATTTCCAGTCAGCCCTTGATCTTCAGGGGTGCTCTGCATTTATGTTTTGCGGTCTCAGCAAGGGCTAGTGAGATACCATCTTGTTATATCATATTATGATTGTTTTGAGAAAGTGTTGTCATCCGAGATTTATTATTATTGCTCGCTAGTTGATTATGCCATTGATATGAGTAAACATGAAACCTAAATGTTATTGTGAATATGGTTAGTTCATAATCTTTGCTGAAAACTTGAATGCTGGCTTTACATATTTACAACAACAAGAGCAAACAGAGTTTGTAAAAGTTTTTCTTTATCACTTTCAGTTTGTCAACTGAATTTCTTGAGGACAAGCAAAGGTTTAAGCTTGGGGGAGTTGATACGTCTCCAACATATCTACTTTTCCAAACACTTTTGCCCTTGTTTTGGACTCTAACTTCCATGATTTGAATGGAACTAACCCGGATTGACGCTGTTTTCAGCCGAATTGTCGTGGTGTTATTTTTGTGCAGAAATAAAAGTTCTTGGAATGACCTGAAATTCAACGGAGATTATTTTTGGAATATATAAAAAATACTGGTGAAAGAATCAAGTCCAGGGGGCCACACCCTATCTACGAGGGTGGGGCACGCCTACCCCCCTGGGCGCGCCCCCCTGCCTCGCTGAGGGAGTCCTGGACTAAGGGGTCCTCGGGCGTCCGGCCTGTTATCCATGGGCCGAACTGATGGGTTGAGAAGAAATGAAGGCCGAAGACCATACCCTTGTACGGATTGGACTCTACTTGGCGTGGGAGGCAAGCTTGGCGACCGACTATGAAGATTCCTTCTTATGTAACCGACTCTATGTAAACCCTAGACCCCCCCGGTGCCTATATAAACAGGAGGGGTTAGTCCGAAAAGGAGATGTACATTACCATATTCATACAGGTTAGACTCCTAGGGTTTAGCCATTACGATCTCGTGGTAGATCAACTCTTGTAACACTCATATTCATCAAGATCAATCAAGCAGGAAGTAGGGTATTACCTCCATAGAGAGGGCCCGAACCTGGGTAAACATCGTGTCCCCCGTCTCCTGTTACCATCGATCCTAGACACATAGTTCGGGACCCCCTACCCGAGATCCGCCGGTTTTGACACCGACACTGGTGCTTTCATTGAGAGTTCCACTGTGATGTCGACGAGAGGTTCGATGGCCCCTCCGATCGTCTATAGTGACGCTCTCCAAGGAGAAACCTTCCTCCCCAGACAAATTTTCGTATTCGGCGGCTTTGTACTGCGGGCCAACTCGCTTGGCCATCTGGAGCAGGTTGATAGCTATGCCCCTGGCCATCAGGTCGGATTTGGAAGCTTGAACTACATCGCGGACATCCATGGAGACTTGATCTTCAACGGATTTGAGACTACGATGATCGCTCCCCCTCGCTCCGATGAACATGACCTAAATCTGTCATCGGGCCAGGTTCTGGAGATGGTTCCGATAACTGCTACGACCTTAGATCCAGAGCAGTTTGCACCATCCAAAGCCACAGAGCCCGCGGCATTGGAGCCGCACACAAACTCAAAACCAGGCAATATCAGCGTCAACGGAATTTTGGATTCATTTCCGGCTATAAGTTCCGAACCTCGCGCACCCTCGGACACCGAGTTGGATCGGTTATCAATCATCGAGTTCAGCTCCGCAGATGTCTTCCAACACTCTCCCTTCGGCGATTTGCTGAACTCATTGAAAAACCTGTCCCCGATGGGGGACTCACAGCTGAACTATGTCCAGTTCGAGATAGAAGCTGATAATGGAGAATTTCGCTTCCCACCCGCCACCCACTTCATAGCCACTGTCGAGGACTTAACTGGCATGCCCGCTCCTGGCTCTGCAGACATTGACGGTATAGACGATGATGCCAATAAGGAGCAAGGCCAAGACCCGCCAGTCATCAGGCGCGAAACGGCCACCCCTTCATATGACGTGTACATGATCGATACACTTAAACAGCCTTGCGGCAAAGACAAGGGAGATCCAGTTAAAACTCCTGAGACACAGTCTAAGTTTCGGCGCCCCAAACGCCGCCCCAAGTCGCGTCGCAGCAATAATGGCACCGGAGAAAACAGTACTCTGGACGGCGCCGAAAGCAATGAAGACCTTGTGGGAGCAACATCCGAGCAGGAGAAACAGGAAAATAGGCAAGCAAGCCCTGACAAACAGGCCCTGCCCGGCGACAGCTCAGAGGACGAAAACTACCTTCCGCTCTCTAAAGATGAGGTAAGCCTTGGCGACGAAGACTTCATCGTACCGGAAGAGCCCCTCGAACAGGAGCGCTTCAAGCGCAGGCTGATAGCTACGGCAAGGAGCCTGAAAAAGAAGCAGCAGCAGCTTCAAGCTGACCAAGACCTACTCAATGACAGATGGACCGAGGTCTTGGTCACCGAAGAATACGGCCTTAGTAGCCTAGCCATAGGCTACCCAGAGCACATATTGCTATACCAGTCCGATGACAGGGCGTTGGAGCCCATACCATCGCCACACAATGCGGCAGGTCGCTGGCAACTCTGTCCGGATAAAGAGGCAACTCAAGCCGAACACCGAATCGCCCCACCTCACCGCAAAGGCAAGAACAACGCAGATCATGATTACCCAGATGACCCACAGAAGGGCCTAGACAATAGAGCAGGACACGCAAGACCGATCTATGGATCGCGAAAGCATACTTCCACAAGCGACGATGGCTATCTATTTGGACGCGTCAAACCTCGCCACACCCGAGCCGAAAACTGCGAAGGGACTCCTTCGGAGATACGTCACAGTGTGGCCCAGCATAGAGGCATCGCACACCCGCTTTGTTTTACTGATGAAGTAATGGATCATGAATTCCCCGAGGGATTCAACCCCGTCAATATTGAATCATACGACGGGGTAACCGATCCCGCGGTATGGATAGAAGATTTCATCCTCCACATCCACATGGCCTGTGGGGATGACCTCCACACCATTAAATACCTCCCACTCAAACTAAAAGGGCCAGATCGGCACTGGTTAAACAGCCTGCCTGAAAATTCCATAGGCAGCTGGGAGGACTTGGAAGAGGCTTTCCTCAATAACTTCCGAGGAATATATGTCCGGCCACCGGATGCCGATGACCTAAGTCAAATTGTCCAACAGCCTAGAGAATCAGCCAGGGAGCTCTGGACTCGGTTCTTAGTCACAAAGAACCAAATCATCGACTGTCCGGACACGGAAGCCCTCGCGGCTTTCAGACATAGCGTCTGGGACGAATGGCTCGCACGCCACCTCGGCCAAGAAGGACCTAAAGCCATGACAGCCCTCACTGCTCTAATGACCCGCTTTTTCGCGGGAGAAGACAGCTGGCTCGCTCGTAGAAGCAATAACGCCAGCAACCAGGGCACCTCCGAAATCCGGGACGGCAACGGCAAGCCACGAGGAAGCAAGAACAACAGTCTCAATGACAATGAAAAATCAGGCGACACAGCGGTCAACGCCGGATTCAGCAACCCCAAGCCCTGTCAGCGGAAGAAGACATTCAAGGCAACTCGAGACGAACCATCCAACCTGGACAGAATATTGGACCGACCCTGCCAGATTCATGGCCACCCCGATAAACCAACTAATCATACCAACAGAAACCGCTGGGTCCTTAAACAGGCCGGCAAGCTCAACGCCGAACATAGGGGGAGGAGGCCGCCAAGCGACAGGGATTGCGGAAAGGTTCACCAATGAAACACCGAGGGTGAGAAGCAATCCCCACCTGAGGACCAACTACTCCCAGAACGGAAATAGCAACCCGGCTTCTGCCACCCACTTCGTACACCTATAAAGTTCATACCGCGCATACATCATTACGCACTCAAGATACCATGGGCATTGGCGGAAGCACAATACGGACAAGCCTGCAAGCACCCCAGTAACTTTCTTTTATTATTTATTTTCTTTTTATTTCTTCCTTCGCTATCCTTTAAAAACAGGTGACGAACAGGATAAACATCTGAAACTGGCTCTATCGGAGTTCGGATCCGTACACTGACCTAAGGGGCTATTTCCATCAAGGATTCCCCCCACCGAGGACTGGGGGCGCAGACATGCGACAGGAGGTCCAAAATAACTTTCTGTAGATCGCACTCCCTATTTCTTGAGCCTGTACTATGCTTGTTCCTCCGCCTCCAACCCCGAGCATGAGCATGTCAAATAGCTGGGAGGATGGCTTATATATATATATATATATCTTTTCCTAATAATAAAGTACGGATTGACTCCGTGGGTTCACCGTCACAATACGCTTCTTCTCGTGAATTTACGCTTTCAGTTTGAATTTAAAGCATATACTCGAGGTGGTACTAAAAAACCGCTACCAAATTCAGTGGGTTCACCGTCACAATACGCTTCTTCTCGTGAATTTACGCTTTCAGTCTGAATTTAAAGCATATACTCGAGGTGGTACTAAAAACCGCTACCAAATTACATAATCACAATAAATAAGTAAAAAAATGTTTTGTACCGCTAATTCGGGATGAGCCGCGCCAGTACGCCGTCGATTCCCTAAGCTACCCCTCGAGCTCCCTCCTGCGCCCGACCGCGCCGGCCGGACCTCCTCCACCTCGCCTCGCCGCCGGCGACCGGACCCTCGCCGGACCAGCAGATGAGCAGCACATCTCTCTCTCTCCCTTCCTTCTTCTCTCTTCCTCACATCTCTCTCTCTCTCTTCAGGACGCCAGGAGCTCCACAGCCGCCGCCACGAGTTGTCCGTGCTCGGATCCGGCGAGATCCGGCTGCGGGAAACCCATCCCCACCACTCCCACGCTAGATCTGCACCGCCCCTTGCTGTCCCCGTCGGAGTTTGCCTCCAGCGCCGCCGCAAGCCACCTCCTGCCTATGCCCTTGTTCGAGGAGAACGTCGACCAAGCCCGCCGCTCATGTGGTGGGCCGCGTGACCCTCCAAGGCCCAGCACAGCGCTCGCGCCCAAGCCCAGCCTCCCTGGCCCAGCCGCATAGCCACCTCATGCATGGCTCTTAATTAAAGCTGATTGGATTCTCTAATAAAACGTGATTGTGGGCACGGCCTGGGATGGTGCTGCATTGGTAGCTGGTTTGAAAAAGTGTATGTGTACGCCCAATATTTGCTAGGAAAAATGCATCTGTACATCCATAAAAGTAGGAACAAATGTATGTGCGTGACTAGACAACGTCGCCACCAAAAAATTGAAGAAGACAATAAACCTGAAAAATATGAAAATCCAAGTACATGCCAAATTTTATTAAAAGTAAAAAAAGACAAAAATCCAGTGAAAAATAATTTGGTTTTTTTGCATGTAGTTGTCTTCCTTTTAATCTTTCACATACAAACACGAATTTTGATGAAAATTCACACAAATATACTACATTTTTTTTACTTTTTGGATAAAAACATGTTTCTAAAAACGACTACAATGTGCCCATGCTCCAAAGTGACTATTCGGATTAATCAAAAAGCCTACATGAAGTACGGTTAAAAATGGGAAGTGAAGTAAAATGTGGAATCACCACGTGGCATACATGATAGTATTATTATTTTATTATTTATTATTTTTCGAGGGCTTACTTGATAGTATTATGAATGTATGTTGATGAAACAATGCATTAAGAGAAAAATAACATCCATGCTTGCATTATTTTTTAAGTCAATCTATTGGAATAATCATAAAAAATAATGCCAAAGAAACCTTTTTCTCTATTGCAACACATGAAAATATTTTGGTATACCTACAGTTCCAATTATCATCTGTACCTGGTGCTAGCAGGAGGATGGTGTGTGGGTTGACGATGGCGGCGATAGCAACACTCGAGCGGGTGTTAGGCCATCGTCTCGTGAGGATGTGTAGAAGGTTGGTTTGGTGCCTGGGGTGACCTTACATCTTCATAGACGGCCGTGTCAGGCAGTCGCCACCAGTCATTGAAGGTCGTGGTGACCTTACATCTTCATCATTCCATTTAGCTATATTTTCACCTGGTTTATAGCAAGGGTGTTTGCTCCCTAAAGCATGAGTATGTGATTTTTCTCCCGTTGCAACGCACAAACATTTTTTTTCCTAATAAAGCACGGTACATTTCTCCATTTTTTTGATCCGTTCACTCATATTATATTGTTTTTTTATCCAAGGTGTTACTAATAAAGTGTTTTTTCCTAAAAAAAACTTTCGTTATGTTTATCCCTCGCGTGAGATCAGCCCATGGGGGTTTATCAAAGCAAGCCCATGGGAGTCATGTGGGTCATCTCGCTTTGGGCCATATGCAAAAACAGTAAGGAAGGAAAGAGGGATTGAAACAATAATGAAAGAAAGAGAGGGATTTCGGGTCCATGCGCAAGATGAGGCAGGAAAGGAAGGTAGTCATGTATTGAGGATAGACTCGAGAAGGAAGATTCCATATGTGAAAGATGTGATAGAATGGTTTCCCCTATGGGAAGGAGAGTCCATCTGGACACATTCAAATTAGAGAAGAAGAAGAAAAGCAGAAAGGACTGTCAAGAATTATATAAAAACATGTTTTTTTATGGACGCGTATAACTTGAGCACATACAAAATTAGATGCCTTTGCACTTGAAAAAGAAACTTAGATCACAATCAATCAACATTTTGAGTTGTTCAAAAAACTAATGCGATGCACTAAGGCACGATTTACAAAGCATCACCCACGGCGACCATGACAGTAGCATGCAATGGGATCATCATACATGAGCGGCCGGTCTGATCTATCAGGAATATATAAAAACATGCGTATAAGGATTTTTTTATGAAAACGTGCATACAAGTTGAGCTTAACGTGAGCACATACAATGTTAGATGCCTTTGCACTAAAAAAATAAACTTAGATCATAGTCGATCAAGATTTTATGTTGTTTAAAAAAATAATGGGATGTACTAACGCACAACTTAACAACATCACCCACGGAGAACATGACAATAGCAATCAATCGAATCATCATCACATGCGTGACCGGTCTCACACATTAAATGGCGTGGCGCCTATCGCGCTTGAAGGGATTTGCAGACACATCCGTGCATTATAATTCCCGATAATAATATTAGACATATTTTATTAATTACATGGATAAAAAATACAACTTCATTTACATGTGAATTGCAAAATAATAAACAAGAAATAAAGTATTAAATATATGTCTGTTATTTAAAATTAAGTTATAGGGATTAAACGTAAAATTTAACCAGTAAAATAGAACATAAGTTTAAATATAAATTAAATTTTAATGTGATTCCAATCTAATTAGAATATAAGTTTGTTGAAAAACAATAAGATATTCGACAAGAAAAATTGAATACCATTTTAAATGAACATACACCAAGAATTGCTTCACCCCATATACACATTTGGTAATTATGGCCCAAAAATATCATAGTTTGCCTACATGCCCCGAGGCTTATTCAGTTATTGAACTGATGAATTTCTTCTTTGTGTCTAAATCATCTTGAACCGCTTTTTTGTAGCTAAATTGCGAGGTGTTGTGTTTAGGTGCATCTGCCATGGGTGAACTACTTCTTTATATATGAATTATTGACGTCACAAACCAAGATACGATATTGTGATACTAATATTTGACGTATCAGAACTGTTTAACTCAAGCATATTACGATAACACATGCAATTTTTTTGTCTAAATCACAATAAAAACTTTTCATTATTTGTTGGTCATATGCTATATTTTTCTAAGACCAAAACAAATCTTCACTATTATTTTTCGGCTCGACCCACTAGCGCCCGTCACCAAAGTACAAGGAGTTGGACTCGGAGTCCCTATTATGTGTGTGACACAAACTCCGCACTTTTCTCTGTTATATTAGCCAAAGATGGAGGGTCTTTGGACAACACTCCTAACATTTATTTTGTTTCTCGTGTGGCAGTGTGGAAGATTTCAAGGAGTTTGTTGATGACATCATGTCTGGCGTGGGTCGCGGCGAGAGGAGGAGGAGGTCTTGAGCCATTGGGTCAGTGAAGTGAGGTTTGTTTTGTTTCCCGTTGCAACGCACGGGAATTTGTGCTAGTTATATCATAAGTAATCATTGGCATATCGCTCAGTTACCAGTAAACAATATCTGAACTAATCATTTGTATTGTTTCCCCGATAAATATGGCTCCTACGGTTATTTCACAGAAATACCTTGGCATAACCTGCCAGGGGCTCGGTGTGGGAACAAATGAGTCGCCAGTAAAAGTCCGAACAACTCTATAGCATACTTCGGCGTCGCAAGTTTGGCCTTATATGCATCAGCTCCAAATCATTGTCTTGGGTCAATAGTTGGGTTGCCGGCTCCTGTGCTTGCTACCCTACGTTTTGCTCTATCGGCTAGGGTAGTAAAGGGAGAACTACTGCGATTGTGCCCTGGTCTAAACCGGACGAGCACCTCAGTAGAGAAAGCCGAGAACTGACTGTCATGATGCGGCGTGAGCTGGTCAACCACTTGACGACTTCTTCGAATCTTTAGCGATTCTTCGTGTCACACGAGGGATCTTTTTCAGATCAAATATGTAAGGCACTATACGCCGCATACATACCAGGGGCTATGTCGTAGCCCCACAATAAAACTCCTATGGCTAAGTGAAAGCGTTAACGCCCTATAGTTTGATTGCCTGGTTCGCCGCATTATTACCTCCTTCATGGACCAAGACGTTGGATAAAGAGTGACTAAATGCTTTTTCGAACACCCCCGTACTTCCTACGAGGGGGCTGAAGCCGACGACTGGAAAACTTTCAGGTTATATTAAAACGGCCGCACAGGAGGAATTCAAGCTTTCAAGCAAAACATAAATATATTAACTATAAAATTGTCTTTTACAATTTTCATACATCTCACTCGAACATTATGTCCTTTGAGCACTGACCCTCTATCAAGCGGGTGGCTACTAGGACGTCTTCAAAATAATGCTCCAGTTCGTGGTGGTCCTTGCCCTTAGGCGGACTCTTCACCGCAACATCGATGGCCTTCATATTCCCCCAGAATGTCTTGACTCGGGCAAAAGCCATCCGTGCACCCTCGATGCACACCGATCGCTTCACAGCATTGATACGCGGCACTGCGTCAACAAGCCGCTGCACCAAGCCAAAGTAACTATTCGGAACAGGCTCAGTTGGCCATAACCGGGTTATGACGTTCTTCATAGCAGCTCCGGATATCCTATGAAGCTCGGCCCACTGGGACATCTGCTCATTCAGCAACAGGGGGCGCTTTAAGGCGCCGAACTGCGACCAGAAAAGCTTCTCCGTTGCATATCCCTCTCGCGCCTGATAATATTGCACCGCATCGGAAAACTCTTCGGCAAGTCTAAAAACTCGTCCGGAGAACTCCACAATTGGTTCAGCTGAGCATAGTTCGGATCATCGAACTTAGCCTGTAGAAAAAATGGCTTACCAACCGCAATCTCCCCAGCTTGCCGGATCTCCTCACGGGCCGCTCTGGATTCAGACTGAGCTTCTCTTGCTTCTTGTAAAGCCGTTTCAATTTCAGCCGTTCTGGCTTCTTTCTCCTTCTCAAGGAGCTCACAGCGGCTGGCAGCATTTTTTAGCTCGAGCGCCATCATGGATATCTTCTCCTCGTCTCGACGTCAAACAGCCCATTCGGCTTCTAACTCAGTCGAGGCCTTTTCGGCAACCACATTACTACACCGGGCCTGCTCCTTGGCCCGGGCTAGCTCCACCCGAAGAATTTCAACGGCGGCAGCACCATCTGGAGCCAGGTACAGCTTTCAGCGTCATGCTTATATCACAAAAATGTGTGTACAGAGACTGCTCTGAATACATACCTTGCGACTCGTCAAGACGCATATTGATCAACACAATGTCATCCCCGGCCACATCAAGCTTCCGCTGCAGTTCGGCAATATCCACCGTCCGGGAAGTTGCTAGGGGAGAAGCGGCATGTGTTCAAAGGTAATCAGATTAGTCCTCCAAAATTTCTTCTTGATCCTCCGTTCGCCTCCCATGGGAAGCCAACCAGAGTCTTAGGGGCTACTGTCTATACACAGGTGTATTTTCTGAATAAATCACAATTGCACATATTACATCACAAACCTCGAAGCCTTTCAGCGGGATCGCGAAGGCCTCATTCAATCCGCTCTTCGCGGATAGGACCTTTTTAATCACCGTACCCATCAAGGTGCGATGTTCCTTTGAAACGAATGCCTGCCGCAGCATGTTCGTCAAGATATTCGGCGCCTCTGGGTCTCCGGAGGCAGCCGCAGGAGTATGGTCACCCTTTGAAGGGATCCGTTTATTTGTATCCGGCTGCATCCCGGACAGTTTGGGGTCTTCATTGCTGTTCCCCGGACCCTGGGCCGCCGAAGTATCGCCTTCGTGTAGCATCCTTGTCATCCCTTGCACCACTTGTTGGTCGGGGGAGACCCTCCGCGAAGACACCTCGAGATCGTCTGCCCTATTGGACGGAGAGGCCGGTGGGGGCGTCTCGCTTTCCATCATCTCTGGGAGAAGGTCCCCCGAGGAAGAGGATTGTTGAAGGGGACTACACGCTGGGCTGCAAAAAATGTATGTTCCAGGCATCACATGAAAAGAACGGGATATGTTTAAAACAACCTTGTTCACTTACGATTGGGCCGAAGGCTTCTCCTCGTCATGAGACTGCGCTTTGACGTCCTCCAGGCCCGGGCTGCCTCCCAGAGGCATCTTGCCTCGCTTAGGAGCCTGCTTCTCCCAATCTTCGGAGGCGGCCCTCTTCTTTTAGGGATACCCTTTACTTTTGTCTTCAAGATGAGGGGATTTTTATTCCCCCGGACACAAAGTCTGAGGTTCCTTGGGAATAGAGGCCATCCTCGGTCCTCTTGTCTTCTGCCTCGTCCTCCTTCTCCGGCACATGGTATGGTGCTGGGGCCAGCATCCTTGCTAGGACAGGATTCGCTGGACCCTCGGGCAGATGGGCCAAACACATTATCAGTTTCGCCTTCCTTATCCAGCCCTGGAAAAGATAGCCTGCTCAGTATCATATTACTGTATGCATGACCACAAAGTATTCGAGAGTCGAGTACTTACCAGGGTATCCGGACGATTACAGTTGAGGCCATCGTCCTCAGCGGTATCCGGCCAATGTTTCCGCATCCCGAAAAACAACTTCCACATCCCTTCGTGTGTGGCGCCGAAAAAGTGTTGGAGGGTATGTGGTCCTTCTGGATCAAACTCCCACATGCGGCGAGGCCTGTGCTGGCAGGGCAGGATTCGGCGGATTAACATCACTTGAGTCTCGCTATGAGATCGATATCTCTCTCGAGGAGGGTTCGGATGCGGCTTTGTAAAGTCCATACTTCATCAACTGATCCCCAGTACAGCCCCTTGTTGACCCATGATGCAAGCTGTGATGGCGGGCCAGGACGAAAAGTGGGTGCAGCAACCCACTTAGTACTGCGGGGCTCTGTAATGTAAAACCACTCCTGCTGCCAGTAATTGGACGTCTCGGTAAAGGAACCTTTTGGCCAAGGAGTGTTGGCGAGTTGGCTGATTGTAGCACCGCCGCACTCCGCCTGTCCCCCGTCGACTGTCATCGGCTTCACACTAAAGGTCTTAAGCCATAAGTCCAAGTGAGGGGGATTCGAAGGAAGGCCTTGCATGTAATAATAAACGCCGAGATGTGGAGAACCGAGTCTGGGGCCAGGTCATGAAAATCCAGTCCGTAATAAAACATTAGCCCCTGGACGAAGGGATGAAGAGCAAACCCTAACCCCCGGAGGAAGTGGGGGATGAACACGACCCTCTCGCCGGATCTGGGGGTCGGAATAACTTGTCCTTGAGCGGGAAGCCGGTGGTGGATCCTGCGGTCAGATATCTGGCTGCCCGGAGCTTTGCAATATCCTCCTTTGTAACAGAGGAAGCCACCCATCGACCTTGGGAGCTGGATCCGGACATGGTGCGAAGGCTGGAAGCAATGGAGCCTAGCCTTGGGTGCTGGAACTCGGGGTTGGGAGGGCTGAGGAGGAGTTTGGCGTGGAAAAGACGGACCTTGGTTTCTTTATAAAGGCCTCCGGTATTGAGCACCTCCTCCTAAAGCCTAAGAACCTGCTTGTTCCTAAGGAATCTTTCCCGCAGGATGATTGGGTTACTCATGCTCGTATTGATGAAAATCCCACAATAAGGGGGGGTGAACCCTGCTTTGATGAGACATGTCAGTAAAAACCACGCCCCAAAACATGGAACGGCGGGGTAGGAAACGGTTCGAGACAAAGGCCGGGAGGGCGTGACGTCACATATTAAAGTTGTCGGTAGATCGGATTCATGGAGGTGTTATACCCTCTACGGTTGTGTGTTATAGATCCGGACACGTTTGTTTCGTTCGGTTACTATTTTTTGGATTTCGGAAGGAGGAACCCACCTTAGAATGCCGAAGACAGCACTACGCGCCGGATACCTTGTCATTGAAGCCAGGTTCAGGGGCTACTGAGGGAGTCCTAGACTAAGGGGTCCTCGGGCGTCTGGCCTGTTATCCAAGGGCCGGACTGATGGGCTGAGAAGACATGAAGGCCGAAGACCGTACCCGTGTCCGGATTGGACTCTACTTGGCGTGGGAGGCAAGCTTGGCGACCGACTATGAAGATTCCTTCTTATGTAACCGACTCTATGTAAACCCTAGATCCCCCCGGTGCCAATATAAACCGGAGGGGTTAGTCCGGAAAGGAGACGTACATTACCATAGTCATACAGGTTAGACTCCTAGGGTTTAGCCATTACGATCTCGTCGTAGATCAACTCTTGTAACACTCATACTCATCAAGATCAATCAAGCAGGAAATAGGGTATTACCTCCATAGAGAGGGCCTGAACCTGGTTAAACATCGTGTCCCCCGTCTCCTGTTACCATCGATCCTAGACGCACAGTTCAGGACCCCCTACCCGAGATCCGCCGGTTTTGACACCGACACTCTGGGGCCCCTGGTGCTCCTCCGACCTCAACTCCAACTATATATATTCGTGTTCGGGGAGAAAAAAAATCAGAGAGAAGGATTCATCGCATTTTATGATACGGAGCCGATGCCAAGCCCTAATCTCTCTCGGGAGGGCTGATCTGGAATCTGTTCGGGGATCCGGAGAGGGGAATCCGTCGCCATCGTCATCATCAACATTTCTCCATCACCAATTTCATGATGCTCACCGTCGTGCGTGAGTAATTCCATCGTAGTCTTGTTGCACGGTGATGGGTTGGATGAGATTTATCATGTAATCGAGTTAGTTTTGTTAGGGTTTGATCCCTGGTATTCATTATGTTCTGAGATTGATGTTGCTATGACTTTGCTATGCTAATGCTTGTCACTAGGGCCCGAGTGCCATGATTTCAGATCTGAACCTATTATGTTTTCATGAATATATGTGAGTTCTTGATCCTATCTTGCAAGTCTATAGTCACATATTATGTGTTATGATCCGTTAACCCCGAAGTGACAATAATCGGGATACTTACCGGTGATGACCGTAGTTTGAGGAGTTCATGTATTTACTATGTGTTAATGCTTTGGTCTGGTACTCTATTAAAAGGAGGCCTTAATATGCCTTAGTTTCCAATAGGACCCCGATGCCACGGGAGGGTAGGACAAAAGATGCCATGCAAGTTCTTTTCCATAAGCATGTACGACTATATTCGGAAAAATGCCTACATTACATTGCTGAATTGGAGCTAGTTCTGTGTCACCCTATGTTATAACTATTGCATGATTGATCGCATCCGACATAATTCTCCATCACTGATCCATTGCCTACGAGCTTTTCATATATTGTTCTTTGCTTATTTACTTCTCCATTGCTACTGTTACAATCACTATAAAACCAAAAATATTACTTTTGCTACCGTTACCACTACTATCATATTACTTTGCTACTAAATACTTTGTTGTAGATATTAAGTTTCCAGGTGTGGTTGAATTGACAACTCAGCTGCTAATACTTGAGAATATTCTTTGGCTCCCCTTGTGTCGAATCAATAAATTTGGGTTGAATACTCTACCCTCGAAAATTGTAGCGATCCCCTATACTTGTGGGTTATCAGTCATCCTGCAACCTCACCCACCTGGAGATCTGATCCATCTGCCTAAGGACGAGCGCACGCATGCGCTTGTAAGAGTCCTCGCCTGCTGCAAAACATTTTCCCTGGCCGCCGTGGCGCGGGAGGACATCTCTGCTGCATTCGCGGCGCGGCGGGACATCTCTTCTGCTTCCGCGGCGCAGCCGGACCAATCTGCTGCATTTACAGCGCGGCGGGACCTCCATGTTGCTTCAGCGGCGCGGCGGGACCTCTCTGCTGCTACGGCCATGCGGAGGGACATGTTGGCTGCTTTCACGGCGAGGCGGGACATCTCTCGTGCTTTCGCTTCCAGGCTCGCCTCTCCCTGGTGGCAATCTCTCAACCCAGAACTCACGCTGGCCATGGCAGACGCAAGGGAACGATGATGAATGACTTGTTTGTTTTGTGGATGAGGAGTTGAGGAGGAATGTGCAGTCATCTTGGAGTAGTAGTGTTTATAACCGAGTAGTAATACGCTCCTAAGTGGGAAACCGTTTAGGTTTTGATCAATGTGAACAGGTTTGCAATTTGGAATGTGACGGGGACGCGGCCTTCCTATTCTTCTAAAAAAATGTGACGGGATGCATGCTCAAAATTTACTGAGGGTTATAAGCGCGGCACTATTCTCGGAAGGCGTAACGTGGGCACGTATGCCTTCTCGGCCGCGTACGTGGTTTTTGCACCATAGGGTGCACCACAATAGGCAATGTCAGCACATGTCTTGTTCCAACAACCATGCGCGCTCGTTATTATCATCGCACATGCTTATTTTAATTAGAATGTGTGTGCCCATCTAGCGCACACACGTTGATCTATCTAATTGTTTCAGTTTGTTGTGGCTAATCGCAAACAGTTCATCCATGTGAAGTGTATGCCATCAATCGCAGACACTTTGATTTGGCTGACCCGTTTCTGTTTTGTTGCCTAATCGCAAATAGTTAATACTTCTAAAGCGTATGCCCTCAATCACACACACCTTGATCTGGCTGACCATTTCTTTTGTGTTGCCTAATCACAAACAGTTCATCCGAGTGAACCGTATGCTCTATATCGCACATGCCTTCATCAGGCTGCCCGTTTCTTTTGTTCCGCCTCATCGCAAACAGTTCATTGGACTGAACCGTATACCCTGGATCGCCCACGCAACTTAAATTTGAACCATGTTTGATGGTTCCGCCATTGCAAACCTTTTGCACCTTTTTTTGATGGTTCTTTTACACCACCGTTTGCGATTATTGCATCGCACACAGTTTTGTCAAAGGGTCTCTGATCATAGTGTCGCGTTAGCAGCATCTTGCAGTAGTGAGTTGTCTCGCCAACTATTACTTCTACTACTATGGCTAATGGTTAGCAATAAAGTAAAGTAATTACATGGCGTTTACATTGACTCGCAGGTCATACAATAAATTAAGACAACTCCTATGGCTCCTGTCGGTTGTCATACTTATCGACATGCAAGTCGTGATTCCTATTACAAGAACATGATCAATCTCATACATCACATATATCATTCATCACATCCTTTTGGACATATCACATCATATAGCATACCCTGCAAAAACAAGTTAGATGTCATCTAATTGTTGTTGCATGTTTTACGTGGCTGCTATGGGTTTCTAGCAAGAACGTTTCTTACCTACTGATACGTCTCCAACGTATCTATAATTTTTTATTGTTCCATGCTATTTTATTATCAATCTTGGATGTTTTATAATCATTTTATAGTCATTTTATATCATTTTTGGTACTAACCTATTGACATAGTGCCAAGTGCCAGTTGCTATTGTTTCCATGTTTTTTACATCGCAGAAAATCAATATCAAACGGAGTCCAAATGCCACGAAACTTTACGGAGATTTTTTATGGACCAGAAGGAAGATGTTGGGCCCTGGTTGCACTTGGGGGGAGTCCCGAGTAGGGGACAACCCACCAGGGTGTGCCAGGAGGCCCAGGCGCGCCCTGGTGGGTTGTGCCCACCTCGGGTGCCCCCTGGACCGCCTCTTTGCTCTATAAACACCCCAAAAATCCCAGAACCCTAGGGGATTCAACGAAATATTCATCCAGCCGCCGCAGAGTCCAGAACCACTAGATCCAATCTAGACACCATCACAGAGGGGTTCACCACTTCCATTGGCGCCTCTTCGATAATGCGTGAGTAGTTCTTTGTAGACCTTCAGGTCCGTAGTTAGTATCTAGATGGCTTCATCTCTCTCTCTCTCTCTTTATTCTCAACACAATGGTATCTTGGTGATCCATATGATGTAACTCTTTTGGGGTGCGTTTGTTGGGATCGATGAACTTTGAGTTTATGATCAGATCTATCTTTTTATATCCATGAAATTAATTGAGTTTCTTTGATCTCTTTTATGCATTATCTCTTATAGCCTCGTATTTCTTCTCCGATATTTGGGTTTTGTTTGGCCAACTTGATTTATTTATCTTGCAATGGGAAGAGGTGCCTGGTAGTGGGTTCGATCTTACGGTGCTTGATCCTAGTGACAGAAAGGGAACCGACACGTATGTATAATTGCTACTAAGGATAAAAAGATGGGATCTATATATACCTCCACAGATAAACGGATCTCGTCTACATCATGTCATCATTCATATTGCATTACTCTGTTTTTCCATGAACTTAATACACTAGATGCATCCTGGATAGCGGTCGATGTGTCGAGTAATAGTAGTATATGCAGGCAGGAGTTGGTCTACTAATCTTGGACATGATGCCTATGTAATGATCATTTCCTGGATATCGTCATAATTATTTGAGGTTCTATCAATTGCCCAACAGTAATTTGTTTACCCATCATTTGCTATTTTTCTCGAGAGAAGCCACTAGTGAAACCTACGGCTCCCGGGTCTTCTTTCTCATATATTTGCCTTTGCGATCTACTTTTCTCTTGCATTTATTTTCAGATCTATTAATCCAAAAACCCAAAAATACCTTGCTGTAATTTTTCTCTATTTATTTTATTTGGCATTCGATCTATCAATCTACTACAAATTTATCTCACGTCCGTTTGCCTATCTTGAGGCGTCGTACCACAAAAGGGATTGACAACCCCTTTAACACGTCGGGTTGCGAGGATTTGTTATTTGTGTGCAGGGGATGTTTACGTTGCGTTTCTTGGTTCTCCTACTGGTTCGATAACCTTGGTTTCATATCTGAGGGAAATACCTATCGCCGTTGTGCTGCATGATACGTCTCCAACGTATCTATAATTTATGAAGTATTCATGCTATTATATTATCTGTTTTGGATGTTTATGGGCTTTAATAAACACTTTTATATTATTTTTGGGACTAACCTATTAACCAGAGGCCCAGCCCAAATTGTTGTTTTCTTGCCTATTTCAGTGTTTCGAAGAAAAGGAATATCAAACGGAGTCCAAACGGGATGAAACCTTCGGGAGAGTTATTTTTGGAACGAAAACAATCCAGGAGACTTGGAGTAGACGTTAGGGAAGCTTAGAGGAAGCCACGAGGCAGGGAGGTGTGCCCTACCCCCTGGGCACGCCCCCACCCTCGTGTGCCCCTCGTGGCTCCCCTGACCGACTTCTTTTGCCTATATATGTCCATATACCCTAAAAACATCGGGGAACAGAATAGATCGGGAGTTCCGCCGCCAGAAGCCTTCATAGCCACCGAAAACCAATCTAGACCCGTTCCGGCACCCTGCCGGAGAGGGTTTCCCTCTCCGGTGGCCATCTTCATCATCCCGACGCTCTCCAAGACGAGGAGGGAGTAGTTCACCCTCGGGGCTGAGGGTATGTACCAGTAGCTATGTGTTTGATCTCTCTCTCTTGTGTTCTTGAGGTGGTATGATCTTGATGTATCACGATCTTTGCTATTATAGTTGGATCTTATGATGTTTCTCCCCCTCTACTCTCTTGTGATGAATTGAGTTTTCCCTTTGAAGTTATCTTATCGGACTGAGTCTTTAAGGATTTGAGAACACTTGATGTATGTCTTGCATGTGCTTATCTGTGGTGACAATGGGATATCACGTGATCCACTTGACGTATGTTCTGGTGATCAACTTGCGAGTTTCATGACCTCGTGAACTTATGCATAGGGGTTGGCACACATTTTTGTTGAAATCCATGATGAATTCACCCCATGCTTATGAACAAAACAAAGCTTTTACTAAACATATTGTTGATTCTATGATGAAAGCTCTTGAAGAGAAATTGGAATTGGAAGTTTCAACTCCTACAAAAATGCATGATGAGTGGGAACCTGCTATCAAAGTCAAGATTAAAAATTATGAGTGTTTTGCTTTGTGTGACTTGGGTGCCAGTGTTTCTACAATTCTAAAATCTTCATGTGATGTGCTTGGTCTTACCAATATTGAAGAATGTTCCTTGAATTTGCACTTGGCGGATTCTACTATTAAAAAGCCTATGGGAAGAATTAATGATGTTCTTATTCTTGCAAATAGGAATTATGTGCCCATAGATTTTATTGTTCTTGATATTGATTGCAATCTGTCTTGTCCAATTATTCTTGGTAGACCATTTTTACACACTATCGGTGCCGTGATTGATATGAAAGAAGGCAATATTAAGTTCCAATTTCCTTTGATGAAGGGTATGGAGCACTTTCCTAGAACAAGAATTAGGCTACCTTATGAATCAATCATGAGTGCATCTTATGGATCTCGAACCAAAGATGACAAAACTTAGATCCTTGCCTTATGCCTAGCTAAGAGCGTAAAACTATAGCGCTTGTTGGGAGGCAACCCAATGAATAAAATTTATTTTTGCTTTTTGCTTCCTGTTTTTTAGTGTTAGCACAATTATGCTACTGTTATGATTGTGTTTTTGTGTTTAATTAGTGTTTGTGCCAAGTAAAGCCTTTAGGATCTTCTTGGGCAATAGTTGTTTGATCTTGCTGTAAAAACAGAAAGTTTTACGCTCACAAAATTAATTTTCGATTTTTACCAGAGAGCGATAAATACCTATTCCAATTATAGTAGATCAATATGCACATTTATTAGGTCCTCCTAATTTTCCAGAGTTTTTTGAGTTACATAAGTATTCGGGATAGTCAGATTGCTACAGACTGTTCTGTTTTGACAGATTCTATTTTCTTTGTGTTGTTTGCTTATTTTGATGGCTTTATGGTTTTCTTTGATGAGTTTTTTCCATAGAAAAGTTGGAATACAGTAGATATAATACAAAAACAAAATATGAATTGGTTTGATACAACACTTATAGTAGTTATTTATTATTCTTATACTAACGGATCTCACGAAGGCTTTGTTGAGTTTTGTGTGATTGAAGTTTTCAAGTTTTGGGTTATCTTATGATGGATGAAGGGAGGATGTAAGAGCGTAAGCTTGGGGATGCCCCGACACCCCCAAACTATTATCCAAGAATGAGCAACCAACTAAGCTTGGGGATGCCCCCGAGTGGCATCCCCGCTTTCTTCCAACAACTGTCGGTATTTTACCCGAGACTATATTTTTATTCATCACATGATATGTGTTTTGCTTGGAGCGTCTTGTATGATATGTGTCTTTACTTGTTTTATTTTGTGTTTTAAGTCATCAATCCTTGATGGACACACCTATTTGAGAGAGCCAAAATTATATCTTGACTTGTTAGAATTGCTCTCTATGCTTCACTTAAATTTTTATGAGCAATGGACTTGCTCTAGTGCTTCACTTATATATTTTTTAGCATGGTGTGCTTTGTTATTTTTGAAGAAATGATCTCTTGCTTCACTTAGATTTATTTGAGAGTTAGTAAAATTTTGAAGATATTCTCTCTTGCTTCATTTAAATTATTTTGAGAGAAAGAGAATTTGTTATGCTCATGATCTTCACTTATGAAAAGCAACACATGAAAATTAGTCCCAAAGTGATAGATATCCAAGAAGGATAAAGAAAAAAATGTCATGAAGATCATTGGATAAAAAAAGCTTAATTCTTAGTAATAGTTTTGAGATATGATGATGTGATATGTGAGTCATCTTGATGAGTAATTATGCTTTAGTAAGAATATTGGTGTTAAGGTTTGTGATTTCCTATGCATGCACAAAAGTCAATAATCATGCAATGAAATTATATCCTACTTGTGGTGCATTATTCGGTGTTAATTATGCTTAATTCTTGCTTATGAGATTATTCATTTTTTGGTTGGTCGCTTCCCAATCTTTTGCTAGCCTTCATTTTGCACTAAGTATGGCCTCTACTTGTGCATCCAAAATCCTTTAAACCAGTTTTGCCACATGAGTCCATTATACCTACCTATATGCGGTATTCTTTTTTCCGTTCTAAGCAAATTTGCATGTGCCATCTCTAATTTTCAAAATAAACTTCTCTTTTGTGTGTTTGTTTTGCTCGCGGAGCGATGAGGGGTGGCTAATATTTTCCATGCTAGATGTGGTATTCTCGAGATGAGTGTTTATTCACTTGTCATTGCGCGAGAGTAGGGCAAAGGTATTAGGGATGCCCAGCCCCGAAATGCAAAAACAAATGAATTTACTTTATGTTGTTAAATAATAAATTCCTTGGAAAGTGTTGGTATGGAGGGCAACCGTGGATACGGCTAGCCATGGAAAGTGAAAGTTATGGTGGAAAAAGAAATAAACTTTATTTTCTGTTTGGGAACTGCCTATGATACATATATGCATGGAAAGTATTGGGAACTCTAAGTCGTTTTCATTGGTGGGATGGATACACCTCCCAAAATATTTTTATCTCAAATTTTTTCGCTTTGAGCTCTGGCACCTCTACAAATCCCTACTTCCCTCTGTGAAGGGCCTATCTCTACTTTATGCAATTTTTATTTTTATTTTGAGTCTCCATCTTCTCTTATAAAAACACCAACTAGGAGGCAATATGATTGTGCTTAAGTATTGGGTGTAGTTAATATTCGAGTGTGTTTCATGAATGGATCAATGTTTGAGCATGATGGGCTAGGGATAACTTGTTTTGAAGGACATGGTTGCTTGTTGATATGCTTGAGTATCTAAATTATTATGTCAAAACTAGACTATTGCTTTGAATCACATAAAAGTCCAAATGTCCATGCTATAACGAAAAGAATATGATATGACATGATGAACAACACTCCACATCAAAAATTCTATTTTTATCACTTACCTACTCGAAGACGAGTAGGAGTTAAGCTTGGGGATGCTGATACGTCTCCAATGTATCTATAATTTTTTATTGTTCCATGCTGCTTTATTATCAATCTTGGATGTTTTATAATCATTTTATAGTTATTTTATATCATTTTTTGGTACTAACCTATTGACATAGTGCCAAGTGCCAGTTGCTGTTTTTTCCATGTTTTTTACATCGCAGAAAATCAATATCAAACGGAGTCCAAATGCCCCGAAACTTTACGGAGATTTTTTATGGACCAGAAGGAAGATGTTGGGCCCTGGTTGCACTTAGGGGGAGTCCCAAGGAGGGGACAACCCACCAGGGTGTGCCAGGAGGCCCAGGCGCGCCCTGGTGGGTTGTGCCCACCTCGGGTGCCCCCTGGACCGCCTCTTTGCTCTATAAACACCCCAAAAATCCCAGAACCCTAGGGGAGTCGACGAAATATTCATCTAGCCGCCGCAGAGTCCAGAACCACTAGATCCAATCTAGACACCATCACAGAGGGGTTCACCACTTCCATTGGCGCCTCTTCGATGATGCGTGAGTAGTTCTTTGTAGACCTTCGGGTCCGTAGTTAGTAGCTAGATGGCTTCATCTCTCTCTCTCTCTCTCTCTCTCTTGATTCTCAATACAATGATCTCTTGGAGATCCATATGATGTAACTCTTTTGTGGTGCGTTTGTTGGGATCGATGAACTTTGAGTTTATGATCAGATCTATCTTTTTATATCCATGAATGTATTTGAGTTTCTTTGATCTCTTTTATGCATGACCTCTTATAGCCTCGCATTTCTTCTCCGATATTTGGGTTTTGTTTGGCCAACTTGATTTATTTATCTTGCAATGGGAAGAGGTGCCCGGTAGTGGGTTCGGTCTTACGGTGCCTGATCCCAGTGACGGAAAGGGAACCGACACATATGTATCATTGCTACTAAGGATAAAAAGATGGTATCTATATCTACCGCCATAGATAAATGGATCTTGTCTACATCATGTCATTGTTCCTATTGCATTGCTCCATTTTCCATGAACTTAATGCACTAGATGCATGCTGGATAGCGGTCGATGTGTGGAGTAATAGTAGTAGATGCAGGCAGGAGTCGGTCTACTAATCTTGGACGTGATGCCTATGTAATGATCATTTCCTGGATATCGCCATAATTATTTGAGGTTCTATCAATTGCACAACAGTAATTTGTTTACCCACCGTTTGCTATTTTTCTCGAGAGAAGCCCACTAGTGAAACCTACGGCCCCGGGTCTTCTTTCTCATATATTTGCCTTTGCGATCTACTTTTCTCTTGCATTTATTTTCAGATCTATTAATCCAAAAACCCCAAAATACCTTGCTGCAATTTTTCTCTATTTATTTTATTTGGTGTTCGATCTATCAATCTACTACAAATTTATATCACGTCCGTTTGCCTATCTTGAGGCGTCGTACCCCGAAAGGGATTTACAACCCCTTTAACACGTCGGGTTGCGAGGATTTGTTATTTGTGTGCAGGGGATGTTTACGTTGTGTTGCTTGGTTCTCCTACTGGTTCGATAACCTTAGTTTCATATCTGAGGGAAGTACCTACCGCCGTTGTGTTGCATCATCCCTTCCTCTTTGGGGAAATACCGACGTAGCTTCAAGCGACATCACCTACGCAAAATCTACTACGGTGCTATGCCAATTGCTATTTACCCTTCATAAGGACCCTCTTCATCGAATCCGATCCGACTAAAGTGGGAGAGACAGACACCCGCTAGCTACCTTATGCAATAAGTGCATGTCAGTCGGTGGAACCTATCTCACGTAAGCGTACGTGTAAGGTCGGTCTGGGCCGCTTCATCCCACAATGCCGCCAAATCAATATAAGACTAGTAACGGTAAGCAAATTAACCAAATCATCACCGACAACTACTTTGTGTTCTTCCTGTGCATAGAATCTACGCATAGACCTAGCTCATGATGCACTGTTGGGGAACGTAGTAATAATTCAAAAAAAATCCTACGTGTCACCAAGATCAATCTAGGAGATGCTAGCAACGAGAGAGAGGGAGTGCATATTCATACCCTTGGAGATCGCTAAGGGGAAGCGTTACAAGAACGCGGTTGATGGAGTCGTACTCGCGGCGATTCAAATCGCGGAAGATCCGATCCAAGCGCCGAACGGACGGCGCCTCCGCGTTCAACACACGTACAGCCCGGGGACATCTTCTCCTTCTTGATCCAACAAGGGGAGAGGAGAAGTTGAGGGAGAGCTCTGGCAGCACGACGGCGTGGTGGTGGAGCTTGCGGTTCTCCGGCAGGGCTTCGCCAAGCACTATGGAGGAGGAGGTGTTGGAGGAGGGAGGGGCTGAGCCTGGGAAGGGTGCGGCTGCCCTCTCTCCTATTGGAAATATGCCCTAGAGGCAATAATAAAATGGTTATTATTATATTTCTTTGTTCATGATAATTGTATATTGTTCATGCTATAATTGTGTTATCCGGAAATCGTAATACATGTGTGAATACATAGACCACAACACGTCCCTAGTGAGCCTCTAGTTGACTAGCTCGTTGATCAAAAGATAGTCATCGTTTCCTGACTATGTACATTGGATGTCATTGATAATGGGATCACATCATTAGGAGAATGATGTGATGGACAAGACCCAATCCTAAGCATAGCTCAAAGATCGTGTAGTTCGTTTGCTATAGCTTTTCCGAATGTCAAGTATCATTTCCTTAGACCATGAGATTGTGCAACTCCCGGATACCGTAGGAGTGCTTTGGGTGTGCCAAACGTCATAACGTAACTGGGTGACTATAAAGGTACACTACAGGTATCTCCAAAAGTGTCTGTTGGGTTGGCACGAATCGAGACTGGGATTTGTCACTCCGTATGACGGAGAGGTATCTCTGGGCCCACTCGGTAATGCATCATCATAATGAGCTCAATGTGACCAAGTGGTTGATCACGGGATCATGCATTACGGTACGAGTAAAGTGACTTGCCGGTAACGAGATTGAACGAGGTATTGGGATACCGACGATCGAGTCTCGGGCAAGTAACGTACCGATTGACAAAGGGAATTGTATACGGGATTGATTGAATCCTCGACATCGTGGTTCATCCGATGAGATCATCGAGGAGCATGTGGGAGCCAACATGGGTATCCAGATCCCGCTGTTGGTTATTGACCGGAGAGTCGTCTCGGTCATGTCTGCGTGTCTCCCGAACCCGTAGGGTCTACACACTTAAGGTTCGGTGACGCTAGGGTTGTTGAGATATTAGCATACAGTAATCCAAAAGTTGTTCGGAGTCCCGGATGAGATCCCAGACGTCACGAGGAGTTTCGGAATGGTCCGAAGGTTAAGATTTATATATAGGAAGTCAAGTTTCGGCCATCGGGAAGGTTTCAGGGGTAATCGGTATTGTACCGGGACCATCGAAAGGGTCCCGGGGGTCCACCGGGTGGGGCCACCTATCCCGGAGGGCCCCATGGGCTGAAGTGGGAGGGGAACCAGCCCCTAGTGGGCTGGTGCGCCCCCCCATGGGCCTCCCCTGCGCCTAGGGTTGGAAACCCTAGGGGTGGGGGCGCCCCACTTGGCTTGGGGGGCACTCCACCCCCCTTGGCCGCCGCCCCCCTTGGAGATTCAATCTCCTAGGGCCGGCGCCCCCCTAGGGGTCCTATATATAGTGGGGGGGAGGGAGGGCAGCCGCACCCTAGCCCCTGGCGCCTCCCTCTCCCTCCCGTGACACTCCTCCCTCTCCCTGAGCTTGGCGAAGCCCTGCCGAGATCACCGTTGCTTCCACCACCACGCCGTCGTGCTGCTGGATCTTCATCAACCTCTCCTTCCCCCTTGCTGGATCAAGTTGGAGGAGACGTCTTCCCAAACGTACGTGTGTTGAACGCGGAGGTGTCGTCCGTTCGGCGCTAGGTCATCGGTGATTTGGATCACGACGAGTACGACTCCATCAACCCCGTTCTCTTGAACGCTTCCGCGCGCGATCTACAAGGGTATGTAGATGCACTCCCCTCTCCCTCGTTGCTAGATGACTCCATAGATTGATCTTGGTGATGCGTAGAAAATTTTAAAATTCTGCTACGTTCCCCAATAGTGGCATCATGAGCTAGGTCTATGCGTAGTTTCTATGCACGAGTAGAACACAAAGCAGTTGTGGGCGTGGATATTGTCAATTTGCTTGCCGTTACTAGTCTTATCTTGATTCGGCGGCATCGTGGGATGAAGCGGCCCGGACCGACCTTACACGTACGCTTACGTGAGACTGGTTCCACCGATTGACATGCACTAGTTGCATAAGGTGGCTGGCGGGTGTCTGTCTCTCCCACTTTAGTCGGATCGGATTCGATGAAAAGGGTCCTTATGAAGGGTAAATAGAAATTGGCATATCACGTTGTGGTTTTGGCGTAGGTAAGAAACGTTCTTGCTAGAAACCTATAGCAGCCACATAAAAACTTGCAACAACAATTAGAGGACGTCTAACTTGTTTTTGCAGCATGTGCCGTGTGATGTGATATGGCCAAAAGGATGTGATGAATGATATATGTGATGTATGAGATTGATCATGTTCTTGTAATAGGAATCACGACTTGCATGTCGATGAGTATGACAACCGACAGGAGCCATAGGAGTTGTCTTAATTTATTTATGACCTGCGTGTCAACATAAACGTCATGTAATTACTTTACTTTATTGCTAAAGCGTTAGCCATAGTAGTAGAAGTAATAGATGACGAGACAACTTCAAGAAGACATGATGATGGAGATCATGGTGTCATGCCGGTGACAACGATGATCATGAAGCCCCGAAGATGGAGATCAAAAGGAGCAAATGATATTGGCCATATCATGTCACTATTTGATTGCATGTGATGTTTATCATGTTTTGCATCTTATTTGCTTAGAACGACGGTAGCTTAAATAAGATGATCCCTCGTAATAATTTCAAGAAAGTGTTCCCCCTAACTATGCACCGTTGCGAAGGTTCGTTGTTTCGAAGCACCACGTGATGATCGGGTGTGATAGATTCTAACGTTCGAATACAACGAGTGTAAGCCAGATTTACACACGCAATACACTTAGGTTGACTTGATGAGCCTAGCATGTATAGACATGGCCTCGGAACACGGAAGACCGAAAGGTCGAGCATGAGTCGTATAGAAGATACGATCAACATGAAGATGTTCACCGATGTTGACTAGTCCGTCTCACGTGATGATCGGACACGGCCTAGTTGACTCGGATCATGTTTCACTTAGATGACTAGAGGGATGTCTATCTGAGTGGGAGTTCATTGAATAATTTGATTAGATGAACTTAATTATCATGAACTTAGTCTAAAATCTTTACACTATGTCTTGTAGATCAAATGGCCCACGCTAATGTTGCCCTCAACTTCAACGCGTTCCTAGAGAAAACCAAGCTGAAAGATGATGGCAGCAACTATACGGACTGGGTCCGGAACCTGAGGATCATCCTCATAGCTGCCAAGAAAGATTATGTCCTAGAAGCACCGCTAGGTGACGCACCCATCCCAGAGAACCAAGACGTTATGAACGCTTGGCAGTCACGTGCTGATGATTACTCCCTCGTTCAGTGCGGCATGCTTTACAGCTTAGAACCGGGGCTCCAAAAGCGTTTTGAGAGACACGGAGCATATGAGATGTTCGAAGAGCTGAAAATGGTTTTCCAAGCTCATGCCCGGGTCGAGAGATATGAAGTCTCTGACAAGTTCTTCAGTTGTAAGATGGAGGAAAATAGTTCTGTCAGTGAGCACATACTCAAAATGTCTGGGTTGCATAACCGCTTGACTCAGCTGGGAGTTAATCTCCCGGATGACGCGGTCATTGACAGAATCCTTCAGTCGCTTCCACCGAGCTACAAGAGCTTTGTGATGAACTTCAATATGCAGGGGATGGAAAAGACCATTCCTGAGGTATATTCAATGCTGAAATCAGCGGAGGTGGAAATCAAAAAGGAACATCAAGTGTTGATGGTGAATAAAACCACTAAGTTCAAGAAAGGCAAGGGTAAAAAGAACTTCAAGAAGGACGGCAAGGGAGTTGCCGCGCCCGGTAAGCAAGCTGCCGGGAAGAAGTCAAAGAATGGACCCAAGCCTGAGACTGAGTGTTTTTATTGCAAGGGAAGTGGTCACTGGAAGCGGAACTGCCCCAAATACTTAGCGGACAAGAAGGCCGGCAACACTAAAGGTATATGTGATATACATGTAATTGATGTGTACCTTACCAGTACTCGTAGTAGCTCCTGGGTATTTGATACCGGTGCGGTTGCTCACATTTGTAACTCAAAGCAGGAGCTGCGGAATAAGCGGAGACTGGCGAAGGACGAGGTGACGATGCGCGTCGGGAATGGTTCCAAGGTCGATGTGATCGCCGTCGGCACGCTACCTCTACATTTACCTACGGGATTAGTTTTAAACCTCAATAATTGTTATTTAGTGCCAGCTTTGAGCATGAACATTGTATCAGGATCTCGTTTAATTCGAGATGGCTACTCATTTAAATCCGAGAATAATGGTTGTTCTATTTATATGAGAGATATGTTTTATGGTCATGCTCCGCTGGTGAATGGTTTATTCTTAATGAATCTCGAGCGTAATGTTACACATATTCATAGTGTGAATACCAAAAGATGTAAGGTTGATAATGATAGTCCCACATACTTGTGGCACTGCCGCCTTGGTCACATAGGTGTCAAACGCATGAAGAAGCTCCATGCAGATGGACTTTTGGAGTCTCTTGATTACGAATCATTTGACACGTGCGAACCATGCCTCATGGGTAAAATGACCAAGACTCCGTTCTCAGGAACAATGGAGCGAGCAACCAACTTATTGGAAATCATACATACTGATGTGTGCGGTCCAATGAGTGTTGAGGCTCGCGGTGGCTATCGTTATGTTCTCACCCTCACTGATGACTTGAGTAGATATGGGTATGTCTACTTAATGAAACACAAGTCTGAGACCTTTGAAAAGTTCAAGGAATTTCAGAGTGAGGTTGAGAATCAACGTGACAGGAAAATCAAGTTCTTGCGATCAGATCGTGGGGGAGAATACTTGAGTCACGAATTTGGCACACACTTAAGGAAATGTGGAATAGTTTCACAACTCACGCCGCCTGGAACACCTCAGCGTAATGGTGTGTCCGAACGTCGTAATCGCACTCTATTGGATATGGTGCGATCTATGATGTCTCTTACCGATTTACCGCTGTCATTTTGGGGCTATGCTTTAGAGACTGCCGCATTCACTTTAAATAGGGCTCCGTCGAAATCCGTTGAGACGACACCGTATGAATTATGGTTTGGGAAGAAACCTAAGCTGTCGTTTCTAAAAGTTTGGGGATGCGATGCTTATGTCAAGAAACTTCAACCTGAAAAGCTCGAACCCAAGTCGGAAAAATGCGTCTTCATAGGATACCCTAAAGAAACTATTGGGTATACCTTCTACCTCAGATCCGAAGGCAAGATCTTTGTTGCCAAGAATGGATCCTTTCTAGAGAAAGAGTTTCTCTCGAAAGAAATAAGTGGGAGGAAAGTAGAACTTGATGAAGTATTACCTCTTGAACCGGAGAGTGGCGCAGCTCAGGAAATTGTTCCTGAGGTGCCTGCACCGACTAGAGAGGAAGTTAATGATGATGATCATGAAACTTCAGATCAAGTTGCTACTGAACTTCGTAGGTCCACAAGGACACGTTCCGCACCAGAGTGGTACGGCAACCCTGTCTTGGAAATCATGTTGTTAGACAACGGTGAACCTTCGAACTATGAAGAAGCGATGGCGGGCCCAGATTCCGACAAATGGCTGGAAGCCATGAAATCCGAGATAGGATCCATGTATGAAAACGAAGTATGGACTTTGACTGACTTGCCCGATGATCGGCGAGCCATAGAAAATAAATGGATCTTTAAGAAGAAGACAGACGCGGATGGTAATGTAACCATCTATAAAGCTCGGCTTGTCGCTAAGGGTTATCGACAAGTTCAAGGGGTTGACTACGATGAGACTTTCTCACCCGTAGCGAAGCTGAAGTCCGTCCGAATCATGTTAGCAATTGCCGCATTCTATGATTATGAGATATGGCAAATGGACGTCAAAACGGCATTCCTTAATGGTTTCCTTAAGGAAGAATTGTATATGATGCAGCCGGAAGGTTTTGTCGATCCTAAGAATGCTGACAAGGTGTGCAAGCTCCAACGCTCGATTTATGGGCTGGTGCAAGCATCTCGGAGTTGGAACATTCGTTTTGATGAGATGATCAAAGCGTTTGGGTTTACGCAGACTTATGGAGAAGCCTGCATTTACAAGAAAGTGAGTGGGAGCTCTGTAGCATTTCTCATATTGTATGTGGATGACATACTGTTGATGGGAAATGATATAGAATTCTTGGAAAGCATAAAGGCCTACTTGAACAAGTGTTTTTCAATGAAGGATCTTGGAGAAGCTGCTTACATATTAGGCATCAAGATCTATAGAGATAGATCGAGACGCCTCATTGGTCTTTCACAGAGTACGTACCTTGACAAGATATTGAAGAAGTTCAAAATGGATCAGTCAAAGAAGGGGTTCTTGCCTGTATTGCAAGGTACGAGATTGAGCACGGCTCAATGCCCGACCACGGCAGAAGATAGAGAAAAGATGAGTGTCGTCCCCTATGCCTCGGCCATAGGGTCTATCATGTATGCTATGCTGTGTACCAGACCTGATGTAAACCTTGCCGTAAGTTTGGTAGGAAGGTACCAAAGTAATCCCGGCATGGAACACTGGACAGCGGTCAAGAATATCCTGAAGTACCTGAAGAGGACTAAGGATATGTTTCTCGTTTATGGAGGTGACGAAGAGCTCGTCGTAAAGGGTTACGTCGATGCTAGCTTCGACACAGATCTGGATGACTCTAAGTCACAAACCGGATACGTGTATATTTTGAATGGTGGGGCAGTAAGCTGGTGCAGTTGCAAGCAAAGCGTTGTGGCGGGATCTACATGTGAAGCGGAGTACATGGCAGCCTCGGAGGCAGCACAAGAGGCAATCTGGGTGAAGGAGTTCATTACCGACCTAGGAGTCATACCCAATGCGTCGGGCCCGATGACTCTCTTCTGTGACAACACTGGAGCTATTGCCCTTGCCAAGGAGCCCAGGTTTCACAGGAAGACCAGGCATATCAAGCGTCGCTTCAACTCCATTCGTGAAAGTGTTCAAAATGGAGACATAGATATTTGTAAAGTACATACGGACCTGAATGTGGCAGATCCGTTGACTAAACCTCTCCCTAGAGCAAAACATGATCAACACCAGAACTGCATGGGTGTTCGATTCATCACAATGTAACTAGACTATTGACTCTAGTGCAAGTGGGAGACTGTTGGAAATATGCCCTAGAGGCAATAATAAAATGGTTATTATTATATTTCTTTGTTCATGATAATTGTCTATTGTTCATGCTATAATTGTGTTATCCGGAAATCGTAATACATGTGTGAATACATAGACCACAACACGTCCCTAGTGAGCCTCTAGTTGACTAGCTCGTTGATCAAAAGATAGTCATGGTTTCCTGACTATGGACATTGGATGTCATTGATAACGGGATCACATCATTAGGAGAATGATGTGATGGACAAGACCCAATCCTAAGCATAGCTCAAAGATCGTGTAGTTCGTTTGCTATAGCTTTTCCGAATGTCAAGTATCATTTCCTTAGACCATGAGATTGTGCAACTCCCGGATACCGTAGGAGTGCTTTGGGTGTGCCAAACGTCACAACGTAACTGGGTGACTATAAAGGTACACTACAGGTATCTCCGAAAGTGTCTGTTGGGTTGGCACGAATCGAGACTGGGATTTGTCACTCCGTATGACGGAGAGGTATCTCTGGGCCCACTCGGTAATGCATCATCATAATGAGCTCAATGTGACCAAGTGGTTGATCACGGGATCATGCATTACGGTACGAGTAAAGTGACTTGCCGGTAACGAGATTGAACGAGGTATTGGGATACCGACGATCGAGTCTCGGGCAAGTAACGTACCGATTGACAAAGGGAATTGTATACGGGATTGATTGAATCCTCGACATCGTGGTTCATCCGATGAGATCATCGAGGAGCATGTGGGAGCCAACATGGGTATCCAGATCCCGCTGTTGGTTATTGACCGGAGAGTCGTCTCGGTCATGTCTGCGTGTCTCCCGAACCCGTAGGGTCTACACACTTAAGGTTCGGTGACGCTAGGGTTGTTGAGATATTAGTATACGGTAACCCGAAAGTTGTTCGGAGTCCCGGATGAGATCCCGGACGTCACGAGGAGTTCCGGAATGGTCCGGAGGTGAAGATTTATATATAGGAAGTCAAGTTTCGGCCATCGGGAAGGTTTCGGGGGTAATCGGTATTGTACCGGGACCACCGGAAGGGTCCCGGGGGTCCACCGGGTGGGGCCACCTATCCCGGAGGGCCCCATGGGCTGAAGTGGGAGGGGAACCAGCCCCTAGTGGGCTGGTGCGCCCCCCATGGGCCTCCCCTGCGCCTAGGGTTGGAAACCCTAGGGGTGGGGGCGCCCCACTTGGCTTGGGGGGCACTCCACCCCCCTTGGCCGCCCCCCCTTGGAGATTCAATCTCCTAGGGCCGGCGCCCCCCTAGGGGTCCTATATATAGTGGGGGGAGGGAGGGCAGCCGCACCCTAGCCCCTGGCACCTCCCTCTCCCTCCCGTGACACCCTCCCTCTCCCTGAGCTTGGCGAAGCCCTGCCGAGATCACCATTGCTTCCACCACCACGCCGTCGTGCTGCTGGATCTTCATCAACCTCTCCTTCCCCCTTGCTGGATCAAGTTGGAGGAGACGTCTTCCCAACCGTACGTGTGTTGAACGCGGAGGTGCCGTCCGTTCGGCGCTAGGTCATCGGTGATTTGGATCACGACGAGTATGACTCCATCAACCCCGTTCTCTTGAACGCTTCCACGCGCGATCTACAAGGGTATGTAGATGCACTCCCCTCTCCCTCGTTGCTAGATGACTCCATAGATTGATCTTGATGATGCGTAGAAAATTTTAAAATTCTGCTACGTTCCCCAACATCTTCCTCACTATATATAGTGGGAAGGAGGGAGGAGGAGGCGCCCTAGGGTTTCCCTAGGGGAGGGGCGGCGGCCATAGGGGAAACCCTAGATGGGTTTGGGTGCCCCACCCCTAGGAAACTTGCCCCCCAAGCCGGGAGGGGCGACTGCCCTAGGGGAGGCGCCCCCACCTCTCCAGGTTATGTGAGATGGGGTGGGGGGCGCACAACCCCTTAGTGGGCTGGTGTGCCCCCGCCCCTTCGCCCACAAGGCCCCTCAACGCTTGCCAGGGCCTCCGAAACTCCTTTCGATCACGCTGGTCGTCACCGGTACTCCCAGAACAATTCCGGACTCAAATACCCTTCATCCAATATATCAATTTTCACCTCTGGACCATTCCGGAGTTCCTCGTCACGTCTGGTATCTCATCGGGACTCCTAACAACCTTCGGTAACCACATACTATTCCCACTATAACTCTAGCGTCACTGAACCTTACGTGTGTAGACCCTACGGGTTCGGGAACCATGCAGTCATGACCGAGACACCTCTCCGGCCAATAACCAATAGCGGGATCTGGATACCCATATTGGCTCCCACATGTTCCACGATGATCTCATCGGATGAACCACGATGTCGGGGATTCAATCAATCCCGTATACAATTCCCTTTGTCCATCGGTATATTACTTGCCCGAGATTTGATCGTCGATATCCCCATACCTCGTTCAATCTCATTACCGGCAAGTCTCTTTACTCGTTCTGTAACACATGATCCCGTGGCTAACTCCTTAGTCACATTGAGCTCGTTATGATGATGCATTACCGAGTGGGCCTAGAGATACCTCTCCGTCATACGAAGTGACAAATCCCAGTCTCGATTCGTGCCAACCCAACATACACTTTCGGAGATACCTGTAGTGCACCTTTATAGCCACCCAGTTACGTTGTGACGTTTGATACACACAAAGCATTCCTACGGTATCTTGGAGTTGCACAATCTCGTGGTCTAAGGAAATGATACTTGACATTAGAAAAGCTCTAGCAAACGAACTACACAATCTTGTGCTATGCTTAGGATTGGGTCTTGTCCATCACATCATTCTCCTAATGATGTGATCCCGTTATCAATGACATCCAATGTCCATGGTCAGGAAACCACAACCATCTATTGATCAACGAACTAGTCATTTAGAGGCTCACTAGGGACATGTGGTCTATGTATTCACACATGTATTACGGTTTCCGGTTAATACAATTATAGCATGAACAATAGACAATTATCATGAACAAGGAAATATAATAATAACTATTTTATTATTGCCTCTAGGGCTAATTTCCAACAATATTTGGGTATGCCATCTGATGTTGGTCCATCTAAAACGTGTGCTTTCAAGTACCTAATAGACATATTATGGTGAAAGAGTGAAGGGTTGGACTGAGAAAACCATCTTAGGGGCGGACAAAGAAATTCTAATTAAATCGGTACCGTAGGCCGTTTCGGTTTTTCTCGATATCATTCTTTAAATTTCCAAGGGGTCTCTGTAAAAAACTGAACAAGCTTATCGATCAGTTCTTCTGGGGCTATAGAGAGGGGCAGCGAAAACCGCACTAGATTTCTTGGAGATCTATGACTCGACCGAAGAAGTGTGGTGACTTGAGGTTTCGGGATCTCAAGCTCTTCAACTTAGCTTTGTTGGCTCGACAGTCATGGCGCCTTCTCACCGTGCCTGAATCCCTTTGTGCTTGGTTGCTCAAGGCCACCTACTATTTCAAACATTGACATTCTCAATGTCGAATTGGGTTTCACCCATCTCATGTGTGGAGGTCTATCTTCGAGGCTAGAGATGCACTATCACATGGCCTCATTAGGCACATCGGCGACGACACAACCACGCGGGTATTCCATCTCTGGTTGTTGCCAGATGTCGTGGGCTGAGGCTAGACTTGGGTGCTGCAGGCCGGCCGCCGACAGTGAGCGGATGTGACACCATGACCTCGCGCCATGAGATGTTTGTGATATCGGCACACCTTCTTTATGGTTCATGACAGCGTGTGTGCTGCGAGCAGGTTGCGCCGAGCTACGAGCGGTGTTGTGGATTCCGATCGATGATATTTATGGAAGGTGGTTGGCGTTGCATGAGAGGGGTGAGTGCCACCACAATGCGGGGAATGGAATTGGCGTTGCTGCAAAGGAGTGGTGCGTAGGGAACAGAGATTTGCTGCAAGTCGGTGCTGCAACGATGGCATCATTGTGAGGCACCGACAGTGCTGGGAGTGCGCTGACATGATGTGAGGCACCCATGCCGTGTCGGGGAGGCGTGGAGGACGAAGGATGCTGAGAGGCGTGTGATGAGATGGACCGTGGACAACTATGATTGCTGCAAAGGAGTGGTCCGTGGGGAACAAAGATTTGTTGCAAGCTTGTGCTGCAACGACGACCTCATTGTGAGGCACCGTCGGTGCTGGGAGGGCGCCGACATGGTGTGAGGCACCCATGCCGTGTCAGGGAGGCGTGGAGGACGAAGGATGCCTAGAGGCGTGTGATGAGATGGATCATGGAAGGCTATGATTGCTGCAAAGGAGTTGTGCATGGGGAACAGGAATTTGTTGCAAGCCGGTGATGCAACGACGACATCATTGTGAGACACTACTGGTGCTGGGAGGGTGCCGACATGATCTGAGGCACCCATGCGGTGTCAAGGAGGCGTGGAGGACGAAGGATGCTAAGAGGCGTGTGATGAGATGAATCGTGGACGACTATGATTGTGTGGATCCGATGGTGAGGCGGTTGGTTGTTCCGTCGTGATCATCTCAAGAGGCGTGTGACGAGAAAATGGAGGCGATGAGAGAAAGAAGAATTGTAGTTGTGGTGGGTTGTCGCCGACGGAGGTGAGGCAAGGAGTTAATGGACTTGAGTGTGGGGTGCAGGAGGTTGCGGGCGCCGAAGACAGCGGCAGGGTTTAGATACAGGGAAGAATGTAGCTCATGACAGTCACGTTCATCGCCTACATGTTGTATGCATTATCTTTTTTTTAACACAATACAGACGCAAACACTCATATACACGTGCATACACTCACCCATATGAATGCACACACGCACACCCTACCTTTATGAGCATATCCGAAAGACTGAGCCGGCATATCATCTTAAAATTTACAAAGTCATCATAGGCACCTTATCATCGACGGGAACGTCTCCTCCCACTGAATGCGCATCGCCGGAAATCTTGAAATAAATTCAGAAATGAATGCGAACACCAGGGTTTGTATGCATTGTTGGCGTATGAACATAGACTATCTGCATTGTTGCCCCTAGCACGCGCATTTAACTAGTAAAAAAAAAGCCCTTGTCATAAAAAAAAGGCGCTTGCCCTCCTAGTAGTTTGTTCTCTCTCTTCTTCCGCTTCTCTTTCACCTCTCTTCCTCACTCAACGCGAACCAGAACCCGACGGAGGCGTGGCTCGCCGCGAGATGGTAAGCACGACCCCCCTCCCCATTGCCACGCCTCCACCCTCCCCCGCCCTGCCCAGGGGTCGGCTGCATCCGCACATGTGATCCGCGCGGATCTAGCCCTGCGCTCGTTCAGGATCTGTTCGTCTCTGTCGTTTTGGATTCGCTGAGGGGTTTGCGATCGATCTGGCGAGCCCTTAGGGTTTTGGCGGGGAAGCGGGGTGTTCGTTGCGCCATTTAGCGGGGGCGTAGCGGTGGATTGGTTGTAGCCGCTGCCTCGGCCCAGCTCTTTGGAATGAGGGACGCATGTGGTTTCTGCGCCATTTCTCATCAGCCGTTCGTGGTATCGCGGATATAGTATCGGCGAATTCGCAAAAGCAGTTAGGTAGGTTGCTCGCTGAACCAAGTGATCATGTTCCCTTGTTGCCATGGAGTGGTCTGCGATGAAGTGGCTGTTTCTAGGGATCGTGCCAGTGGGTGATTGGGTGCTAGGCTCTGCGTTCACAGATTAGTGGACTGAAATTTCGTTAATGGAGCCGTATGTGTTCGGACTCTAAGTGTTCACTAGTAGCACGTGAATCAAGGTCAGTCGGTGCTTTGCGATACAATTTGTTGCAAAATGCTCTGGTGAGTACATTCCATGTGTCGTCACCAGCAATAATGTGCATTTATCTTACAAATATTTTTTCGGTCATCATCATGGCCATAGTCTCTGAGCCTGTTATATTCTGTAACTATGGAGAATATGCTGGACATTCACTGTTGCTTGAGATATTAAGCTGTTAGTATTTGAGATATATGGGTCACTGATAAGTAGGATACACTATACCGAAGTGAACATATCAGAACTATTTACTAGCTCTCCTCTGCTTTTCTGTGCAGGTGGCACTTTTACATTAGCGATGCTAGTTTGTGTCTTGTTATCTTTTCAAAATGGTGAAGCTGACAATGATAGCCCGTATCACTGATGGCCTTCCATTGGCGGAGGGGTTAGATGATGGTCGAGATCTGAAGGATGCTGACTTCTACAAGCAGCAAGCAAAACTGTTGTTCAAAAACTTATCTAAAGGCCAACACGAATCATCAAGGCTGTCAATCGAGACTGGACCGTACTATTTCCAGTATCCTTAACCTTTATGTCATCTGCAGCATTTTAGTTTCTTCTTTGCGAAGCATGTGATCTTTCTGTTACTCCCTCTGGCCCATAATATAAGATCGTTTTGCAAGCTGTTTTAGCTTGCAAAACGATCTTACAGCTTGCAAAGCGATCTTATATTATGAGACGGAGGGAGTACTGTTTTGTCAAAGTTTTCTGTGCCAAAGGGGAATAGAATCATGCAAGTCTATGCAGCCTAATTAGATAACTAGCTTATACTCCCGCTGTTCCAAATTACTCGTCGTGATTTTAGTTCAAATTTGAACTAAAACCACGACGAGTAATTTGGAACGGAGGGAGTACTTCCTGAATCCTTCATGTTTATGATGATCTGTGATTCCTTTTAGTTGCTTCATTGGTAGTCAAAGTTGCTTCTGCAAGTCGATTTTGGGAATTTGAGTACCTGTACAAGTCTAGGCCACACATTTAAATATCAGATACAAGGAGAACAATTAATTTTTCATCTCGAAGCAGTTTTGTGGCATAATGCACATTCTTATTTTCTGTTAGCGCTTAATTTGTATAAGAATTGAAATCACCTGGTATGCATTAGCATTTCAAACAGCCAAAGGTAACATACTGCTTATGTGGGAAAAAGGCTGGTGACTTGAATAATGAATAGAAGACACTTTCTTGGGCCTTTTCTCTTTTGCATGTACACCACTGTGTGTATGCTCTGTCATATATGCACCATCTGTCTTCATGATACATTTGTATTTACATTCCATGTAGTAAGATACATTGTTAATTTTGCGAATAGTATACGTGGAGAATCAAATCCTCTTCTGTAGTTTTAGCCTGTTTTCCTTGTAAAATTATCATGGCACTCTTGTTCCACCTTGATTCAACAAAACAGTTACATCATTGAGAGCCGTGTATGCTATTTGACAATGTGTGACCGTTCTTATCCAAAGAAACTTGCATTCCAGTATTTAGAAGATCTAAAAAATGAATTCGAGAGGGTCAATGGTAGCCAAATTGAAACTGCTGCAAGGCCATATGCTTTCATCAAATTTGGTATGGTTCTTCGATCTTATATGGACATTTTTCACATTCAGCTTCTTATTAGCTACTGGGTGATAGCTTATCTGTCTCTGTTTAGATACATTCATACAGAAAACCAGGAGACTGTATTTGGATACCAGAACCCAAAGGAACCTTGCCAAGTTGAATGATGAGCTCTACGAGGTGCACCAGATTATGACTCGCAATGTTCAAGAAGTTCTTGGTGTGGGTGAAAAACTAGATCGTGAGTTTGCCACTGTCATCTATGTTTATTATGTTGAATTGTTACATCATTATGTCTTCTAGATTGATGGACGTGCAAATGATTTGTGCACATATTTACAATTAGCTATATGTAGGTATTTACCTAAAAGGCACCAGTGAGTACAGTTTCTGTTAGGTCCACAAAGTAATTGTGTTTCAACAAACCATGTTGATTTCCCCTGGATTATAGGTTATTATTACACATGCTTCTTTTGGAACCCCTAGCACATGTATAAAAGTATTATGACTGCCTTAATGCTATGTTTGCTTGATACTCCTATTTTTTGAGACATGTTCAAGCTTTGTGTGCATTATTGAACTGGTATTATTTCTGCTTAATGTTACTGTTTTTTAACATTTCATCTTCGTATTTTGAACTGGCTTGCCCCAGCGCTTCCCCTTTAGCATGACTTGTCGTGGTCTGTTCCAGTGTATTATTGCCTATGTTTTTAAGGCGTCTGTAAAGCGCCCCCCCCCCCCCCCCCCCCCCCCCCGCCTTAAAGCGAAGCGTCGCCTTAAAAACATAGATATTGCATATCCATAATCCTCAGTCCTCAGCCATGTCAATTAAGACAATTGCTCAAAGAAAGGTTTCTTTTTGCCCTTTGCAGAGGTTAGTCAATTGTCTAGTAGGTTGACCTCTGATACGAGAATGTATGCAGACAAGGCAAAGGATCTCAATCGCCAGGTACTGTCCCCCTAAATCCATTTTCCACTCCAGTTATATGTATCCAAGCAGCTAAGCCGAGTCTGAGTACCGAAACAAATGATTTATTCATGTTGGGCACAGAGATGAGTATGGCTGGTAGTCTTCTGTTTGTTTTTTCATATCATTCTTAAATGAAAAGATTCTTGAGGTAGATCTACTTTCGTTGGTTTGTAAGCATCACAGGGCTCTTTTATTCTCAAACTTTTCATTATCTTCTTTAAATTAAAGGAGTCTTGAGGTAGATCTACTTTCTTTGGTTGGTATCACAGAGCCCTCTTTTTCTCAAACTTAACAACTTGAAGATTCCATAATTAGATACTTGCTACGTTTGCCTTGTCAGTGGATTATGGTAATTTTGTTTGATAACAAGTTTGTAGTACTACCTATTTTCCTATTTGAATAACTAACATTTCCTATTTTTGTGGCTCTCTTTTCACATCAGATTGCAAAATAGCTTAAGCACATCACTTTTTTTTTGACAGAGAAGCGCATCACAGTTGAGCAGCTGCAAGCTGCATAATTATTGTCATTTCCCTTGTACAGTACTTTCTATTTTAGTTTGATTGGCCACTTCCAGCAAATTATGTTGGCTGTAATCGTCACTCCAAACAAATAAAAAACGTGCAGTAAAAAACTAACTTGGTCCCGTTGTGATCTGCCACAAACTGCTCACTAGTGCTTTGTTTTTAAGGCGTCCTGCCTAGGACGCTTGAGCGATAAGGCGCCTTTCAGCGCCTTACAAATATGCCCGTCTTAGGCGCTTAGGCGTCGCCTAGGCGCTGGAGCGGGTGGTGCTCGCCTTAGGTTGCCTTACCGCCTTAAAAACAATGGTAATATCTCCGCGCCTTCTGTTCGTGAAGCACACATTCCATTCTGTATCTGCAGTCCTATGTTCATTAACAAAGCAGAATGGGAATCTCTAGTCAACACTAGCCACCATACTTTTTCTTATTAATCTGACGCAATTGCCACTTGTGGTTTTTCAGGCCTTAATTCGGAAGTATGCCCCTGTGGCCATTGTGATGGGGATAGTACTGATGCTCTTTTGGATCAAGAACAAGATATGGTGACCCAGTGAAGCTCGACATCCTTCACTATGACGCCGAGAATTCTATGTCAACAGATGCTTCTACAGCTTATCCCGCATCCGCCTATTCAAGCGAGATTACCTTTTTAGCCGCCTTATATTGTCCCAAACAAGAGGAGCAAACAGTAAACCCGTTGTGTAGTAGTATTAGTATAGATCTGATCCTGATCCATGAGTTCTCCATGAAATCTTGGAGCCGAACATACCATGAACTATTCTATTAGAGTTGTAGATTCGACCGACATAGTAATTGGTCTTCTTTTTGTGAGCCCAACATGTAAGATCTGTCGTGCAACATATTGTATGCAGAAATGCTTTGGTCGAGATGAAATATGTTTGACATGCTACTGAAGAACAGGCCATGCCAACTTCATTTCCAATTTACCAAACTTGTTCGGTGAAATGTTTTGACACGGAAAATTCACACGATTCTAGTTGGCAATTTCGGATGATTCTAGTTGAAATTGCCTTTGTTTCCTGTAAAATCCTGCCTTAATAATTTCTTACAGTTGAACCCCCAAACCCCGAGCTAGCAGTGGCTGTGCGGGTCAGCACCGGAAGCCAAGCACCCTGCCGTCGATCGGCGAGACGCCGACGCGGCACACCTTGGACGCCTGCACCCGGTGCGTCAGCACCCGCAGCACCATCACCTTGCCCTTCACCACCAGCAGCGAGTCCACCTCCATCATGACAGCCGCAGCCGCCGGCTGCTGCGCGGACGTGTCCAGCGGCGGCGGGGTGGCCGCGGGGAAGGCCGGCACGGCGAAGGTGGTGGACCAGTGCTTGGTGCTGCCGCTGTCGATGAGGCCCGCGGGGATGTAGATGGAGCCGATCTCGCCGCCGGCGTAGGCGACGCGGAGCGAGCTGTCGAAGTGCGCGAGCGGCGCGCGGTTGGGGTTGCGCACGGAGGCCACCTGCTCGAACGTGAAGGCCACCGTGCCGTTGGCGGCCGCGAAGGACGGCAGCCGCACCGCCGCGACGGCGATCTCGGGCGGCTGCGGCCGGAAGAGGAGGAACAGCGCCGTCGCTGCCCCGCCGGCCGCGAACAGGAGGAAGGCCGCCGCCATAAGGCAGGACGCCACGGCGGAGGTGCGGCGCCGCGGGGGGCGCTCTGGCTCGTAGTAGTACGGGTACGGCCACGGGCTCGGCTCCGGCGGCCTGTCGGTGGTTGCGACGGGAGCCGCCGCCGCGCCGCCCCCCGGCACGTAGTACGGCCCCGGCCGCGGCTCCGGAGGCCTAGCCACGGTGGCGACGGGGGCCTCCCGAGCCGCGCGTCCCTCCGGCGAGCCATACAGCTGCTCCGGCGACCTGGCCACGGGGGCGACGGGAGCCTCCCGAGGAGTCTTGCGCTCCTCCGCCGCAACGTGCAGCTTCTCCGGCTGCCTGGCCACGAGGACGACGGGAGCCTCCCGGGCCGCGCGGCCCTCCGGCGCTCCGTGAAGCTGCTCCAGCGGCTTGGCCACGGGGACGATGGGAGCCTCCCGAGCGGCGCGGCCCTCCGGCTTCCCCGCCGGCCTGGCGACGTTGGCGAGGAGAGCCTCGTGAGACGCGCGGCCCTCCTCCGCGAGTCTCGGGCGGGGCCGCGGCTCCGGCGGCCTGGCCCTGTCGGCGACGGGAGGCCCGCGGGCCGTGGGCTCCTCCGCCGCGCGGAACGGCCTCGGCGCCTGGCCCAGGCGCTGCCGCGGAGGAGGCGGGCCGGCCGCGGCAGCCTCGCGGTCCGTCGGCGGGCGCATGCGCGGCGGGAGCGGGAGGGGTGGTTGCTGCTGCGGCATCGTACTCCTCCCTCGCTCGCTCGCTAGTGGAGTGTGCGCGTGGCGCCCTCGCTCGCCCTTTGTTGGCTTGCGCCGCTTTGCGAGGGCACGGCACAATAATGCTCAACAATGCTGTTGGGTGGCATGTGCGCGCCCCAGCGAGCGGAAAGACGGGGGGTGGGGACTGGGTATAGTGAGCTGCGCGCAGTGGAAGTGGAGGTGCTTTTCGACTTTGGAGACTTCTCCTCCTCCCGGATGAGATATTGAGATGAGATCCAGCTGCTGCTGTACGTTACCGCTCGCCAGTGTTCACGCATGTGAGTGACCGACCTCTGTGTGATCTCTGGCGTGGTGTGAAACCACCCCGAAAGTCGATGGGCGAATCTTGGCCGTCCATGTCCTGGATCTCGTCTCCGTCTGGGCACCAAGACTGAAGGGACGACCACGCCAATGGACAGTACGGGAAGCTTGCTTGGGCTAGACAGCAGCAGAGGGATGAGTTTGAGTTTTCTATCAGCTGCTGCTCGCCGGTAGGTGGCCAGCAGGAGTAGTTTAATTTGATCTCTCGACTATTTTCTAGTTGCTCTCCGGCTTAAGAGATACACTTTGTTGTTTCATTTATCTATTTTCCTTTCCTTTTGGGTAAAGCTACAAGATCTTAGCCTTTATAAGCAACGTGCCCGCGCTGGTTCCGCTTTGGCTCGCTGGGCCAAAGGGAGAAAAAAAAAGTACGGCGTTTTGGCTTGCTTTGGCCGCGGAGCGAGCAGGACGGGTGATGATCATCCACGGCAGAAAGCAGTGTTGGGTACACCTGTGCTTGTTGTTATAAAAAGGATTGCGTCGCCGGGACTTGAACCCGGGTCTCTCGGGTGAGAGCTGAGTATCCTAACCACCTAGACTATGACAGAGCTTACAGCTTGTATTTCCTCCGGTCCTTTTTACTCTGCATATTAGGTTTGTCTGAAGTCAATCTTATCCAACTTTAACCAAGTTTATACACAAAATTATTAACATTCACATAACAACACATTTATTATTAGATCCATCTTGAAATATATTTTTATATCATATTTATTAGATGTTATATATGTTAATATTTTCTAATATAAATTTGGTCAAACTTAACAAACTTTGACTTCAGTTAAAACTAATATACGGACTAAAAAGGACCGGAGGTATCAAGCAGGACTTATTAAAACCATACAGCTACGCATCAAGCGCGACCACTGGCGATAGCCACGTCGATTTTACCGTGCCGAGAGAAAAGAAAGGAAGAAAGGGATCGAGGTTTGTGCCGCTGAGTTAACACCTCCCCATGGCGATTGGGGTCTGCCCCTTTCTTCCCCACGTACGCGACCTGCTCTCTCTATGGTTCCCTCTCCCACACGCCTCCTCAAGCGACCCCACCTCACGCTCCCGATGCTGCGCCGACACCTCCTCCCCTTCTCTCACGGCCTCTACGAGCATCCGCAAATCCTCCCTCTTCCCTAATCTCCTTCCTTTTGCCTCTCAATCACGAATCAGGATCCATGGAGGTGTCCGACAAGTGCTACTCGATCTGCTATACGGCAGCGGCGGGGAACACCGGCCGTCGGTCTGCCTCTCGATGCTCATCCTCCGGGAGGCTGCGCGCGGAGCCTGCCGCTGAACTTCGCCTCCACATCGCCATGAAGGTGGGCTGTTCTCCCTTGGATGAGTTCTCTTGATGTTCTTCTCTTCTCTTACCTATTACTGATGCGCTTAGCGGTCGTCGATGTTGTGTGTTCACAGGTGGTTCTTCTTCTTCGCTGACCTGTTCATCCATCGCTCGTCTTGTTCGTCTCTCTGTTGTCCGGTCCTCGTCGTCGTCAAGGTACCGTTTCTGGTCTGCTTATGAGTGCTCATGGATGTGTGTGTGTGTGTGTGTGTGTGTGTGTGTGTGTGTGTGTGTGTGTGTGTGTGTGTGTGTGTGTGTGTGTGTGTGTGTGTGTTGATTTTTAATTTGTGCGTCTGTCAGTTCGTTCACGCTCGTGAGGTGTTTGTTCTTATGTCTCTTCGATTTTCCTTTCTTTCTTCTCTTGTATGAGATTTCAGAATCCCAGAACCCACATACATCAGCTGAAGTAAGATCTTAACAGTTTTGACAGTGTTGACGCCCAGGATAATCGAGCATCTGACTTGACTTGTTGGTCAGTGACAGGGTTTGGTGACCATGCACTGAGATTCTCAACCACATTGCTAAGTTTGGTCGGTTCTTGTTTTGCTTCTTTGAGCTTTTAATTTGTGCCTCTGTCAGTTCGTTCAGGCTCATTAGGTGTTTGTTCCTGCTTCAATTTTCTTTTCTTTTTCCTCTTGTATGATTTTTGGAGCAAGGTTGGTCGGTCGGTTTTTCTTTTGCTTCTTTCAGATCTTGTAGAAATAATGATGCCAGTTTTACATGTGCTGCAACAGATAATGAGGTAGATAGATGACATGGCTGAAGCCAAAGTTCTGTGTGGGTATGACATAACAGAAAATGATAGAAATCATTGTAGGTATAACAGGGCACTTTTTTTAAAACTATAACTGAATGAACAGATCGACCAAACAATTAGGAACTGGATTCACGCAGTAGAAGGAAGTAAACAGAAGGTATAGTTAAACTAAAAATAAAGGATTTCTACCAAAATTATGAGCAGCACTAACAGTACTATGAACTGAATCAAAAGAAGAGAAACAAATGTTCAGAAAATTCAAACAGAGCAGCAGAGGTTAATTCAGTTTTGAGTAATCAGAGTAGCATAGAAGAGTAAAAACTCATTGTTGCTGAATATAGAGTGTGCTTATCATGATTTACTTCCTCACAGAACTAAGCAGTGTGGTTGACTTACATTATGGTATGCTTCCTCAGGGATTGGCATCATCGGTTCATAATCAAGTTTGACTCGTTATCTAATCTGCTGGGCATATCGACTCTGCGGCTAAGGTGCGCTTCCCACTCTTTTTAACTTGTTTCGGTTGCTTGTGCTTGGATTGCGTCTGCTTATTCGCAGTTATTTTCGTTGTGCTATTTGTGATATTTGTGAGATGCCACATCTTTGATATGATCTCTTATAGCTAAGAAAAGGTAAAAAAACATCCTTTTGTCTTCCAACTCAACAATTATTTGACATTGCTAAAATAGAACCATTTTATTTTCCCTAACTATATCTTGACTATATAGGTCAAGACTGACTTGTTTTCGGCACACATGGTTCCCATTGCCTTGTTATGAAACAAGGCATAAGCAGATACCAAAATTTAGGGTCGATCGATGGGTACGAAACACATATGTCAGTGAAGTAACTTTGGGGAAGCATGAACTCAAAAATTTAGGAGCACTTGACAGCGAGACGGAGTTAACTGAAAGTAATCTACAAACTTTGAGATTTCGATTTCTGCCTCTGTTACTTTGTTGATGCTCATGAAGCGTTTCTTGTTATGTCTGCTTCAATTTTCTTTTCTTTTTTCTGTTGTGTGATTTTCCAAGCAAGGTTGTTTGGTCGATTCTTGTTTTGCTTCTTTGAGCTTTTGGTTTCTGCCTCTGTGAATACGCTCATCAGGTGTTTCTTCTTATGTGTGCCAAGCCTGCTGTGCTAGATAGATGACATGCCTGCAGCACAAGTTATGTTGAAACCAAGTCTGCTGTGAATGATAAGCAAGGTTGTTTGGTCGGTTCTTGTTTTGCTTCTTTCAGATTTCGATTTGTGCCTCATGCTATCATTATCCCATCAGAGTAGGTACAAATCAGAGGAGGTTCAATCATGTTATCATTATGGTTTCTATAATTTTATTATAGACGGATGCTTCTTTTCCCTTGTTTGTTCTATACAACAAAGTGCACTTTCGATTGATATTATTACATGTTATTAAAAGTGCAGATTGTAGTTTTGGTCACTCAAGTAAAATTGAGGGAGTCATTAACAGTAGGTGCTAATTGAGGTTGTACAAGGATATCTTCAGTTCTTGATAAAGCATAGTGCCATCTGTCTTCCCCCCCTTTTGTTCTGCCAGATCTGGTTCTTTTTAGTTTCTGTACTTGTTCTTGCTGTGGGGTTCTTGATGAGTCTCATACAGATTGATATGGTGTACATTTTTGCAAGTGTGTGTACAGTCTGAACAAGTGATTAGTATATGGCTGAGGCTGTAAATTCTCTTGGTTTTTACTTCTGGAGTTCAGCTAGATTCAGTTTTGCGGCGTTTAGTACACTGCTATTTGAGCAGGCCAGCAAAGAATTGCTTTACTGATTGTTGAGCTGTGCTGCACTTTTTCTTCACACGAAATGGCCTCTTTGTTGATCTTTTTTCCCCGTTTTCTTGGAGAGTGCTGCCTTTGCAATGGTTTGGCCATAAATTTGTTGTCTTGCGATAGCCAAATACTGAACTTCAGAGGGAGACATTCGCTGTTTTTCAGAATTTATGGAACTACAAAAAATAACTGGCTCAGCTTAATAATTCTGCTTACACCCCTGTTTGTAAAGACTTCTGTTTAGTACACGCTTGATACCTAGCAGCAGTACCCCTGTTTTGTTATTACTACCCCCGTTCCTAAATATAAGATGTTTTAGTAGTTCAATTTTAACTGCCAAAACATCTTGTTTCTAGAAACAGAGGGTGTATTTGACTGCAAGATTTGATAGCAAAGCATAGCAGTAAGTGGTCCAAAGAAAGGACACCGCTTCTCTCAAACGATTTAAATGTCTACCTAACTTGCTTCTATGAATTTCCTGCTCTATTCTTGGTATGTCCGATGGTTATATTAGCCCTGTAATCTACCGACGCATCGAAAATAATAGTTACTACAAGATCTTATCCCTGCTTACACATTTCTCAAAGAGATGATATAGGTGACACGATTATCTTGACAACATAGAGCATGTATGTTTGTTGTCGTTGTGCTTCTGTTCTGTCAACTGAGCGTGATAAATTCTCTCTGTTTGCAGCTTTCTCTCTTTTTTTCAATCTTTGCTCATATGGACACATCCTCTGCTAGCTCTTTAATTCCATTTAACTTAGAGCCTGTTCGGCAACACTCCACTCCTCTAATTTCTCAACTCCACTCCTTACTTCTCAACTCCCAACTCTACTTGCATATTTTAGAATTTTGCAAAACGTTCGGCACCCAACTCCAGCTCTTCTACGTGTGCGCATGGAGAAAAGGAATCGGGGCAAGCGGGGAGTACGAGAGATTTGTGGGGTTCTGTTTCCTATTTTTTTTCTCGAACCGGTAAGTGGCGTGTAAAAATTTGTACGAGCCATCGAGACGGAGCGCGCGGAGCGTCACTTTCCCGACTCCAGCGATTTGTACTACGGGCCGCTCCGCTCCGGATTATGAAATCTACGGAGTTGACTCGTTCGGTGCGGCTCAGCCGGCTCCCGTAGCGGAGTTGAGGAGCGGAGGGCTCCCGAACACCCCCTTAATCTCTATCTCCATTTAACTTGTTGATATAGTACCACCTCCATTACAAACCGTTCTTTTGATCTGCTGCTCTCCTTTATTTCTTTCCATTTTATCTTACTTCCAATAATTAATTTGAGGTTAAAATCCTGAAATTTAGTGATGTAATGCACCAAAATTGGGGTAGTTTTTTTTATTTATCACAAGAAATGAGTGCTACTATTATGCGTTTATTCTTGTTTTGTCATTATTCTACGATGATCAACCATGACTGTTCTTTCAAAGTGAGCTTCATTTCTCTATAGTCAACTCTTTAAATGGTATTCTTTTGAATATTTTCAGTGCCATGTTTACTTATTTTATACACTATACAGTGATGGTGAAAGACTTGAAGTAGATCATGCTAGCATTTTCCCAATGTGATGACTATGACCAATAGTTAGCCTGCACATCTTACTTTCAATGCCTTCGATCACACCGTCGCCACCTAAAAGGTATGCGCCCTTGCCCCCTTTTATTCTCTTGCCCTTTCCGCCTTGCTGGGAGAAGATGTATGTGTGTTCTGTTTTAGACAATGGTGTTCATGTAAGCGCGTTCACGCCATGTTCCCAAGTACTATGTTCTCTTTTATTTCTGGAATCGTGTCTATTCGCACAAGTACTATGCACACAGCAACACATGGTCTATACTGCTGCAAATTGTTCTGCGTTAGCTTTGAATCTGTTAGTGAAGTTGTTATTGTATGGTAACGGTGTACTTTTATGGGCTGATTAATAGAATGGATCTGTATGTGCTATAGATAGCTAATCCTTTGCAACAATTTAATAAGATGCTGAAATCAAAGGCGTGGCCTCTATTTGATCAGCACGGTATGCTATAAAACCGAGAAGAAGAGAAGGAGGAGTATGGGTGTGATTTGCTTCTGTTTTCGTTATATAATTGTAGGCTCTGTTGGTACCAAATTTTTTTTCTGGTGTAAATTTTTGCTCTTGCGATTTGTCTCTTGTAATTATCTTGAATCCTACAGTCAGTTGCATTTTTGGTACCATGTGAGAGTTTGGTCCTGCAATTCGGTTCCTACAGTCAGTTGCATTTTTCTTGTATGAAATTAAAGTGTCGTAGTTTATCAATATCACCCGAATTGGACCATCTGACATTTCATAAGCTTTATCAGTACTATGTTCTCCTTAGCTGTACTGCTGCTCCAACTGAAGGTTTGCTCTCAGTTTCAGATCTCCCTGAGTTATTCCAGAATCTATTATGCTCTTTTACATTGAATTCCTTGGGTTGAAACTGTGAGCTGTGCCTATTTTTAATTCTAAAATATATCTGCTTTGTCTAGAGAAGGTAGAACGACAAGGTTATTCAGATGTTTTACAGTATCTGATATGCCCCTTAATTAGTAAGGTGGGCTCACAAGCTTGGGTCCTGAGCCACAAGAACTCGAGAAAGGCATCATACATTCCTTTTTTTGCAAGGCACTGACAACTTCAGATACGATTGCCCATGGTGGGTTCTTCATTCTTAGGAGACATGCTGAAAAGTGTCTTCCTCTGCCAACTAGCATTGAGAACATGTTTTTTACTCCAGTTGATGTCTGCACAATTTCTGGCTTATTGAATTGTATGGTTGCTTTGCAGGACATGTCTCAGAATCCCGCATGTCAACAACTGGTAGCCAAAGATCTTCATGGAACTGAGTGGCATTTTCGTCACATTTTTTGTGATGATTTTACAATTTGAGTATTCAGCTTGAATACCCTTTAAACTTTCTGTCGTTCTGTTCTTATTGTTTTCGTATAGCGGTAGATGTCACAATTGAATGTTGAATTCTTATCACTGCAGAAAATTGCAGCATATAGTGATTCATTACTTCTTGAGTATGTTGAACTGTATCCCTGTCTGGTTCTATATCATGCCTTCCGATGTTTTGTGTTTCAGATGCTATCTTTGTATTTAAGTGTCATTTATTTAGTTATTTCAAAATTTGTTGACGCAACTTCTTACATCCAATGTCCATGTGTTATAAGATAGCAACAAAGCAAATGGAATGGGCGCTTGCCAACTTGGCGCCGCCTAACTTCCTCTCAAGAGGCGCCACCCGCAAACACCTAGTTTGTATCGAAAGCATTCACAGCCAACCTCATGTCGGCCACCAGTTTCCGCTGGAGGCGGGCGCACTGATGCCAGCTGGGACTCTCTGGGGCTCCGACGCTGTGCCATGTGCGTCTCACGTGCGGGCCCGAGAAGTCCAACTGCGCCGTTTCCGACAGTACGCACGCACACCACGCGAACCGCAGGTTGCAAGCTACCACGAGCCACGCCTATAAGATGGCGGCCGTGTCCTCCACGAGCCACGCCTATAAATCGGCAACCTTTCGGAGAAGCGTCTTCGACCGAATCCACCGCCTTCATCCATGGCCGAGCACGTGAGCCACCAGGCCGACGCGTCGCTGGGCCACGTACAGATCAGCCATCCACAGATCTCCCACGCAACCGATCCATCCGGCCGGCCGGCCGGCGGTGCGCATATGGCCGTCTCTGTGTCGTTCGTCCGTCGATCTCTCTATGTGCGCATATGGCTACTGGTTTAGGTAATTAACGTGGTTGCGTTGCAGGACACGGCCGGCCATTGTGGGCACGACGCCGCGGGGACGGCTCACGACGCGGCCGGTGCGGGAGCCAACCAGGCCGGCGGAGTTATGCAGGAGGTGGACGGGCAGGCGCAGCTGGTCGTGCAGAGCGCCGTCGACGCCGCCACGGGGGCCGTCAAGAATGCCACCGGCCTCGGCGGCAACTAGGCCGGCAGCGCGCGTGCGCAGGCATGGCTCTCTCCTGATCCCGCAGCGATGCTAGACTTACGGACAAGTTTTACGGATTAGAAGTTACAGGGTGAGATGACATGAACTGATTTATGGGAAGCAGACCCCACCGGGAAATGCAGGGGGTGGGGGGCAAATTAGGGAGGGGCAAGTCAGTCCGTAGGAGTGATTCCGTGAAAACGGCCCGTACATTGAGCATTTTCGCCTGACAACGATGCTAGACTTACGGACAAGTTTTACGGATTAGAAGTTACAGGATGAGATGGCATGAACTGATTTGGGGGAAGCAGACCCCACCGGGAAATGCAGGGGGTGGGGGGCAAATTAGGGAGGGGCAGGTCAGTTCGTAGGAGTGATTCCATGAAAACGGCCCGTACGTTGAGCATTTTCGCCTGACAGCGATGCTAGACTTACGGACAAGTTTTACGGATTAGAAGTTACAGGGTGAGATGGCATGAACTGATTTGGGGGAAGCAGACCCCACCGGAAAATGCAGGGGGTGGGGGGCAAATTAGGGAGGGACAGGTCAGTCCGTAGGAGTGACTCCGTAAAAACGGCCCGTACGTTGAGCATTTTCGCCTGATAGCGATGCTAGACTTACGGACAAGTTTTACGGATCAGGTCCCGTCTGTTGCCAGGGTTTGGATGGGGCCCTGCAACTAGACGCGTATACCTAGCTCCTACTCGTAGACTCGTAGTACGTACCTACGCATTACCAGCATCAATACCAACATTTGTTTTCTTTTTCCACTATTACTTTTATTTGTTTCTCAATCTAGCTAGAGTGGTTTGATTCTTGCCTACTCTGTAGCGACCAGACCTCAAACGGTCTGATCTCTGTGCTCAGGTGTCATCCCTGGATCAGTAATGCTGACACCACACAGTACTTGAAGGATTTATAACAGAATATCAATCACACACTTATTACATCGAGTGTCTCAATAGAGAACTTATTACAATAAATATGGCTTAAGGTCATCTAATAACGATAACAGCGGAAAGCTCGGAAGATAAGTGAGTCCATCAACTCCAACGACATCACCGAGTATAGAACCACGACCTAAAAACTCCTTAATCGTCGTCTGAAAAGTCTGCAACATTGACGTTGCAGCCCGAAACGGGTCAGCACATGGAATATGCTGGCAAGGTAACACATAGAGAGTAATGGAATGATACAGCTATACTATATGCATATTTGGCTGGTGGAAAGCTCTATGGTTACAGTTTTACGTAAAGCCAATTTTTCCCTACTGCAAAGGAATAAATTTTATTTAACTATCATGGTAGTTGTTAAACATTGAGAATGGTTGACAGCATCCTCAATCCCAGTTAAGCATCATCATTAAACAAAACCCAACAAAATTAATTTAGAGTAACATGTTGAGATTCACATGATAATCCAAGTACTAGATACTCAAGATCTCCATAACCGGGGACACGGCTAACCATGATTAGTTTATACACTCTGCAGAGGTTTGCGCACTTTTCCCCACAAGACTCGATCGCCTCCGTTTGGTTTCTCGCACTTCATGGTGTTTGAGAAGACGGATGACCGAGACATAGTCTTTCAGAAGCGCTAGCACCTTACGATGGATAGACCGTCACACCTACTTTCCCCTACATCTGCTAGTCTACCCTGTAAGAGTTCGCACGACTTAATCAACTATGCTAGAGCACATAATAGCTTGTGGCTGCACACGGAAGTTTCTAGTATGAAAAATCTCATGATCCCTTCGGGCCTGGGTGGCGGTCAAAAAAACAGGCAATCCTGGAATACCCAGGTACCTCAATCCACCCAGATGTGTGTTTAAGTTGCCATCTTAGATAAACCATTAATTAACAAACTCACATCTGTCATGGATATCACTCACCCAATCCACGTCTACTAGCATAGCATGACACAATAGGCAAATGTAGAAGTAACTCCCAAAGGTTTGATAATAAACAGGTAATATGTACTACCTCAACTACTTCCCATCCCACAATTTAATTAGATCCTAATCATGCAATGTTTGAGGATTGATCTAATGCAATAAAACTGGGTAGTAGGAGGTATGATCAAAGTGTTACTTGCCTTGCCGATGATCCGTGAAACCTAGAGATTCGAAGTAACAGGCGGCGCACTACGGGTATTCTATCGCAGACAAACAAACAAGCATACAATAAGTATTCATCTAATGCACGGGTAAAACTCAAATAAGAGATCTAACCAGAAGGTTCAACTTAAGAACTCCGGTTTGCAAAAAGAATCAAATCAAACGAAGCAACGAAAGTCAAACGGCAAAAGAAACAGGCTTCGTTTACTATTCTGGATCTAGGGCAATTTTTACAGTGGCAAAAACTTGTTTAAGTTGGTTAAACGGATAGAGGGTTTCGAGACAAAACTCCAGGCGCTTGAAACGCCTGATTCCGATAAACGAGCGAAAAGTTATACTAAAACAAAAATCGGTTCAGGAATCGCGATGAGAAAAATCACGGATTTAATCCGAGAAAAAGAAAAACGACGAACGTTCGCTAGAACGAACGAACGGACGAACGCTCGCTAATTAAATAAATCAGAAAAACTGATCTATTTAAAAAAAACCGAAACTAAAAAACGACAAAACCGCCGGAAAAACCGAATGGTTTTTTTTTCGAAAAAGAAAAAAAATCTACCGGCAACTCCGGCGACGGCGCGGCGGCGCGGCGACGCAGCGGCGGGGCGGCGCTAGGGTTCGGGCTGCAGGGTCGGGTGCCCCGGCTTTTAAAGGCCGGCCCCGGAGGAGTGCGGGCCTAACACGGCCCGTAGGTCAGTTTCGTTTTTTTTAAATTATTCCGCGCAGAAAAACAAATAAAAGAAATATTAAACGGACTCCAAAAATCCCGAAATAAATTTTCCCGGACTTCTAAAATCAAGTCGCACAAGGTGAACATTTATTTGGGGCCTAAATGTAATTTTGAAAAACGAACATTTTTCCTGAATTCAAATAAAATAACGGAAAACTCCGAAATAAAATCTTATTTGATTTTTATTATTAAATCCTCAATATTTCTTTATTTTGGGAAATTCATTTTATTCCCTCTCTCATATTTTTGTATAGAAATAATTGACGATAAAATAATTAAATCAAATGATCCTATTCTCAAAATTTGAGTAAACTCAAATATGAAAATAACGAAATCCCCAACTCTCTCCATGGGTCCTTGTGTTGCATAGAATTTCTAGGATCAGAACCAAAAACAAATAAATTATGATATGCAATGATGATCTAATGTATAAAATTCCAAATTAAAAATTTGGGATGTTACAAACCTACCCCCTTAAGATGAATCTCGCCCTCGAGATTCGGGTTGGCTAGAAAATAGGTGAGGGTGGTCCTTGAGCAAATCTTCCTCTTGCTCCCAGGTGGCTTCATCCTCCGTGTGGTGGCTCCACTAAACCTTGCAAAACTTGATAACCTTGCTGCGGGTGACTCGACTGGCATACTCTAGAATCTTAACTGGTTTCTCCTCATAGGTCAAATCATTGTCCAATTGAATTGCTTCTAGTGGTACCGTATCTCTCAGCGGTATGTCAGCCATCTCCGCGTGGCACTTCTTCAACTGAGAAACGTGGAACACATCATGAACTCATGACAATCCTTCGGGCAATTCCAACTTGTAGGTCACTTCTCCCATACGTTCCAATACTCTGTATGGTCCTACAAATCGTGGCGCTAACTTTCCCTTAACACCAAAGCGCTTTGTTCCCCGAAGTGGGGATACTCGAAGATAAACTCTGTCTTCGACTTCGTAAACTGTCTCCTTGCGTTTGGAATCTGCATAGCTCTTCTGCCTGGATTGAGCTACCTTGAGCCTATCGCGAATCAATTTCACCTTCTGTTCAGACTCCTTAATCAAATCAGGTCCAAACAACTGGCGGTCTCCAACTTCATCCCACGACAACGGTGTCCTGCACCTCCTTCCGTACAAGGCTTCGAAAGGGGCCATCTTTAAACTAGATTGATAGCTGTTGTTGTAAGAGAACTCGACATATGGCAAATTCTCGTCCCCACTAGATCCATAATCTAGCGCACAAGCTCTCAGCATGTCCTCCAAAATATGATTGACTCTCTCGGTCTGTCCATCGGTCTGTGGATAAAAAGCTGTGCTGAACTCTAGCCTGGTACCCAAAGTTTCGTGCAACTGATTCCAGAACTTTGAGGTAAACTGGGTTCCTCTATCTGATACTATACTCCTCAGAACTCCATGTAAGCATACAATTGTCACATCCCTAGTCTGGTATGACCTAGGCTAGCTAGCCATTTGTGCATCATATTTAAATTTCATTTAAATTTGAAATGAGGATTGGTAGAACCCTCAGAATCATTTTTGTAAAATGACCCAAATAAAAATTTCTCCAAAAGGGTCCAAGAAAATGCTCATGTTGCCCTCTGAAAATATTGGACAGAGATAAAAATCAAAACAATATTTTTAGGAGCTCATGGACATTTATTTTGGCCATTTGGATTAATTCGATAAATATTTGCACTGGAAATATATTTCTATATATATGAAATATGGTCCAAAAATTATGCCAATTATAAAAGAGCTCTGGAATAATACCATTAGCCCCTACAAAAATTGGCATAATAAAATAAAATGGTTTAGTATTTTTATTAAACCAAACAAATGCCAGAAAAGTAGAAAAGAAAACAAATTAGAAAAACGCCTACCTGTGCTCACCTGAGGCCTGGCACTGTGCGGCCCAGCTGGCCGGCCCAGCCGACTGGCTAGCGCCAGTCGTCCTCCACCTCCCGCCAGGAGGCCAGGGCGTGTGGCCGACGCGTGCGCACCGCCGTGCCGCCACGGCACCTGCCTGCCTGTCCTCCCCCCCGACGCCTGGACGTCCGGAACGTCGCCACGCAGCCGCCCCGGTCCTTTTCCCCTCCCTCTCGCTCTCCATCCTCCCTTGGACATCTCCCTCTCCCCGCGCCCGAAGCGCTGCCGCCGCCGCAGCCCACCACCGACGCGCTCCCCGCCGTCCCCTCGCCCCTCAGTGGAGTCCACGAGCTCCGCCACAACCCCCTCCACCTCCTCGTCGAGCCACGAACCTCCGGACGGCCTCCATCGCCGCCACCGTCCTCGTCTTCAACCTCGGCCGTCCGAGATCGTCTTCGCCGCCCTGCTCTGCTCCGGCCTTCCCCGAGCAAGCCGACCAGCCCATCGACCTCCCCGTGAGCCTCTGCTTCGAACCCCTCTCCTCCTCCTCGCGATTACGCCATCTAGGCCTCAATTCCGCCATGGCCGAAGCTCGCCTCCGCTCGAGCTTGTCGCCGGCGTTGCTCCGGCGACCCTTTGGCCACGCCAGTGCACCTAGCACTCTCGCCGCACCTCGTAGTGCCCTGCTAGCGCTTTAGTTCGCGCATTTGCACGCTGCAGCCGCGCCCCCGAACACAGCCGAACTCCGGCGGCCGCAAACGTGGTCGCCGACGTCGTTCTCGGCCACCCCAGCTCCGGCCGAGGGCACTACTCGACGCGCCGCATCGCCAGCTCTTCGAAGAGCCTAAACACGCCTCGAACGGAGCCCTGTGGGTGATTCCCGCGGCGTTCCGCCGTCTCGGGCCTCGCCGGCGGCTAAACGCCGGCGAGTTGACCGGGTTTGACCCCCCAGGGTCGCTGACCAGTGGGCCCGACCCCCCTAACCTTTTAATTAAATTAAATTAACCCCTGTTAACCCCCCTGTCACTGACGTGTGGGTCCCACACGTCAGGTTTGACCCGGACCAGCCCAGTTGACCGCTGACGTCGTGCTGACGTCATGCTGACGCAATATATATTTCTGGATTAAATTAAATCAGAAAATTCCAGAAATTGTTTTAAACTTCAAAAATTCATAACAATTCAACCGTAGCTCAGATTAAAATAATTTATATATGAAAAATTATCAGAAAAATGCAATCTTTCCATCTATACTAGTTTCATGCATGACAAACCAACTTATACATGCTGAATATGGGAAAACACATTATGGCATATATAAGAGACTTAATTTAGAAATGCATTTGAACCTTTGGTTCAAATGGACTTCAAACCAAATGTTTACTAGTTGCATTAGCTCAAACAGCATCACATCTACATGCCATGTTCATGCATCATATTGTTGCATATGATTGTGTATTGATTGCCGGCACCGTTCCTTCTCGATAGGTCCTGCTCCGGAGACGTTCCAGAGTACCTGTCTGTGAAGCAGTGCCTCCCTTGTTGATTTACCAGGCAAGCAAACCCCCTTGTTCATTTCGATAAAACCCTACTCTCTCGCTCCTGCTCTCAGTTATTGCATTAGGACAACAACGATTCATCTGCTACTTTGTGCTGCGGTAGTTGAACCCATTCCTCTGCATGACCTGTCATTGCCACAGTAAATAGTTGAAACCCACTAGCATGTGTAGGAGTTGATTGAAGCCACTGTTGTGTTCCTACCATGCTATGCCTGCTATTGCTTAGAGTTGTGTCAGGTCTGGTTCATTGGGAATGAATTGGAGTGTCACGATATGTTCTGATGCTGAGAGTGAAGTGTGTGAACACGATTTGGTAAAGGTAGCGGTGAGAGGCCATGTAGGAGTACATGGTGGGTTGTCTCATTGGAACCGTCCTTAAGCACTGAGTTCTATGTATGTTGTCCAATGACTCGATACTACCACACATTGGGTTCGGTAACTCGACCCCTCTCGACTTATTAACCAACTTGGTCTCTGTCCAGGAGTCGCAACTAGTTTCTGGTGTTTGTAGGTAGTGCTATTTTTCTACCAAGTGGCACCCGGCAGGGTGGGCTTGGGACAGACTAGGCACACGTGGCCCGGTGTACCGAGTGGCACCCGGTTGGTGGGCTCGGGAACCCTGCTCACATCGTTTGGGGCCGTAAGCGACACCCCGGCCGGATCTCCTTGCGGATGGAACCCGAATAGGCGATAAACCTGGACTAGAGTCTTGTGTGGTTAGTCAGGTCGTGGCCGACACCCTCGCCAGGCTTCCGCTTGAAGGTTGCCGAGATACATGACGTGTACATGGCGGTAAGTGGCGAGAGCGTGTGTGAAGAAGTACACCCCTGCAGGGTTAACATGATCTATTTGAATAGCCGGGTCCGCGGTTATGGACTTCTTGGATGCTTACATGGTACATAGACAACTTGAAGTGGATACTATAAAATGCTCAAGACAAGTGTGAGTGCTATGGATGGCCTTCTCGTAGGGAGACGGGGATGAATCCATAGTAGTGTATTGTGTGGTGATTAGTGGACTCGTGTACGTTGTTTCACCTCAAGAGTTTCTGGTAGTCGTAGAACAGGATAGCCACAGAGTCAAAGCTGGCTTGCTGCAACTAAACCCCACATTACCCTCTTGATACAGATGCATGTATGATAGGATCTGATGTAAGTCTTGCTGAGTACCTTTGTACTCATGTTGCTTTATTTATGTTTTTGCAGCGGAGACTTCGGTCTTACTAGGGTTCTCTGGACTTCGACTAGTAGCTAGTACCTCAGCTACGATCTTGATCGGATGTGTAGATAGTCAGGCTCTTCAGCCTTTTTCATTTGTAGATGTCTGTACCCAGACATGTAATGCTTCCGCTTGTTGCTTGATTGCTCTGACTGTTGGGTCATGTGACCCCTGTTTGTAATAATGCTATGATGGCTCTTCTGAGCCTTTATCTATATGTTTGTTGAGTTATGCTGTGATGCCATGTTGTACAGCACATACTTGCATGTTATGCGTACGTGTAATGTGTATTGCTATGTGTGGGATCTGACTATCTAGTTGTTGATTCTTAGTAGCCTCTCTTACCGGGAAATGTCTCCTAGTGCTTCCACTGAGCCCTGGTAGCTTGCTACTGCTCCGGAACACTTAGGCAGGCCGGCATGTGTCCTTCTTCGATCCTGTGTCTGTCCCTTCGGGGAAATGTCACGCGATGAATACCAGAGTCCTGCTAGCCCGCTACAGCCCGGTTCACCGGAGTCCTGTTAGCCCAGTGCTACAGCCTGGATTCACTCGCTGATGACCGACACGTTCGATGCTGGGTCATGGATGCCTGTCCCTGTAAGTTTGTGCCACTTTGGGTTTACGACTAGCCATGTCAGCCCGGGCTCTTTATCATATGGATGCTAGCGACACCATCATATACGTGTGCCAAAATGCGCAAACGGTCCCGGGCAAAGGTAAGGCGACACCCGTGGGAATACCGTGCGTGAGGCTGCAAAGTGATATGAGGTATTACATGCTAGATCGATGTGGCATTGAGTCGGGGTCCTGACAGCTTTGGTATCAGAGTCTGACTGCCTGTAGGTTTACCAAGCCATACTGGTCGAAGTTGAGTCTAGAAATTCTTTAGTTATGTAAGGGAATTGATTGTGGGAAGGAACGTAAGGCTCTTTTACTCCTTTACCTCATGGCCTTCTGATCTGAGTCCTCCTATCTTCCTACGGGGTTAAGGAACTAGGCTTCTCTTCCGTCTATCAGGATCACGTGTTACTACTCCGTAGTTCCATAGGACTGGTTGATCAGAGTCATACCCCAGTTTTGAGTATTTCCGGTGTAGTCTGTTTAGTATGATCTCAGAACCTTGAGTAATACTGATGAATATGTTACCACCCCATTTTTAGTAGGATGTCTCATTCTGAGCATTTTACTGCCGTTATGCTGCCGGAATTTCCCTAGGAGTTCGAGTGATACTAATCCCTTGTCCTACATTCTACAGTCCATAGTTGATGCTGATTCCGTCGCTGGTTTCGTTTCACCAGGATGTCATCAAGTTCTGTTGTTCGTAGCCAGAACCACGGTGATGGTAGGGATGAGGATCCTCCTGACCAGCCTTCGATGACAGAGTTCATGTTAGAGATGGAGAGGAACAAGCGTGAGTCTAATCGTTTGTTGGCACGTATCGAGGAGAACACCGCACATCAGTTCAAAGGGCCTGCTACCATTCATGATTTCATTCGCTTGCACCCACCTACTTTTCATCATTCCATCGAGCCACTCGATGCAGATGATTGGCTCCGTAGCATCACTCATAAGCTGCGTTCTGCGAAGGACAAGGTCACCTATGCTGCATACCACCTGGAAGGTCCTGCTAGTCTTTGGTGGCAGAACTATGAGGCTATGCTTCCAGCTGGCCAGATTCCTACCTGGAGAGATTTCACTGAGGCTTTTCGCGAGCATCACATTCCTGAGGCCCTCCTTGATCGCAAGAGAGAAGAGTTCTGTAGTCTCACCCAGAGTAAGATGGCTGTTGATGCTTATAGCAGAGAGTTCGAGAACCTCGCCCGCTATGCCACAGAAGAAGTGTCCACGGACGCCAAGAAGCAAGCTAGGTTCCGGAAGGGTCTCAACCCCAAGTTGCGTCGTGATCTCCACCTGCATCATTGTGATACATTCCAAGCCCTTGTGAACAAGGCCATCAATGCAGAGACAGCTCAGCTCACTTACGAGGAGTCTCGTAAGCACACCCGTAATTTGGGATCTTCTTCTGGCTCTAGTTCCCAGAAGCACCGGATTTGGGTTCCAAACTCCGCTCTTCCTTCCGGATATGCACCAAGGCCATCCCATGTGGTGCCCTCCCCAGCTCAGTCATATGTTCCACCCAGGCCTACTGGTAGACCGCTTGTCAGTGCGGGTCCACGTCCAACCTCAGGGACTTGCTTCACATGCGGGAAGCCAGGACACTATGCACGTGATGCTCTCAGACTAGTTATGCTCCACCCCAGCCGAGAAGACTGTTGGCTGTATTAAGCCATCACGCCAGATGATCAGTGTCAAGTCAGTTCCCACTGAATGTGGACGTGTGCATCACGTCTCAGCTAAAGACGCTCATGATGATCCGGATGTTGTTCTTGGTACCCTCCTTGTCAATTGTCACCCAGCATCAGTTCTATTCCATACTGGAGCATCTCACTCCTTCATTTCTGAAGGCTATGCTCGTTTGCACGACATGTCATTTTGTGATATGCCAACTCCGCTTGAAATCCAAACCCCAGGGTCTAGATGGCAGACCACCAGAATCAGCCATGGTAACGAAATCCTTGTTGATAGACTTGTATTCCTTGCATCACTTGTAGCCCTCAAGTCCTCAGATATTAACATCATCTTGGGTATGGACTGGATGACAGCTCATCATGCCAAGATTGATTGTTACACAAGATCTGTTCAGCTTACACACCCATCTGGCAAGATAGTCACCGTCTCCACTAGAGTTGCAAAGCGTCAGCTCTATTCTCTTAATGCCAGCCCTCTTCCAGACCTTGAAGATATCCCGGTAGTCCGTGACTTTCCGGATGTCTTTCCAGAGGAACTGCCAGGTGTTCCACCTGACAGAGATGTAGAGTTCGTCATAGATCTTATCCCAGGAACAGCTCCAATCTCCCGGAGACCTTACAAGATGGCACCCCTAGAATTAGCCGAGCTTAAGAAACAACTCGATGAGTCCTTGCAAAAGGGTTTCATCCGTCCCAGCTCTTCTCCTTGGGCTTGCCCCGTCCTCTTCGTCAAGAAGAAGGATGGTACGGACCGGATGGTTGTAGATTATCGTCCCGTTAATTTGGTCACGATAAAGAACAAGTATCCGCTTCCCAGGATCAACGACCTGTATGATCAGCTCGCTGGATCCTCAGTCTTCTCCAAGATGGATTTAAGGTTAGGCTACCACCAAATCAAGATCAGAAACGGGGACATTCCCAAGACAGCTTTTGTCACTCGTTATGGCCAGTACGAGTACACCGTCATGTCCTTTGGCCTAACCAACGCCCCAGCCACATTCTCCCGCTTGATGAACTCGATCTTCATGGAGTACTTAGATAAGTTCGTCGTGGTTTACCTCGATGATATTCTTATTTACTCGAAGAACGAGGAAGAGCATGCCGAACATCTTAGACTTGTTTTAGAAAAACTCAGAGAGCACCGCCTTTATGCCAAGTTCTCCAAGTGTGAATTTTGGTTGTCAGAAGTGACCTACTTAGGCCACGTAATCTCTGGTAAGGGCATTGCTGTCAATCCCGAGAGAGTTCAAGGCCGTTCTCGATTGGACTCCACCTGAGACCGTTAAACAAGTTAGGAGTTTCCTTGGTCTAGCCAGCTATTGTCGCCGCTTTGTTGAAAACTTCTCCAAAGTAGCCAAACCCCTCACGGAACTTCTCAAGAAAGATAAAAAGTTCGAGTGGTCCCCACAGTGTGAGTACAGTTTTCAGGAACTGAAAAGACGCCTGACTTCTGCTCCCATACTTGTGCCACCGGATTTCACTAAAGACTTTATTATCTACTGCGACGCCTCACGACAGGGACTAGGTTGCATTCTTATGCAGGATCGTCATGTGATTGCCTATGCATCTCGACAGTTGCATCCACATGAGGAGAATTATCCTACACATGATCTAGAGCTTGCAGCCGTAGTCTATGCACTCAAGACCTGGCGACATTACCTCCTTGGTAAACGTTGCGAGATCTACACCGATCACCAGAGTCTCAAGTATATCTTCACCCAACCAGATCTGAACCTTAGGCAAAGACGTTGGTTGGAGTTGATCACAGATTATGATCTAGGGATTACCTACACCCCAGGCAAAGCCAATGTCATGGCTGATGCTCTAAGCCGTAAATCCTATTGCAACAATCTCATGTTGCAGCAAGGCCAACCACTTCTCCATGAGGAATTCTGTAAGCTTAACCTTCACATTGCTCCTCGCGGATTCCTTTCTACCTTGGTGGCGAAACCTACCCTTGAGGATCTTATCATCGAAGCCAGAAGCATGATACGGGGATTACCCGGATCAAGAGAAACATTAAGAAGGGAGTTGGTGGATGTTTCTCTATGGATGATCGTGGTGTTGTTTTCTTTGAGAATCGCTTGGTGGTTCCCAAGAAGCAACATCTTCGGCAGTTGATTCTTAAGGAGGCGCATGAATCCCCTCTCACGATTCATCCCGGTAGTACTAAGATGTATCAGGACCTACGCCAGAGGTTCTGGTGGACTAGGATGAAGAGAGAAATCGCTGAGTTCATTGCTAAATGTGACGTATGTCGTCGCGTTAAGGCAGAGCATCAAAGACCCGCTGGCACCCTTCAGCCTTTAGCTATTCCTGAATGGAAATGGGATAAAGTTGGTATGGACTTCATCACCGGCTTTCCCAGGACCAAGAGAGGGAATAACGCTATCTTCGTAGTCATTGATCGTCTTTCCAAAGTGGCTCACTTCCTCCCTGTTCGAGAAAATATCACTGCTAGTCAGCTTGCTGACTTATATATTTCTCGAATAGTGTCACTTCATGGTGTTCCACTAGAGATCAATTCAGACCGTGGCAGTCTTTTCACTTCTCATTTCTGGGAGAGTTTCCAAACTGCCATGGGAACCCATCTTTCCTTCAGTACCGCTTTCCACCCTCAGTCGAGTGGTCAGGTGGAACGGGTCAATCAAATTCTCGAAGACATGCTCAGAGCTTGCGTTATCTCATTCGGTATGGATTGGGAGAAATGTCTTCCTTTCGCCGAGTTTGCTTATAACAATAGCTATCAATCCAGCCTCAAGAAAGCTCCTTTTGAGGTTCTCTATGGACGAAGATGTCGAACACCTTTGAACTGGTCAGAAACCGGTGAAAGACAATTCTTTGGACCGGATATGATCCAGGAGGCAGAAGAGCAAGTTCGCATCATTCGTGAGAATTTGAAAACAGCCCAGTCTCGTCAGAAAAGCCAGTACGATCGTCATCATAAGGATATGACTTATGAAATTGGCGACCAAGCTTACCTTCGGGTTACTCCTTTGAAGGGTACCCATCGTTTCGGTATCAAGGGCAAGTTGGCTCCTCGTTACATTGGTCCTTTTCGTATTCTCGCTAAACGAGGAGAGGTTGCCTACCAATTGGAACTACCCCCACATCTTTCTCGAGTTCATGATGTCTTCCACGTCTCTCAACTCAGGCGTTGCTTCTCGGATCCCATCCGCGGAGTGGACCACGAAACGCTTGATCTCCAAGATAACCTCACATACCGAGAGTACCCGGTTCGCATTCTTGATCAAGCAGAGCGTGTTACCCGACGTCAGAACATCAAGTTTCTCAAAGTTCAGTGGTCTCATCATTCCGAGAGAGAAGCTACTTGGGAGCGAGAAGATCGTCTTCGACTGGAGTACCCCGCTTTCTTTCCGTCGACCCCTGAATCTCGGGACGAGATTTTTTCAAGTGGGGGCGAGTTGTCACATCCCTAGTCTGGTATGACCTAGGCTAGCTAGCCATTTGTGCATCATATTTAAATTTCATTTAAATTTGAAATGAGGATTGGTGGAACCCTCAGAATCATTTTTTTAAAATGACCCAAATAAAAATTTCTCCAAAAGGGTCCAAGAAAATGCTCATGTTGCCCTCTGAAAATATTGGACAGAGATAAAAATCAAAACAATATTTTTAGGAGCTCATGGACATTTATTTTGGCCATTTGGATTAATTCGATAAATATTTGCACTGGAAATATATTTCTATATATATGAAATATGGTCCAAAAATTATGCCAATTATAAAAGAGCTCTGGAATAATACCATTAGCCCCTACAAAAATTGGCATAATAAAATAAAATGGTTTAGTATTTTTATTAAACCAAACAAATGCCAGAAAAGTAGAAAAGAAAACAAATTAGGGAAAAGACCTACCTGTGCTCACCTGAGGCCTGGCACTGTGCGGCCCAGCTGGCCGGCCCAGCCGACTGGCTAGCGCCAGTCGTCCTCCACCTCCCGCCAGGAGGCCAGGGCGTGTGGCCGACGCGTGCGCACCGCCGTGCCGCCACGGCACCTGCCTGCCTGTCCTCCCCCCCGACGCCTGGACGTCCGGAACGTCGCCACGCAGCCGCCCCGGTCCTTTTCCCCTCCCTCTCGCTCTCCCTCCTCCCCTGGACATCTCCCTCTCCCCGCGCCCGAAGCGCTGCCGCCGCCGCAGCCCACCACCGACGCGCTCCCCGCCGTCCCCTCGCCCCTCAGTGGAGTCCACGAGCTCCGCCACAACCCCCTCCACCTCCTCGTCGAGCCACGAACCTCCGGACGGCCTCCATCGTCGCCACCGTCCTCGTCTTCAACCTCGGCCGTCCGAGATCGTCTTCGCCGCCCTGCTCTGCTCCGGCCTTCCCCGAGCAAGCCGACTAGCCCATCGACCTCCCCGTGAGCCTCTGCTTCGAACCCCTCTCCTCCTCCTCGCGATTACGCCGTCTAGGCCTCAATTCCGCCATGGCCGAAGCTCGCCTCCGCTCGAGCTTGTCGCCGGCGTTGCTCCGGCGACCCTTTGGCCACGCCAGTGCACCTAGCACTCTCGCCGCACCTCGTAGTGCCCCGCTAGCGCTTTAGTTCGCGCATTTGCACGCTGCAGCCGCGCCCCCGAACACAGCCGAACTCCGGCGACCGCAAACGTGGTCGCCGACGTCGTTCTCGGCCACCCCAGCTCCGGCCGAGGGCACTACTCGACGCGCCGCATCGCCAGCTCTTCGAAGAGCCTAAACACGCCTCGAACGGAGCCCTGTGGGTGATTCCCGCGGCGTTCCGCCGTCTCGGGCCTCGCCGGCGGCTAAACGCCGGCGAGTTGACCGGGTTTGACCCCCCAGGGTCGCTGACCAGTGGGCCCGACCCCCCCCTAACCTTTTAATTAAACTAAATTAACCCCTGTTAACCCCCCTGTCACTGACGTGTGGGTCCCACACGTCAGGTTTGACCCGGACCAGCCCAGTTGACCGCTGACGTCGTGCTGACATCATGCTGACGCAATATATATTTCTGGATTTAAATTAAATCAGAAAATTCCAGAAATTGATTTAAACTTCAAAAATTCATAACAATTCAACCGTAGCTCAGATTAAAATAATTTATATATGAAAAATTATCAGAAAAATGCAATCTTTCCATCTGTACTAGTTTCATGCATGACAAACCAACTTATACATGCTGAATATGGGAAAACACATTATGGCATATATAAGAGACCTAATTTAGAAATGCATTTGAACCTTTGGTTCAAATGGACTTCAAACCAAATGTTACTAGTTGCATTAGCTCAAACAGCATCACATCTACATGCCATGCTCATGCATCATATTGTTGCATATGATTGTGTTTTGATTGCCGGCACCGTTCCTTCTCGATAGGTCCTGCTCCGGAGACGTTCCAGAGTACCTGTCTGTGAAGCAGTGCCCTCCCTTGTTGATTTACCAGGCAAGCAAACCCCCTTGTTCATTTCGATAAAACCCTACTCTCTCGCTCCTGCTCTCAGTTATTGCATTAGGACAACAACGGTTCATCTGCTACTTTGTGCTGCGGTAGTTGAACCCATTCCTCTGCATGACCTGTCATTGCCACAGTAAATAGTTGAAACCCACTAGCATGTGTAGGAGTTGATTGAAGCCACTGATGTGTTCCTACCATGCTATGCCTGCTATTGCTTAGAGTTGTGTCAGGTCTGGTTCATTGGGAATGAATTGGAGTGTCACGATATGTTCTGATGCTGAGAGTGAAGTGTGTGAACACGATTTGGTAAAGGTAGCGGTGAGAGGCCATGTAGGAGTACATGGTGGGTTGTCTCATTGGAACCGTCCTTAAGCACTGAGTTCTATGTATGTTGTCCAATGACTCGATACTACCACACATTGGGTTCCGGTAACTCGACCCCTCTCGACTTATTAACCAACTTGGTCTCTGTCCAGGAGTCGCAACTAGTTTCTGGTGTTTGTAGGTAGTGCTATTTTTCTACCAAGTGGCACCCGGCAGGGTGGGCTTGGGACAGACTAGGCACACGTGGCCCGGTGTACCGAGTGGCACCCGGATGGTGGGCTCGGGAACCCTGCTCACATCGTTTGGGGCCGTAAGCGACACCCCGGCCGGATCTCCTTGCGGATGGAACCCGAATAGGCGATAAACCTGGACTAGAGTCTTGTGTGGTTAGTCAGGTCGTGGCCGACACCCTCGCCAGGCTTCCGCTTGAAGGTTGCCGAGATACATGACGTGTACATGGCGGTAAGTGGCGAGAGCGTGTGTGAAGAAGTACACCCCTGCAGGGTTAACATGATCTATTCCAATAGCCGGGTCCGCGGTTATGGACTTCTTGGATGCTTACATGGTACATAGACAACTTGAAGTGGATACTATAAAATGCTCAAGACAAGTGTGAGTGCTATGGATGGCCTTCTCGTAGGGAGACGGGGATGAATCCATAGTAGTGTATTGTGTGGTGATTAGTGGACTCGTGTACGTTGTTTCACCTCAAGAGTTTCTGGTAGTCGTAGAACAGGATAGCCACAGAGTCAAAGCTGGCTTGCTGCAACTAAACCCCACATTACCTCTTGATACAGATGCATGTATGATAGGATCTGATGTAAGTCTTGCTGAGTACCTTTGTACTCATGTTGCTTTATTTATGTTTTTGCAGCGGAGACTTCGGTCTTACTAGGGTTCTCTTGGACTTCGACTAGTAGCTAGTACCTCAGCTACGATCTTGATCGGATGCTGTAGATAGTCAGGCTCTTCAGCCTTTTTCATTTGTAGATGTCTGTACCCAGACATGTAATGCTTCCGTTTGTTGCTTGATTGCTCTGACTGTTGGGTCATGTGACCCCTGTTGTAATAATGCTATGATGGCTCTTCTGAGCCTTTATCTATATGTTTGTTGAGTTATGCTGTGATGCCATGTTGTACAGCACATACTTGCATGTTATGCGTACGTGTAATGTGTATTGCTATGTGTGGGATCTGACTATCTAGTTGTTGATTCTTAGTAGCCTCTCTTACCGGGAAATGTCTCCTAGTGCTTCCACTGAGCCCTGGTAGCTTGCTACTGCTCCGGAACACTTAGGCAGGCCGGCATGTGTCCTTCTTCGATCCTGTGTCTGTCCCTTCGGGGAAATGTCACGCGATGAATACCAGAGTCCTGCTAGCCCGCTACAGCCCGGTTCACCGGAGTCCTGTTAGCCCAGTGCTACAGCCTGGATTCACTCGTTGATGACCGACACGTTCGATGCTGGGTCATGGATGCCTGTCCCTGTAAGTTAGTGCCACTTTGGGTTTACGACTAGCCATGTCAGCCCGGGCTCTTTATCATATGGATGCTAGCGACACCATCATATACGTGTGCCAAAATGCGCAAACGGTCCCGGGCAAAGGTAAGGCGACACCCGTGGGAATACCGTGCGTGAGGCTGCAAAGTGATATGAGGTATTACATGCTAGATCGATGTGGCATTGAGTCGGGGTCCTGACAACAATCCTGGTCATGTATATCTTTGCCAACTTAGCACTGGTGTAAGTGGTCTTTACCGGGATGAAATGAGCTACTTTTGTCAACCGATCGATTACAACCCAAATCGATTCATAGCCTGAACGAGTCCTGGGTAATCCCGTGATAAAATCCATGCCTAACTTATCCCACTTCCATTCGGGTATCGGCAATGGTTGTAGCAATCCTGCTGGCTTCTGATGCTCTGCCTTTACTCTCTGACATACATCACAAACTTCTACATACTCAGCAATGTCTTTCTTCATTCCGGTCCACCAGAAAATATCCTTCAAATCCAAATACATCTTGGTATTTCCTGGGTGAATCGAATACGGCGAATCATGTGCCTCTTGCAGAATCAACCTCTTGATCTCCGGGTCATTGGGCACATAAACACGGCCTTCAAACCATAGGGTATCATGCTCATCCTCACGAAATCCTTTAGCCTTCCCTTTGCTCATTTTCTCCTTTATAGAGGCAATCTCCTTGTCAGTCTTCTGGGCTTCTCTGATTCTATCCATCAAAGTTGACTGGATCTCCAATGCTGCTACATAGCCTCTCGGAACTATTTCCAAACATAGCTCACGAAGATTTTTGGCTAACTCCCTTGGTAATTCTCCCGTCATTAGGGTGTTGACGTGGCTCTTATGGCTTAATGCGTCAGCTACTACATTAGCCTTTCCGGGATGGTAATGCAATCTCATATCATAATCCTTGATGAGCTCCAACCATCTCCTTTGCCTGAGGTTTAACTCCTTCTGCAGGAAAATGTATTTCAAACTCTTGTGATCCGTGTACACCTCACAATGATTTCCAATGAGGAAATGTCTCCATGTTTTCAATGCATGCACTACGGCTGCTAACTCCAAATCATGCATAGAATAATTCAATTCATGCGGTTTAAGCTGTCTTGAGGCATATGAAACAACTCTCCCTTCCTGCATAAGCACTGCTCCAAGTCCTCGACGTGAAGCGTCGCAATACACCTCATAATCCTTGGTCTGGTCTGGCAAAATCAACACTGGTGAAGTAACCAAACGTTTCTTCAACTCCTAGAAACTAGCCTCACACTCCTCAGTCCATATAAACTTGGTATCCTTCTTTAACAGTTCAGTCATAGGCTTCGCAATCTTTGAGAAATTCTCAATAAATCTCAGCTAGTATCCTGCGAGTCCAAGGAAACTCCGGATCTCGCCAACTGTGGTTGGTGCTTCCCACTTGGTCACGATATCAACCTTAGTGAGATCTACTGATATACCTTCTCCGGATATAACGTGTCCGAGGAATCCTACTTCCTTCAACCAAAACTCACATTTGCTGAACTTGGCATACAACTGATGTTCTCTGAGCTTCTCAAGAACCAATCGCAAATGTTCCTTATGCTCCTCTTCATTCTTCGAGTAAACCAGGATATCATCGATGAACACCACGACGAACTTATTCAAGAACTCCATAAACACTTTGTTCATCATGTTCATAAAATAGGCAGGTGCGTTAGTCAGACCAAATGACATAACGGTATACTCGTACAACCCATACCTGGTGGTAAAAGTTGTCTTAGGTATATCCTGTTCTCGAATCTTCAACTGGTGGTATCCTGATCGCAGATCGATCTTGGAAAATACCTTAGCTCCTTGCAATCGATCAAACAAATCATTGATCATTGGTAGTGGGTACTTGTTCTTGATTGTTACTTCATTCAACCCACGATAGTCAACAACCATCCTTAACGATCCATCCTTTTTCTCCACTAGAAGTACTGGTGATCCCCAAGGCGACGAACTTGGGCGAATGTAACCTTTATCCAGTAACTCCTTAATCTGCTTCTTAATCTCCACCAAATCCTTTGCAGGCATCCTGTATGGTCTCTTTGATATTGGCCCTGTGCCTGGCAATAGCTCAATCAAAAACTCAATATCTCTATCCGATGGCATGCCTGACATCTCTTCTGGAAATACTTCAGGGAAATCCCTTACCACTGGTACTTCCTCCTGCACAACTCCTGTTAAACAATTTACTTGAGTCCCTTTTGGCACATGTCGGGATACATACTTGATCCTTCTCCCTTCTGGGGTGGTAAGCAAGATCGACTTACTGGCGCAATCGATGTTTCCTCCATACATCGACAGCCAATCCATACCCAGAATTACATCAAATCTTTGTGATTCCAAAATGATTAAATCCGAGTGAAACACATGCCTACCTATACTCAATGGCACTTGAAAACATCCTTGACTGGCCATATACTCTGCTCCTGGTGAGCTTACTAGCATAGGTGTTCTAAGAACCTTAGTGGGCAGGTTATACTTATCCACAAATCCCCTTGATATGTATGAATGCGATGCACCAGTATCAAAAAGAACGAGTGCAGTAAATGACTTAACCAAAAACTTACTGATTACTGCATCCGGCTGCTCTTCAACCTCCTCCACGTTAACGTGGTTCACCTGTCCCCTGTTGAAAGGGTTCGGCTTCTTCCCAGAGCTTACATTGCCATTCTGGCCTTCAAGACATTCATTGGCATAATGTCCGGTCTTCTGGCACTTAAAGCAAGTGACTTGGCTCAGGTCTTTCTTGGCTGGGGTTGATGGGTTGGTACGGTTCTGGCCATTGCTTCCTCCATTACCATTACCATTCTTGGTGCCATTGTGATTGTGCGAGCTACCTCCTCCATGGGTATGCTGAAAATGTCCTCCCGATCTAGGGGTAAAACGTGGCTTCTGCTGAGCTCCAGAATTGTACTTCCCTTGTCCATACTTCCTCTTGCGGTTCTCAATTTGTTGCTGCTTGCCTTCCATCATAAGAGCACGGTCTACCAATTCTTGGTAGTTATTTAAGGTTGCTATCATCAACTGCATGCTTAACTCATCATTCAGTCCTTCCAGAAACTTCTCCTGTTTAGCTGCATTCGTAGCAACATCATCTGGGGCATAACATGCTAATTTTCTAAAGTCTTCCACATACTGGCCAACTGTCCGTCCTCCTTGGCGCAAGTTGCGAAACTCATGCTTCTTCATGGCCATAGCTCCTGCTGAGACATGGGCAGTTCGAAAAGCCTGCTGAAACTGGTCCCATGTGACAGTGTCGACAGGGAAAGTGGCTGTGAAATTCTCCCACCATGATGCTGTGGGTCCTTCAAGCTGATGTGCGGCAAACTTCACCTTCTCCGCATCTGTGCATCCTGCTGTGGTCAACTCTCTAGCTGTCTTGCGGAGCCAATCATCTGCTACTATCGGCTCGATGCTACTGGAAAACACCGGCGGATTCAGCCTAAGAAAATGGGCTAAGTGATCAACAGGTGGTGGTGGTGGTGGTGGGTTGTTGTTGTTGTTCCCCTGATTCTGATTCTGGACTAGCAACTGTTGGAAATATGCCCTAGAGGCAATAATAAATTGGTTATTATTATATTTCCTTGTTCATGAAAATCATTTATTATCCATGCTAGAATGTTATTGATAGGAAACTCAGATACATGTGTGGATACATAGACAACACCATGTCCCTAGTAAGCCTCTAGTTGACTAGCTCGTTGATCAATAGATGGTTATAGTTTCCTGACCATGGACATTGGACGTCGTTGATAATGGGATCACATCATTAGGAGAATGATGTGATGGACAAGACCCAATCCTAAGTCTAGCACAAAGATCTTGTAGTTCGTATGCTAAAGCTTTTCTAATGTCAAGTATCATTTCCTTAGACCATGAGATTGTGCAACTCCCGGATACCATAGGAGTGCTTTGGGTGTGCCAAACGTCACAACATAACTGGGTGGCTATAAAAGTACACTACAGGTATCTCCGAAAGTGTCTGTTGGGTTGGCACGAATCGATACTGGGATTTGTCACTCCGTGTAAACGGAGAGGTATCTGTGGGCCCACTCAGTAGGACATCATCATAATGTGCACAATATGATCAAGGAGTTGATCACGGGATGATGTGTTACGGAACGAGTAAAGAGACTTGCTGGTAACGAGATTGAACAAGGTATCGGGATACCGACGATCAAATCTCGGGCAAGTATCATACCGATAGACAAAGGGAATTGTATACGGGATTGACTGAATCCTTGACATCGTGGTTCATCCGATGAGATCATCGTGGAGCATGTGGGAGCCAACATGGGTATCCAGATCCCGCTGTTGGTTATTGGCCGGAGAGTTTTCTCGGCCATGTCTGCTTGACTCCCGAACCCGTAGGGTCTACACACTTAAGGTTCGATGATGCTAGGGTTATAGGGAAAGTATGTACGCGGTTACCGAATGTTGTTCGGAGTCCCGGATGAGATCCAGGACGTCACGAGGAGTTCCGGAATGGTCCGGAGGTAAAGATTGATATATAGGAAGTATGGTTTTGGCCACCGAAAGTGTTCCGGGCATCACCGGTTGTGTACCGGGACCACTGGAGGGGTCCGGGGGTCCACCGGGAGGGGCCACCAGCCCCGGAGGCTTGCGTGGGCCATAAGTGGGAAGGGACCAGCCCCTATGTGGGCTGGGGCACCTCCCACCAAGGCCCAAGGCGTCCTCAAGAGGAGAGGGGGCAAACCCTAGGCGCAGATGGGCCCTAAGGCCCACCCTAGGTGCGCCCCCCTCTCTCTCCCCCTTGGCCGCCTCCCAGATGGGATCTGGGGGCTGCCGCGACCCCTAGGGAGGGAACCCTATGTGGGGGCGCAGCCCCTCCCCCCCATATATATGTGAGGTATGGGGCTGCCCAACACGTGTGATTTGCTCTCCCTGTTGGCGCAGCCATACCCCTCTCCCTCCTCGTCTCTCGTAGTGCTTGGCGAAGTCTTGCTGGAGTCCCGCGCTCCTCCACCACCACCATGCCGTCGTGCTGCTGCTGGATGGAGTCTTCCCCAACCTCTCCTTCTCCCCTTGCTGGATCAAGGCGTAGGAGACGTCACCGGGCTGTACGTGTGTTGAACACGGAGGTGCCGTTCGTTCGGCACTAGGATCATCGGTGATTTGGATCACGACGAGTACGACTCCATCAACCCCGTTCACTTGAACGCTTCCGCTTAGCAATCTACAAGGGTATGTAGATGCACTCTCCTTCCCCTCGTTGCTAGATTACTCCATAGATTGATCTTGGTGATGCGTAGAAAATTTTGAATTTCTGCTACGTTCCCCTACAGTGGCATGATGAGCCAGGTCTATGCGTAGTTTCTATGCACGAGTAGAACACAAGTTGTTGTGGGCGTCGATTTTGTCAATTTGCTTGCCGTTACTAGTCTTATCTTGATTCAACGACATCGTGGGATGAAGCAGCCCGGACCGACCTTACACGTACTCTTACGTGAGACTGGTTCCACCGACTGACATGCACTAGTTGCATAAGGTGGCTAGCGGGTGTCTGTCTCTCCCACTTTAGTCGGATCAGATTCGATGAAAAGGGTCCTTATGAAGGGTAAATAGAAATTGGCATATCACGTTGTGGTTTTCGCGTAGGTAAGAAACGTTCTTGCTAGAAACCTATAGCAGGCACGTAAAACCTTGCAACAACAATTAGAGGACGTCTAACTTGTTTTTGCAGCATATGCCTTGTGATTTGATATGGCCAAAAGGATGTGATGAATGATATATGTGTTGTATGAGATTGATCATGTTCTTGTAATAGGAATCACGACTTGCATGTCGATGAGTATGACAACCGGCAGGAGCCATAGGAGTTGTCTTAATTTATTTATGACCTGCGTGTCAACATAAACGCCATGTAATTACTTTACTTTATTGCTAAAGCGTTAGCCATAGTAGTAGAAGTAATAGATGACGAGACAACTTCAAGAAGACACGATGATGGAGATCATGATGATGGAGATCATGGTGTCATGCCGGTGACAACAATGATCATGGAGCCCCGAAGATGGAGATCAAAAGGAGCAAAATGATATTGGCCATATCATGTCACTATTTGATTGCATGTGATGTTTATCATGTTTTACATCTTATTTGCTTAGAACGACGATAGCTTAAATAAGATGATCCCTCATAATAATTTTAAGAAAGTGTTCCCCCTAACTGTGCACCGTTGCGAAGGTTCGTTGTTTTGAAGCACCACGTGATGATCGGGTGTGATAGATTCTAACATTCAAATACAACGGGTGTTGACGAGCCTAGCATGTACAGACATGGCCTCGGGACACATGCGAAACACTTAGGTTGACTTGACGAGCCTAGCATGTATAGACATGGCCTCGGAACACGGAAGACCGAAAGGTCGAGCATGAGTCATATAGAAGATACGATCAACATGAAGATGTTCACCGATGTTTACTAGTCCGTCTCACGTGATGATCGGACACGGCCTAGTTAACTCGGATCATGTTTCACTTAGATGACTAGAGGGATGTCTATCTGAGTGGGAGTTCATTAAATAATTTGATTAGATGAACTCAATTATCATGAACATAGTCTAAATTGTCTTTGCAAATATGTTGTAGATAAATAGCTCATGTTGTAGCTCCCTGTTTCAATACGTTCCTAGAGAAAGATTAAGTTGAAAGATATTGTAAGCAATGATGCGGACTAGGTCCGTAGTCCAAGGAGTGTCCTCACTGCTGCACAGAAGACTTACGTCTTTGATGCACCGCTCGATGTGCAAACCCCTACAACGTCGTCTGTGGATGTTGTGAACACCTGACAGACACATCCTGATGACTACTTGATAGTTTAGTGCACCATACTTTACGGCTTAGAATCGGGATTCCAATGACGGTTTGAACGCCATAGAACATATGAGATGTTCCAAGAGCTGAAATTGGGATTTCAGGCTCATGCCCGTGTTAAGAGGTGTGAGACCTCTAACAAGTTCTTTTGCCAACAAGATGGATAGCTCAGCTAGTGAGCATGTGCTCAGAATGTCTGGGTGCTACAATCACTTAAATCAAGTGGGAGTTAAACTTCCAGATAAGATAGTGATTGATAGAGTTCTCTAGCCACTATCACTAAGCTACTAGATCTTCGTGATGAACTATGACATGCAAGGGATGGAGTTGATCCCAGAGCTGTTCGCGGTGCTTAAGACCGCAGAAGGTAGAAATCAAGAAGGAGCATCAAGTGTTGATGGTTTAACAAGACCACTGGTTTCAAGAAGGGCAAGGGCTAGAAGGGAAACTTCATGGATGGCAAACCAGTTGTCGCTCCAGTGAAGGAACCCGAGGTTGAACCCAAACCCGAGACTAAGTGCTTCTATTGTAAGGGGAACGGTCACTGGTAGCGGAATTACCCCAAATGCATGGTAGATAAGAAGGCTGGAAACTTCAAAGTATATACGTGTTATTGATGTGTACCTCACTAGTACTCCTGGTAGCACCTGGGTATTGGATACCGGTTCAGTTACTATTATTGGTGACTTGAAGCAAAAGCTACGGACTAAACGGAGACTGGCTAAGGGTGAGGTGACGATGTGTGTTGGAAGTGTTTCCAAAGTTGATGAGATCACCATCGCACGCTCCATTTGCCTTCGGGATTAGTATTGAACCTAGATAAATGTTATCAGGTGTCTACGTTGAGCATGAATATGATTAGATCATGTTCAGTGCAATACGGTCATTCATTTAAGTTAGAGAATAATGGTTATTCTGTTTACATGAATGATACCTTTCATGGTCATGCGCCCTATGTGAATGGTTCATTGAATCTCGGTCGTGGTAATACACATGTTCACGCCAAAAGATGTAGAGTTAATAATGATAGTACCACTTTCTCGTGGCACTACCGCTTAGGTCATATTGACATAAGATGCATGAAGAAACTCCATGTCGATGGATGTTTGGAGTCACTTGATTTTGAATCACTTGACACATGCGAGCCATGCCTCATGGGCAGGATGACTACGACCCCGTTTTCAGGTACAATGAAACGGGCAAGTGACTTGTTGGAAATCATGCATGCCGATGCGTGTGATCCAATGAGAATTGAAGCGTGCGGTGGATATCGCTATTTTCTCGCCTTCACTGACGATTTGGGTAGATATAGGTATATCTACTTAATGAAGCACAAGTCTGAAACGTTTGAAAAGTTCAAGCGATTTCAGAGTGAAGTTAAGAATCATCATAACAATAAGATCATGTTCCTATGATCTGATCAAAAGGGGATTTTCTGAGTTATGAGTTTGGCAATCACTTAAGACATTGTGGAATTGTTTCACAGTTGAAGCCACCTGGAACACCATAAGGTAATGGTGTGTCCGGACATCGTAATCGAACCCTATGAGATATGGTGCGATCTATGATGTCTCTTACCAATCTACTGTTTTCATTTTGAGGATATGCGTTAGAGACAGCTGCATTCAATTTAGATAGGACACCATCTAAGTCCGTTGAGACGACGTCGTATGAACATTGGTTTGGAAAGAAACCAAAGTTGTCGTTTCTTAATGTTTGGGGCTGCGATGCTTAAGGCTTCAGCCGGAGAAGCTCGAACCCAAAGCGGACAAATACATCTTCATAGGATACCCAAAGGTAACAGTTGGGTATACCTTCTATCTCAGATCCGAGGGCAAATTGTTTGTCTCTAAGAACGGGTCCTTTATCGAGAAGGAGTTCTCTCGAAAGAATTGAGTGGGAGGAAGATAGAACTTGATGAGGTTGTCGAACCTTTACTTCAACCAGAGAGTGATGCAACACAGAAAGATGTTTTCTGTGGCGCCTACGTCTGTTGAATAGGAAGTTAATGATAGTGATCATGAAGCTTCGGATCAAGTTGCTATCGAACCTCGTAGGTCGACAAGGATATGTACTACTCCTAAGTGGTACGATAATCCTGTCTTAGATATCATGTTGTTAGACAACAATGAACCTACGAGCTATGGAGAAGTGATGGTGGGCCCGTATTTCGACAAATGGTTAGAAGCCATGAAATCCGAGATAGGATCCATATATCAGAACAAAGTATGGACTTTGGTGGACTTGCCCGATGATCGGCAAGCCATTGAGATAAATGGATCTTTAAGAAGAAGATGGATGTGGGCGGTAGTGTTACCGTCTATGAAGCTCGACTTGTGGAAAAGAGTCTTTTCACAAGTTCAAGGAGTTGACTACGATGAGAATTTCTCACCCGTAGCGATGCTTAAGTCCGTCGGAATCATGTTAGCATTAGCTGTTTTTTTTCAATTATGAAATCTGACAAATGGATGTCAAAACAAGTTTTCTTACCAATTTTCATAAGAAAAAGTTGTATGTGATACAATAAAAGGTTTTGTCAATCCTAAGGATGCTAAAAGGTATGCTGGCTCCAGCAATCCTTCTATGGACTAGAGCAAGCATCTCGGAGTCGGAATATATGTTTTTATGGAGTGATCAAAGCTTTTAGGTTTATACAATGTTCGCTAGAAACTTGTATTTACAAGAAAGTGAGTGGGAGCACTACAACATTTCTGATAAGTATATGTGGATGACATATTGTTGATCCGAAATAATGTAGAATTTTTGGAAAGCATAAACGGTTGTTTGAAGAGTGTTTTTCAAAGCAAGACCTGGATAAAGCTGCTTACATATTGGGCATCAAGATCTATAGAGATAGATCAAAACGCCTGATGATACTTTCAAAGAACACACACCTTGACATGTTTTTGAAGGAGTTCAAAATAGATCAGTCAAAGAAGGGGTTCTTACCTGAGTTGTAAGGTGTGAAGTTGAGTAAGACTCAAAGCTTGACCACGGCAGAAGAAAGAAGAAGGACGAAGGTCGTCCCCTATGCTTTTGTCATAGGCTCTATACAGTATGCCATGCTGAGTACCGCACCTGATGCGTGCCTTGCCACATGTCTTGCAAGAGGGTACAAAGGTGATCTAGGAGTGGATCACCAGATAGCGGTCAAAATTATCCTTAGAGGAATAAGGAAATGTTTCTCGGATATGGAGGTGATGAAGAGTTCGACATAAAGAGTTACGTCAATGCAAGCTTAACACCTATCCGGATAGCTCTGAGTAGAGATACCAGATTCGTATAATGGAGCAACAATAATTTGGAATAGCTCCAAGTGGAACATGGTAGCAGCATCTATGATATAAAGTTTTGCGAAATACACATGGATCTGAATATGGCAAGACCCATTGACTACAACCTCTCTCACAAGCATAACATGATCAAACCCAGAACTCTTTGAGTGTTTATCACATAGTGATGTGAACTAGATTATTGAGTCTAGTAAACTCTTTGGATGTTGGTCACATGACGATGTGACCTATGAGTGTTAATCACATGGCAATGTGAACTAGATTATTGACTCTAGTGCAAGTGGGAGACTGTTAGAAATATGCCCTAGAGGCAATAATAAATTGGTTATTATTATATTTCCTTGTTCATGATAATCGTTTATTATCCATGCTAGAATTGTATTGATAGGAAACTTAGATACATGTGTGGATACATAGACAATACCATGTCCCTAGTAAGCCTCTAGTTGACTAGCTCGTTGATCAATAGATGGTTACAGTTTCCTGACCATGGACATTGGATGTCGTTGATAACAGGATCACATCATTAGGAGAATGATGTGATGGACAAGACCCAATCCTAAGTCTAGCACAAAGATCGTGTAGTTCATATGCTAAAGCTTTTCTAATGTCAAGTATCATTTCCTTAGACCATGAGATTGTGCAACTCCCGGATACCATAGGAGTGCTTTGGGTGTGCCAAACATCACAACATAACTGGGTGGCTATAAAAGTACACTACAGGTATCTCCGAAAGTGTTTGTTGGGTTGGCACGAATCGATACTGGGATTTGTCACTCCGTGTAAACGGAGAGGTATCTCTGGGCCCACTCGGTAGGACATCATCATAATGTGCACAATATGATCAAGGAGTTGATCAAGGGATGATGTGTTACGGAACGAGTAAAGAGACTTGCCGGTAACGAGATTGAACAAGGTATCGGGATACCGACGATCAAATCTCGGGCAAGTATCGTACCGATAGACAAAGGGAATTGTATACGGGATTGACTGAATCCTTGACATCGTGGTTCATCCGATGAGATCATCGTGGAGCATGTGGGAGCCAACATGGGTATCCATATCCCGTTGTTGGTTATTGGCCGGAGAGTTTTCTCGGCCATGTCTGCTTGACTCCCGAACCCATAGGGTCTACACACTTAAGGTTCGATGATTCTAGGGTTATAGGGAAAGTATGTACGCGGTTACCGAATCTTGTTCGGAGTCCCGGATGAGATCCCGGACGTCACGAGGAGTTCCAGAATGGTCCGGAGGTAAAGATTGATATATAGGAAGTATGGTTTTGGCCACCGGAAGTGTTCCGGGCATCACCGGTAGTGTACTGGGACCACCGGAGGGGTCCGGGGGTCCACCGGGAGGGGCCACCAGCCCCGGAGGCTTGCGTGGGCCATAAGTGGGAAGGGACCAGCCCCTATGTGGGCTGGGGCGCCTCCCACCAAGGCCCAAGGCGTCCTCAAGAGGAGAGGGGGCAAACCCTAGGCGCAGATGGGCCCTAAGGCCCACCCTAGGTGCGCCCCCCTCTCTCTCCCCCTTGGCCGCCTCCCAGATGGGATCTGGGGGCTTCCGCCACCCCTAGGGAGGGAACCCTAGGTGGGGGCGCAGCCCCTCCCCTCCCCCTATATATATATGAGGTATTGGGCTGCCCAACACGTGTGATTTGCTCTCCCTGTTGGCGCAGCCATACCCCTCTCCCTCCTCGTCTCTCGTAGTGCTTGGCGAAGCCCTGCTGGAGTCCCGCGCTCCTCCACCACCACCACGCCGTCGTGCTGCTGCTGGATGGAGTCTTCCCCAACCTCTCCTTCTCCCCTTGCTGGATCAAGGCGTAGGAGACGTCACCGGGTTGTACGTGTGTTGAACACGGAGGTGCCGTCCGTTCGGCACTAGGATCATCGGTGATTTGGATCACGACGAGTACGACTCCATCAACCCCGTTCACTTGAACGCTTCCGCTTAGCGATCTACAAGGGTATGTAGATGCACTCTCCTTCCCCTCGTTGCTAAATTACTTCATAGATTGATCTTGGTGATGCGTAGAAAATTTTGAATTTCTGCTATGTTCCCCTACAGCAACTGCATCAGTGTGTTCTGCTGCTGGATCAACTGGGTGAGCTCCGGCGGAAAGGTAAATCCGGGGTCACGTCTCGGAGGCATCTGAGGGTTTAGAAAAGATGAGATTTAAGAATAGAGGGGGTCTAAAGAGAAAACACTACCCATATGCACATGAGGCAAAAGAAAACAATTCACTTCATTCAATCAAACAAGGGCGTACAATCGATCTAACTATCGCAAACGTGCTCGGACTACTGTATTTACATGGTGGACTACTACTACTGATGAGGTGGGCTACTAGAAATATTCTTCAGTTGCAGACTCCATGATATCTGCTCCGGCTTCATCAACATAGTCATCATCGCTATCATCTGGGTCTAAGTCGGTGTCGTCGATGATGATGTAGTTTTCCGGTCGAATCTCCTTGGGTTCTTCGTCTTCATCTACTAGTGTAGGGCCTCCCATAAATATTCCGATCTTCTTGATCAGATCGTCATTCTTCTCCACCAATACTTCAATTTCATCTTCGTAATCTTCACGTGTAGCCTTGAGTTCTTCCTCCAGTTCCTTGATTCTTGTCTTAGCCTTCTTCAGGTCTATCATGTCGGCGCACATCTGGTTCTCCTGACGTCGAATGTGCTGGTTTAATTCCTGAATAAAAGCTGCAATTGATCTATCCTTTCTGGTGCTGATCATCTCCCAGTGCTCATCTCGGCGCCCACAAATCTGGTAGATAGTATCCTTGAGATCATTGCGGTAGACTTCTCCAATGTGTTCCATGGAGATGTGAGCTGCCATGCTCTTTCCTAGACTCCAAGTTGGTGCATCAAAAGAAAACTCTATGGGCTCAGTGACTGGCATGAACGCCCTTCCTGGAACTTGAACTTGAATCATCCAGCGCTCCTCTTCAGGTAAAGTGGCGTTGTAGGTTCCGGTGAAGCTTGATACTCCTATGTTCAGGTATCTAGTGACTTCCTTCAAGTGGCGTCCAAAGGGTGTATCTTCATCCGGTTGCGTGAACTTATTCCTTGCATCCGCCATCCTAAAGAGTAGAAAAGATGAGAGGTCAGAAGAGAAGAGAGTGAATAGTGTTCTAGGTCTTTAGCTTAGTGGTCGTGTCCTACAGTCAGCGTGTGCTCTGATACCATCTCTGTAGTGACCAGACCTCAAACGGTCTGATCTTTGTGCTCAGGTGTCATCCCTGGATCAGTAATGCTGACACCACACAGTACTTGAAGGATTTATAACAGAGTAGCAACCACACACTTATTACATCGAGTGTCTCAATAGAGAACTTATTACAATAAATATGGCTTAAGTCCATCTAATAACGATAACAACGGAAATCTTGGGAGATAAGTGAGTCCATCAACTCCAACGGCATCACTGAGTATAGAACCACGACCTAAAAACTCCTTAATCGTCGTCTGAAAAGTCTGCAACATTAACGTTGCAGCCCAAAACGGGCCAGCACATGGAATATGCTGGCAAGGTAACACATAAAGAGTAATGGAATGATACAGCTATACTATATGCATATTTGGCTGGTGGAAAGCTCTATGGTTACAGTTTTGCGTAAAGCCAATTTTTCCCTACTGCAAAGGAATAAATTTTATTTAACTATCATGGTAGTTGTTAAACATTGAGAATGGTTGACAGCATCCTCAATTCCAATTAAGCATCATCATTAAACAAAACCCAAAAAAATTAATTTAGAGTAACATGTTGAGATTCACATGATAATCCAAGTACTAGATACTCAAGATGTCCATAACCGGGGACATGGCTAACCATGATTAGTTTATACACTCTGCAGAGGTTTGTGCACTTTTTCCCACAAGACTCGATCGCCTTCGTTTGGTTTCTCGCACTTTATGGTGTTTGAGAAGACGGATGACCGAGACATAGTCTTTCAGAAGCGCTAGCACCTTACGATGGATAGACCGTTACACCTACTTTCCCCTACATTTGCTAGTCTACCCTGTAAGAGTTCGCACGACTTAATCAACTATGCTAGAGCCCATAATAGCTTGTGGCTGCACACGGAAGTTTCTAGTATGAAAAATCTCATGATCCCTTTGGGCCTGGGTGGCGGTCCAAAAAAACAGGCAATCCTGGAATACCCAGGTACCTCAATCCACCCAGATGTGTGTTTAAGTTGCCACCTTAGATAAACCATTAATTAACAAACTCACATCTGTCATGGATATCACTCACCCAATCCACGTCTACTAGCATAGCATGGCACAATAGGCAAACGTAGAAGTAACTCCCAAAGGTTTGATAATAAACAGGTAATAGGTACTACCTCAACTACTTCCCATCCCACAATTTAATTAGATCCTAATCATGCAATATTTGAGGATTGATCTAATGCAATAAAACTGGGTAGTAGGAGGTATGATCAAAGTGTTACTTGCCTTGCTGATGATCCGCGAAACCTAGAGATTCGAAGTAACAGGCGGCGCACTACAGGTATTCTATCATAGACAAACAAACAAGCATACAATAAGTGTCTATCTAATGCACGGGTAAAACTCAAATAAGAGATCTAACCAGAAGGTTCAACTTAAGAACTCCGTTTGCAAAAAGAATCAAATCAAACGAAGCAACGAAATTCAAACGGCAAAAGAAACAGGCTTCGTTTACTATTCTGGATCTAGGGCAATTTTTACAGTGGCAAAAACTTGTTTAAGTTGGTTAAACGGATAGAGGGTTTCGAGACGAAACTCCAGGCGCTTGAATTGCCTGATTCTGATAAACGAGTGAAAAGTTATACTAAAACAAAAATCGGTTCAGGAATCGCGATCGGAAAAATCGCGGATTTAATCCGAAAAAAAGAAAAACGACGAACGTTTGCTAGAACGAACGAACGGACGAACGCTCGCTAATTAAATAAATCGGAAAAACCTATCTATTAAAAAAACGAAACTAAAAAAACGACAAAACCACCAGAAAAACCGAACTGTTTTTTTTTTGAAAAAGAAAAAAAAATCTACCGGCAACTCCGGCAAGAACTCTGGCGGGGCGGCGGCGCCGTGGCGGCGGCGGCGGGGCGGTGCTAGGGTTCGGGCGGCGGGGCGGTGCGGCGACGCAGCGGCGGCGGCGGCGTGGCGGCGGCGGGGCGACGCTAGGGTTCGGGCGGCGGGGCGGCTCGGTGGGCTACGGCGTCGGGTGCCCCGGTTTTTAAAGGCCGGCCCCAGAGGAGTCCGGGCCTAACACAGCCCGTAGATCGGTTTCGTTTTTTTTTAAATTATTCCGCGCGGAAAAACAAATAAAAGAAATAACGAACTTCAAAAATCCCGAAATAAATTTGCCGGGCTTCTAAAATCAAGCCGCACAAGGTGAACATTTATTTGGGGCCTAAATGCAGTTTTGAAAAACGCACAATTTTCCTAAATTCAAATAAAATAACGAAAAACTCCGAAATAAAATCTTATTTGATTTTTATTATTAAATCCTCAATATTTCTTTATTTTAGGAAAGTCATTTTATTCCCTCTCTCATATTTTTGTAATAGAAATAATTGACGATAAAATAATTAAATCAAATGATCCTATTCTCAAAATTTGAGTAAACTCAAATATGAAAATAACGAAATCCCCAACTCTCTCTGTGGGTCCTTGAGTTGCGTAGAATTTCTAGGATCAGAACCAAAAACAAATAAATTATGATATGTAATGATGATCTAATGTATAATATTCCAAATTGAAAATTTGGGATGTTACATACTCACTGAGCGGCCGGGAATGATTACGCTCTAGTTTATTTTGTGATCTCGTCCCGCTATGTAAGGTGCGATGTGGTTTAATTACAAGTATTGTTTTTCTAAATATCTATTTTATTTGTTTTTGCGAAAATGATTCAGATCTACTATCAAAGTTTACCCTAAATACAAAACACCTCAAACATAATAAAAATTACGTCGAGATTCCAGGACCATCGAACAAACACTAACGCCGTCGAAACAAGCCGCCGAAGCGTCGCTGTCGCTGCTCCCCTAACGGAGTCGGCTTGACCTTGTCGATTATAGCCGAGAAGTCTTTGTGCATCCCTAAGGACCAACGTCTTGGAGCTGTAGTCGTCGTCGTTGAACCCTTGAATAGACCCGAAGCACTTGGCATCAACACTCACCACATGACGAGAAACCCTAACCTCAGCGCCTCAAGAAGACGGCAGGATCTATGGCGGTGCTACGTCGACTATATCTAGATAAACGAACTCAAGGAGGATCAAAGCTTGGAAGACAAACTCGAAGAAGAAGCGTCACCATCCGCACGAGCACCGCATCTGCGAGGACTAAGCCTAGAAGGGAAAGTTTTTTGTCATGCCAAGGGATAGGTGGGGACAGAAATCTTAGACTCTTCTAAATATCTATTTAGTGCTATGGTTTTAACTTTAGGGTTTCAGATATGTCCACTATAGAGAAAGTGCTATCATATCTCTCCCGCCGAAAGAATGTGGAACATAGTTAGCATCAGATTTTGGCATGACAAAAAACATAATAAAGATGACTCAAATGAATAAGTGTCTACTATGAAAAACTTTCGTATCGGCAAAATGAACAACTTGATATTTGGGCCATCTCCATCTGAGTTCATCTGAGGGCCACAATAGTGCTCGGGATGCCGAAAGCTGCTGCTCTGGGTACTGCTCGGCTGATTGCACACCCAAGATTACCTCAGATGGAAAAGTATTCTACATAAAAAAATATTCATCTCGTCGAGACGAACGATTTTGATATTTAATTATCTTAATTCGAGATCGTATGCAAAGTTACAGCTAACGCATCGTGGCCCGACCACGAGTAAAAAGTGACGCTTGGCACCAGACATCATGTATGCAGGGCAGCGAACCTTGAGGCCCTAGCGGCGATCAGGCCGAACTAGGGCAGCCCATGTCGCCGCACTCCCTGACAGGATCCCTTCGGGGCATGTGAGGTTTAGGGTCCTCAAAAGATCTCATTGGCGCGTCTTCCTATCACGTCCCCACGAGGTCTTCTGGCGACATGTCCTGCATACCGCGCTCGACACCAGGGGTACACGGTTATGTGTTCATGTGCAGACATACTTTTTTGGCTATTCCACTTGGGACGAAGCTTTTAATGTTCCATCATGATTGTTATTTCTATGAAGAGATCCTCGTCAAGGGTTTGCAATCTACTAAGGAAATATGAATATCCAATTCACTTATGTAGATGCAAATAGTATATATGTTGTTGCTAGATCGTTTACTGAGCATAATCTCCCTAGTTTTATCAACCACACATCTAATTACATGCAAAGAGTTGATGCAAAATAATCTCAATGCTTCAACTTCTTATAAATTTACCAACATGAAACATATGTATCCCAACCCTCATGCATCGACATCCCTACAGATTCGTAGGCCGATGAACAACGTGATGAGTTTGGTTAATCAATTTGAGACACCCCATGTTAGAACTTCATGCAAGAAAGTGTTTCACCCATTTATTCATGGACAATTAACTTGCATGTCCAAACATGCCGATGGATAGGGGAATTACCCATACTACTACTACTACTAGATATTTGGCCAATTACCCACAACTGTCATATGCTACACCTCATGTCACTAATTTTTGGCACCATATACACAACTGTAGATATCCATAATTCGGCTTCGCACCTTTGCGCTCATAGGCGAATAAGTGAAAATTCCATAGTAGATCACATGCCTTCACATAGTACCATAGCATACAGTACACCCCTTACACAATCGCAAAATTTCGGCAACATAAGGGTTAATTATGATAGACCTAGTTGTTGATGACATAGATTGTTTTTCACCCCAGTATCTACAATTCATCGTCGAAAGAGTCCAAGGGGACAATTCTATCTAGACTGGGTTATTGAGAAAAAGCTTCTTTTTGGGATTAATGCAATAGTATTCGTCTTGGATTAATAAAAGAGGGTTATCATGTTGATTCTGCTGCACTACTAGAATAAGGCAAACAAAGAAATCATTGGAGTGGATAGAAATGTCAGAGAGAATGGCGGTTCGGATAATAAAGTTAATTTGATTATTAAAAAAGCCAAATTGAGTAGTATATATGGCAAATCTATTAAAGGAAATAAAGTCTTGCCAATTGGTAGAACAAATGAAAATAGTGTATAAAGATGATTTGAGTAATGGAAGTACTTCGGTTGAATAAGCCAAATCAAATAATGTATATTCCGAACCCTTGAAATCCAAAGAGGCAAGTATTGTTGATAAAGAGCATGAAAAGCATAGCAAAACAGTCATGTTTGATTTTTCTGAAGTTGAGGGGGACCTTCTTCCCGCCCTATAAGTTCCGTGCCATAGAAGTGGACGAGCATCAAGCATAAGAACAAGTGGCCGAACAAAGTTCAGTTGACAAAGGTCTTCGAAACAATAAGGCACAAAATAATCAAGAAAAATATGAAGACAATGCGATTGGTAAGATTTCACTAGTATATGTTTATTCTTGCACATTATAAAATATACAATTATCTGCAAGTTTCTATTTATTTATTTTTAAAGGTAATGCTAATGCCACTAATAAATTCTTTCTTAGAAAATCTAATTTTGTGTGTGTAATATAGACACAAGTATTATGCGATGTGTTTGTAGATAATACTAGAGTGCGAAAGTTTCACTATTATGTTTATTCTTGCATAGTATAGGAAGTGCAAATTCTGTCCACGTTTTTGTTTTAAGTTTCTTTTTCATCTATTTTTTTTTCTCTAAGGGCATCTCCAAGGCAGACTTGCAAACTTTCCGCAACTGTTCGGACCGTGCTTTCTGGACCGCGGAAGCCATCCAACGTCGACATGTATCGGCCCACGGGGCGGTCGGGATGCGATTTCTCTCGTAAATTGAAGACAAAAGTGTGGGAGGTTTGCAGGAGTCCGGACACACGAAACGTAGGACTCCGACACCCTCGGCCGCATTTCCTTCCACTCCGTCCCTTCTCGCCCTTGCTTTGCATCCACACCCTTCACCCCCTCCTTCGTCGCTGTTCATCTCCGGCTGCCACAGAGACATTGTCGGATATCTGCAACCAGCACCGACACGCCTGCTCGACGTTCCGACGGAGCTTTCCACCCTGGAGCCATTTGTAACCAGGTACACTCCGCCCGCCGTTGATGACCTCCATGGCAGACACCACGCCCGACAGGTGTTCGGTCAAATGCCATTGAGCTTCTTTTCAAATGCTCTATCGTTTTTAGAGTACGAAAGATGGTGAGCTACTCGACCATGGAGGATGAGTTGTTGTGCGATGCGTGGCTGGCCGTATCCACAGATTTCATTGGCAGGAGCAGAGAGGAGCCTTTCTCGGAGCAAGTGCATGAAAAGTTTCAGGCACGAAACTGCATTGCGTCCTACAACATGTACATCATTCAACCACGCAATGTTAGGTCGTTGTCGTATCGCTGGCGTGCTATCTAGGTCAGCGTCATCAAGTTTTGCAACTTGGTTAGTCAGCTCGAGGCAAGGTGGCCATTGCACGCGGACATGGAGGAGATGGTAAGTCTTACTTTCTTTTGCTCAACTTGTTGATTGATTCATTCACTCAATGTTGGTCTACACATTATATGTAGCCCACACGCGCCTTCGTGGTGTACCACAGGACAGAGGAACGGCCATTTACATGCACATAATGTTGGATGAAGTTGAAGGGGGAGTTTGTGTGGAACGACATGATTCGTTCATGAAAACTTGCTGGACATCCGAGATTTAGTCGAATTAGAGACATTGTTTTACTAGACTTAATTTGCATGCTATGTATGGATGATTTGTGCTACTCCCCCCGTTCCGAATTACTTGTCCCAGAAATGAATAGAAATTGATGTATCTATAACTAAACATATGTCTAGATACATTCATTTACGTGACAAGTAATTCGAGACGGAGGGAGTATTTTCTATCCGAACTTTGATGAATATCGGCTGCTTTCCATGACTTTCGTCTGGTTAGTTAAAATGTGGTTTGAAATGTATGTGGCTAGCGTCCCCCCCCCCCCCCCCCCCCCCCCCCCCCCCCCCGCGTCTGTGGACGAATGCGGAAGGATTTTTGCGGGTTCCAGTTGGAGATGCCCTAACGCTAATATCAATGCCACTAATTATTATAATACATCATTTTTAATTTTTTTGGGTGTAAGTACACACACAGGTACTGTACACTAGAATGTGAAAATGCACTATTGTATGTTTTTTTGCATATTACAAAAAGTAAATATAATTTCAGTGTAAACTAGTGTGCAAGTTTCTTTTTTTTTTGCGGGGAAAGTTTCTTTTATGTTTTAATTTTATTTCTTCTTTAATTGTAACACCAATGCCACTAATTCATTCTTTTTAGAAAACTAATAATTATTTTGATTTTGTTTCACTTATATATTCTTTAATTTTTCTTTAAGGGTTCTACCAATACCACTAATTCATTCATTCTTAGAAAATATTAATTTTCATTTTGCGTGTAAGTATACACAAATGCACTGTACAATATATTTGTAAATTACAATAGAGTGTGAAAATTGCACTTTTTTTGTTGCATGAAAACGGAATTTTAGTGTAAAGTCGTGTGAACCAATGATATAAATTTCCAGTCAACTGACCATTAGTTTTCTAGCATGAGCGTCTGTGTACATGATGTCCTCATCATGTACCATGATGCTGCGTGCCACGTCCATGGGAATCCAGGCCGGCCGCTGCTCCTCCCTTTCGTCTCCGATCGAACAGTCTTGCATTGCTCGCACTATTTAAGCATCGGCGGTGAGATGTTAATCCTTTCTTTTCCATCGTCCTGACCTCGATCGTCGCACTTCGTTTTCTGAGCAAAACTTCATTCTGTTCCGTTGTTCAGATTAGTTGTCGCTCCAATACTTCAGATGAACACCAAGAAGTTCAGGCTGCCCGGCCACCTCGTCGGCCCGGCAGCGCTCTCCGATCCTTCGTCGCCGCAGCAGCTATCGTCGTCGCTCCATCAGGAGGAACCCGAGAATTCTGCTACTAGTAGTCAGCAGCACTGCGCGGGTTGCAGGCTGCACGAGGACTACACGCCGTGGTCGGCTCTCGCGCAGAGCTGCCTCGGCACCGACAACGCCGCGTTCGACTGCGCCGAGAGCCTGTTCGACTACCCTCTCGGAATGCTCCTGATGCCGATAGCCAGGACGCCCTATCAGTATCAGTCGTCGGAGAACGACCGCTGCCGGACACGGCCGCAGCGGGATGCAATGGAGACAACCCCTACACAGCCCCACAAGCTGCCCCTGCCGCAGCAGCAGAGGGATCATGGGCTGTTCAGCTTCAGCAACGCTTCCACCACTTGGTCTCGTGGTGGCGAACCAAAGACGCACTCGTTCTCTCCTCTTGTAAGTGTGCCTCTGTTAAATTTGTTGAATCGTTCTTGGATGTCTATGATCATGGGGATGCAAATCTTGAGTTGATTATTTGTACTCCGAACACTTCAGGTGGCGGCGCCGGACGCAATTCTCCCGGCGATGGAGAACCAAAAGGTGCCGCTGCCGGGAAACTGCATGGACGCGCCTGTGACCCCCGTCGGCGACGGCGCCGCCAGGGCGCCAGCAGCTGAATCCAGCACCGCGCCGAGGAAGACGCGGATCCGATGGACGCAGGACCTGCACGAGCGGTTCGTCGAGTGCGTGAACCAGCTCGGTGGCGCCGATAGTGAGCGTTCTTAACCGGCACGACTGTGCCTGCTCTTGATTTGATAATGCCGGTTGCCACTCGGTCGCAATGCCTGACCCGATGCTGTTTCTCACTTCTGCCTTCTTTCTTCTTCTTGTTGTTTGACATTTGCAGGGACAACACCTAGAGCGATCCAGAAGATGATGAATTCAGATGTCATTACAATCTTCCATATCAAGAGCCATCTACAGGTGCCGTAATGATAGGGATTAAGGACCGAATAGCTCTTGCACAATTGTGCTTTGTTATTTCCAGCGGTCGTATGTGATCCGTAATTCACCACTGTCGCCTTGTTTTTCTCTTGTTTTGTGGCAGAAATATCGTATGGCGAAGTACATGCTAGGGTCGTCATCCGAAGGTAGATAATAGAAACTTGCTTGTTCATTCAGCTGTTTGACGTGTCTCGCATATTTCCACAGTTATATCAAGATGCAATATATCATGTATAGCACTCCCTGTTCCATAATTCACCACGACAAGAATTATGAAAATTTGAACTAAAACCATGAAAAGAACTATGGAAATGAGGGAATATTTTTTTTCCAACATTGTTCTTTATTTATCATAATTTTCAGTAGTAATCAAACGATTTTTCGGTCAAGACCTGATTTAACAAATTTCCGTCACTTATAATTAGCAGCAGAAAAGCATGCTAATTTGTTAAACATTTTGCCAAATACTTGGATCCAATGTTTTTATTTATTTAAAGAATACAGTTTTCACAAACTACAATTTTTGAAGTTACAACCCTGAAGCGGCAAAGTAAATAAATTACAGATTTCTATAACTAAATAACTGCCCGTGGATTGCAACCAGGACACCATTTTTTTGCAGATGATCATCACGATTTACCAGCCATTTGATTGCTAATGTGATTACACACCAAAAATTGGACTTCGGCTGCCCGAATAAGTGTTTATTAGCTTAGCAAATAAAACATGGTTTTATTTGTTCATCATGAATGTTAGCCGTAGTTGTGTCACCACCAATGGTACTTCGGCCCGTCAGTGGTAATTTTCTTACCATTGAGGCATTGACAAAGTTACTAATGAGACTCCGGCCCTTAATCTCAATTGTTATTTGGCCAGTCATTAGTAAGATTTTTTTAGGATCTATAAGAGTTTTTCGTAGTAGTGTAAGTTACATGCCTCTGAATTGGATTGGTAGTATTTTTCATTGGCTTGTAAAACTACAACCACCTCTTTTCCTCGCACGGGTAAATATTATGTGATACTGCCCTTCATATGCTCTCATGCTCCTAGTTATTTAAAATCTCTAAAAGCTTTTAATAATTTCAAAAAAAAAGTGAATGTTCACAAGATATTTTTCTACAATCCCTAAAAAAAATCAATTTCACAATGCACATGGAGAAACAAAAGAGACAACTTTGTATGAATAATGGGAAAAAAGACAAAAACATGAATATACATTATGCATTTTTATGTTTCTCTATGCATGTTTTGATTTTGCATTTGATTTATTAGGATTTGTACACACATGTGTTGTGAACATTCACAAAAAATAGAAGTGTTTGAAACATATCAATGCAACTTTTAAAAACTGGGACCATGAAAGCATGTGAAGGGTGGTATCACGTGATATTCTCACCTCGACATACAAAAATGCATGAGAATTTCCATTATATTATGCTAGTTATGTTTGATAAATATTTTACAACTATACCATCATCCAACACAATAAACCATATGTATTTTTAGTCTTAGTTATCATATTATTACTTTTAGTTATCATATCATTACTTCAAATATTCATGTTCCACACAACCAAATCTTATTGAAGTATATCGTGAAACAATGCCGCAACAATGTGTGGGGTATCATCTACTTCAACATTTACCTGTTTATCGAGCTATCGATGTGGCTCACACATTTGTGTTTATAGTCTATGCAACGTATCCTGTAATATAATTTATTTAGTTTGTCAAAATTTTGCAGTGGTAGTCAAAGTTTTTGGTGGTTAAGATCTGATTACATTAACTTTCATTACTATTTAGCAGACTAATTTGTTAAACCATTTTTGAAATGTTTGGATGCTAAGCTTTCTTAGAACCTTAACTTCCGTAAAATACAATATTTGAAGTTATAATCAAGAAATTCCATAGTCTTAAAAGTAAAGAACTTTATAGTACTAGATAATTTTCCATGTGTTGCAACAGGGGCATTGTGCAGCAAATCATCATGATTTACCTACCATTTTATTTCCAATGTGATTATGTATTAAAAGTTGACTTTCACTTCCAAATGGATAAGTGTTTATTGACTTGCAAAATAATACATGATTAATACTTGTGAAGCCCATAAGATGTGGGGGCAATTGTGCCGATTTTCAACATAACCATTGAGATTCCTTTTCGAAAAAACTGAAACATAGGGGGGCAAATGGGGAGGGATGACGAAAGAGAGGAACATAAGACATAATCTTAGCTTTTGTTAAGTAAGAGGGGTTCCTGAAAGCATGTAGTGTTAGGTTTCGTAGTAATTTCAAAAAATTTCTACGCACACGCAAGATCATGGTGATGCATAGCAACGAGAGGGGAGAGTGTGATCTACGTACCCTTGTAGATCGACAACGAAAGCGTTTGGTTGATGTAGTCGTACGTCTTCACGGCCCGACCGATCAAGCATCGAAACTACGGCACCTCCGAGTTCTAGCACACGTTCAGCTCGATGACGATCCTCGGACTCCGATCCAGCAAAGTGTCGGGGAAGAGTTCCGTCAGCACGACGGCGTGGTGACGATCTTGATGTACTACTGTCCCAGGGCTTCACCTAAGCACCGCTACAATATGACCGAGGTGGAATATGGTGGAGGGGGGCACCGCACACGGCTAAGGAACGATCACGAAGATCAACTTGTCTATCTCTGGGGTGCCCTTGCCTCCGTATATAAAGGACCAAGAGGGGGAGGCCGGCCGGCCACATAGGGCGCGCCAGGAGGAGTCCTACTCCCTCTGGGAGTAGGACTTCTCCCCCAATCCTAGTTGGAATAGGACTCGCGAGGTGGGAAAAGAGAGAGAGGGGCTGGCCCCCTCTCCTTGTCCTATTCGGACCAAGGTAGGGGAGGGGCGGCGGCCCATGTTGGGCTGCCTCTTCTATTTTTCCACTAAGGCCCACTATGGCCCATATAGCTCCCCGGGGGGGGGGGGTTCCGGTAACCTCCCGGTACTCCGGTAAAATCCCGATTTCACCCGAACACTTCCTATTTCCAAACATAGGCTTCCAATATATCAATCTTTATGTCTCGACCATTTCGAGACTCCTCATCATGTCCGTGATCACATCCGGGACTCCGAACAACCTTCGATACATCAAAATGCATAAACTCATAATATAACTGTCATCGTAACCTTAAGCGTGCGGACCCTACGGGTTCGAGAACAATGTAGACATGACCGAGACATGTCTCCGGTCAATAACCAACAGCGGGACCTGGATGCCCATATTGGCTCCTACAAATTCTACGAAGATCTTTATCGGTCAGACCGCATAACAACATACGTTGTTCCCTTTGTCATCGGTATGTTACTTGCCCGAGATTCGATCGTCGGTATCTCAATACCTAGTTCAATCTCGTTACCGGCAAGTCTCTTTACTCGTTCCGTAATACATCATCCCGCAACTAACTCATTAGTTGCAATGCTTTCAAGGCTTAAGTGATGTGCATTACCGAGAGGGCCCAGAGATACCTCTTCGACAATCGGAGTGACAAATCCTAATCTCGAAATACGCCAACCCAACATGTACCTTTGGAGACACCTGTAGAGCACCTTTATAATCACCCAATTACGTTGTGACGGTTGGTAGCACACAAGGTGTTCCTCCGGCACACGGGAGTTGCATAATCTCATAGTCATAGGAACATGTATAAGTCATGAAGAAAGCAATAGCAACATACTAAACGATCGGGTGCTAAGCTAATGGAATGGGTCATGTCAATCAGATCATTCAACTGATGATGTGATCCCGTTAATCAAATAACAACTCTTTGTCCATGGTTAGGAAACATAACCATCTTTGATTAACGAGCTAGTCAAGTAGAGGCATACTAGTGACACTCTGTTTGTCTATGTATTCACACATGTATTATGTTTCTGGTTAATACAATTCTAGCATGAATAATAAACATTTATCATGATATAAGGAAATAAATAATAACTTTATTATTGCCTCTAGGGCATATTTCCTTCAGTCTCCCACTTGCACTAGAGTCAATAATCTAGTTCACATCGCCATGTGATTTAACAGCAATAGTTCACATCACCATGTGATTAACACCCATAGTTCACATCGATATGTGATCAACACCCAAAGGGTTTACTAGATTCAGTAATCTAGTTCACATCGCTATGTGATTAACACCCAAAGAGTACTAAGGTGTGATCATGTTTTGCTTGCGAGAGAAGTTTAGTCAACGGGTCTGTCACATTCAGATCCGCATGTATTTTGCAAATTTCTATGTCAACAATGCTCTGCATGGAGCTACTCTAGCTAATTGCTCCCACTTTCAATATGTATCCAGATTGAGACTTAGAATCATCTGGATCAGTGTCAAAACTTGCATCGATGTAACCCTTTACGACGAACCTTTTGTCACCTCCGTAATCGAGAAACATGTCCTTATTCCAGTAAGGATAATTTTGACCGCTGTCCATTGATCTACTCTTAGATCACTATTGTACTCCCTCTCTTAACACAGTGTATGGTATACAATAGATATGGTACACAGCATGGCATACTTTATAGAACCTATGACTGAGGCATAGGGAATGACTTTCATTCTCTTTCTATCTTCTGCCGTGGTCGGGCTTTGAGTCTTACTCAACTTCACACCTTGTAACACAGGCAAGAAACTTTTTCTTTGACTGTTCCATTTTGAACTACTTCAAAATCTTGTCAAGGTATGTACTCATTGAAAAACTTATCAAGCGTCTTGATCTATCTCTATAGATCTTGATACTCAATATGTAAGCAGCTTTACCGAGGTCTTTCTTTGAAAAACTCTTTTCAAACACTCCTTTATGCTTTGCAGAATAATTCTACATTATTTCCGATCAATAATATGTCATACACATATACTTATCAGAAATGATGTAGTGCTCCCACTCACTTTCTTGTAAATACAGACTTCACCGCAAGTCTGTATAAAACTATATGGTTTGATCAACTTATCAAAGCGTACATTCCAACTCCGAGATGCTTGGACCAGTCCATAGATGGATCGCTGGAGCTTGCACATTTTGTTAACATCTTTAGGATCGACAAAACCTTTTGGTTGCATCGTATACAACTCTTCTTTAGTAAATCCATTAAGGAATGCAATTTTGTTTATCCATTTGCCAGATTTCATAAAATGCGGCAATTGCTAGCATGATTCAGACAGACTTAAGCATAGATACGAGTGAGAAAATCTCATCGTAGTCAACATCTGAACTTGTCGAAAACCTTTTGCGACAATTCTAGCTTTGTAGATAGTAACACTACTATCAGCGTCTGTCTTCCTCTTGAAGATCCATTTATTTTCTATGGCTTGCCGATCATCGGGCAAATCCATCAAAGTCCATACTTTGTTCTCATACATGGATCATATCTCAGATTTCATGGCCTCAAACCATTTCGCGGAACCTGGGCTCATCATTGCTTCCTCATAGTTCGCAAGTTCGTCATGGTCAAGTAACATGACCTCCAGAATAGGATTACCGTACCACTCTGGTGCGGATCTCACTCTGGCTTACCTACGAGATTCGATAGTAACTTGATCTGAAGTTACATGATCATCATCATTAGCTTCCTCACTAATTGGTGTAGTAGTCACAGGAACAGATTTCTGTGATGAACTACTTTCCAATAAGGGAGCAGGTACAGTTACCTCATCAAGTTCTCTACTTTCCTCCCACTCACTTCTTTCGAGAGAAACTCCTTCTCTAGAAAGGATCCATTCTTAGCAACGAATGTCTTGCCTTCGGATCTGTGATAGAAGGTGTACCCAACTGTCTCCTTTGGGTATCCCGTGAAGACATATTTCTCCGATTTGAGTTTGAGCTTATCGAGATGAAACTTTTTCACATAAGCATCGCAACTCCAAACTTTAAGAAATGACATCTTAGGTTTCTTGCCAAACCATAGTTCACACGGTGTCGTCTCAACGGATTTAGATGGTGCCCTATTTAACGTGAATGCAGCTGTCTCTAATGCATAACCCCAAAACGATAGTGGTAGATCGGTAAGAGACATCATAGATCGCACTATATCTAATAAAGTATGGTTATGACGTTCGGACACACCATTACACTATGGTGTTCCAGGTGGCGTGAGTAGTGAAACTATTTCACATTGTTTTAATTGAAGGCCAAACTCGTAACTCAAATATTTTACCTCTGCGATCGTATCGTAGAAACTTTTATTTTCTTGTCACGATGATTTTCCACTTCACTCTGAAATTCTTTGAATTGTTCAAATGTTTCAGACTTATGTTTCATCAAGTAGATATCCCCATATTTGCTCAAATCATCTGTGAAGGTCAGAAAATAATGATACCTGCTGCAAGCCTTAATATTCATCGGACCACATACATCAGTATGTATGATTTCCAACAAATCTGTTGCTTGCTTCATTGTTCCGGAGAACGGCGTTTTAGTCATCTTGCCCATAAGGCATGGTTCGCAAGCATCAAGTGATTCATAATCAAGTGATTCCAAAAGCCCATCAGCATGGAGTTTCTTCATGCGCTTTACACCAATATGACCTAAACGGCAGTGCCACAAAGAAGTTGCACTATCATTATTAACTTTGCATCTTTTGGTTTCAATATTATGAATATGTGTATCACTACGATCGAGATCCAATGAACTTGTTTCATTGGGTGTATGACCATCGAAGGTTTTATTCATGTAAACAGAACAACAATTATTCTCTGACTTTAATGAATAACCATATTGCAATAAACATGATCAAATCATATTCATGCTCAACGCAAAAACCAAATAACACTTATTTAGGTTCAACACTAATCTCGAAAGTATAGGGGAGTGTGCGATGATGATCATATCAATCTTGGAACTACTTCCAACACACATCGTCACTTCACCCTTAACTAGTCTCTGTTTATTCTGCAACTCCTGTTTCGAGTTACTACTCTTAGCAACTGATCCAATATCAAATACTGAGGGGTTGCTATAAACACTAGTAAACTACACATCAATAACATGTATATCAAATATACTTTTGTTCACTTTGCCATCCTTCTTATCCGCCAAATACTTGGGGCAGTTCCGCTTCCAGTGACCAGTCCCTTTGCAGTAGAAGCACTTAGTCTCAGGCTCAGGACCAGACTTGGGCTTCTTCACTTGAGCAGCAACTTGCTTGCCGTTCTTCTTGAAGTTCCCCTTCTTCCCTTTGCCCTTTTCTTGAAACTAGTGATCTTGTCAACCATCAACACTTGATGCTCTTTCTTGATTTCTACCTTCATCAATTTCATCATCATGAAAAGCTCAGGATTCGTTTTCGTCATCCCTTGTATACTATAGTTCATCACGAAGTTCTAATAACTTGGTGATGGTGACTAGAGAATTCTGTCAATCACTATCTTATCTGGAAGATTAACTCCCACTTGATTCAAGCGATTGTAGTACCCAGACAATCTGGGCACATGCTCACTAGTTGAGCGTTTCTCCTCCATCTTTTAGCTATAGAATTTGTTGGAGACTTCATATCTCTCAACTCGGGTATTTGCTTGAAATATTAACTTCAACTCCTGGAACATCTCATATGCTCCATGACGTTCAAAACGTCTTTGAACTCCCGATTCTAAGCCATTAAGCATGGTGCACTAAACTATCAAGTAGTCATCATATTGAGCTAGCCAAACGTTCATAACGTCTGCATCTGCTCCTGCAATAGGTCTGTCACCTAGCGGTGCATCAAGGACATAATTCTTCTGTGCAGCAATGAGGATAAACCTCAGATCAGGATCCAATCCGCATCATTGCTACTAACATCTTTCAACACAATTTTCTCTAGGAACATATCAAAATAAACACAGGGAAGCAACAACGCGAGCTATTGATCTACAACATAATTTGCAAAATACTACCAGGACTAAGTTCATGATAAATTTAAGTTCAATTAATCATATTACTTAAGAACTCCCACTTAGATAGACATCCCTCTAATCCTCTAAGTGATTACGTGATCCAAATCAACTAAACCATGTCCGATCATCACGTGAGTGTTGGGGAACGTAGCATAAATTCAAAATTTTCCTACGTGTCACCAAGATCAATCTATGGAGTCATCTAGCAACGAGGGAGGAGTGGATCTACATACCCTTGTAGATCGCGCGCGGAAGCATTCAAGAGAACGGGGTTGATGGAGTCGTACTCGTCGTGATTCAAATCACCGATGATCCTAGCGCTGAACGGACGGCACCTCCGCGTTCAACACACGTACGGAGTAGCGACGTCTCCTCCTTCTTGATCCAGCAAGGGGGGAGGAGAGGTTGATGGAGATCCAGCAGCACGACGGCGTGGTGGAAGTAGCGGGATTCCAACAGGGCTTCGCTAAGCGCTGCGGGAGGAAGGAGATGTGTCACGGGAGGGAGAGGGAGGCGCCAGGCCTTAGGTATCGTTGCTCCTCCTTTTCCCCACTATATATAGGGCCAAGGGAGAGGGGGGAGGCGCAGCCCTTGCCCCTTCCTCCAAGGAAGGGTGTGGCCAAGGGTGGGGAAGAGTCCATCCTCCCCAAGGCACCTCGGAGGTGCCTTCCCCCTTTAGGACTCTCCCCTTTTCCTCTTCTCTTGGCGCATGGGCCTCTTGGGGCTGGTGCCCTTGGCCCATATAGGCCAAGGCACACCCCCTACAGCCCATGTGGCCCCCCGGGGCAGGTGGCCCCACCCGGTGGACCCCCGGGACCCTTCCGGTGGTCCCGGTACAATACCGGTGACCCCGAAACTTGTTCCGATGGCCGAAATAGCACTTCCTATATATAATTCTTTACCTCCGGACCATTCCGGAACTCCTTGTGACGTCCGGGATCTCATCCGGGACTCCAAACAACTTTCGGGTTACCGCATACTAATATCTCTATAACCCTTGCGTCACCGAACCTTAAGTGTGTAGACCCTACGGGTTCGGGAGACATGCAGACATGACCGAGATGACTCTCCGGTCAATAACCAACAGCGGGATCTGGATACCCATGTTGGCTCCCACATGTTCCACGATGATCTCATCGGATGAACCACGATGTCAAGGACTTAATCAATCCCGTATACAATTCCCTTTGTCTAGCGGTACGATACTTGCCCGAGATTCGATCGTCGGTATCCCGATACCTTGTTCAATCTCATTACCGGCAAGTCTCTTTACTCGTTCCGTAACACATCATCCCGTGATCAACTCCTTGATCACATTGTGCAAATTACGATGATGTCCTACCGAGTGGGCCCAGAGATACCTCTCCGTTTACACGGAGTGACAAATCCCAGTCTCGATTTGTGCCAACCCAACAGACACTTTCGGAGATACCTGTAGTGTACCTTTATAGCCACCCAGTTACGTTGTGACGTTTGGCACACCCAAAGCATTCCTACGGTATCCGGGAGTTGCACAATCTCATGGTCTAAGGAAATGATACTTGACATTAGAAAAGCTTTAGCATACGAACTACACGATCTAGTGCTATGCTTAGGATTGGGTCTTGTCCATCACATCATTCTCCTAATGATGTGATCCCGTTATCAACGACATCCAATGTCCATGGTCAGGAAACCGTAACCATCTATTGATCAACGAGCTAGTCAACTAGAGGCTTACTAGGGACATGGTGTTGTCTATGTATCCACACATGTATCTGAGTTTCCTATCAATACAATTCTAGCATGGATAATAAACGATTATCATGAACAAGGAAATATAATAATAACTAATTTATTATTGCCTCTAGGGCATATTTCCAATAGTCTCCCACTTGCACTAGAGTCAATAATCTAGTTCACATCGCCATGTGATTAACACTCACAGGTCACATCGCCATGTAACCAACATCCAAAGAGTTTACTAGAGTCATTAATCTAGTTCACATCACTATGTGATTATCACTCAATGAGTTCTGGGTTTGATCATGTTGCTTGTGAGAGAGGTTTTAGTCAACAGGTCTGAATCTTTCATATCCGTATGCACTTCGCAAATCTCTATGTCATCTTGTAGAAGCAACTACTACGCCACATTTGGAGCTACTCCAAATAACTGTTCTACTATACGAATCCAGTTTACTACTCAGAATAATCTGGATTAGTGTCAAAGTTTGCATCGGCGTAACCCTTTATGACGAACTCTTTTACCACCTCCATAATCGAGAAAATTCCTTAGTCCACTAGTTACTAAGGATAACTTTGACCGCTGTCCTGTGATCCATTCTTGGATCACTCTTGTACCCCTTGACTGACTCATGGCAAGGCACACTTCAGGTGCGGTACACAGCATAGCATACTGTAGAGCCTATGTCTTAAGCATAGGGGACGACCTTCGTCCTTTCTCTCTATTCTGCCGCGGTCGAGCTTTAAGTCTTAACTTCATACCTTACAACTCAGGCAAGAACTCCTTCTTTGACTGATCCATCTTGAACACCTTCAAGATCATGTCAAGGAATGTGCTCATTTGAAAGTACCATTAAGCGTTTTGATCTATCCTTGTAGATCTTGATGCTCAATGCTCAAGCAGCTTAATCCAGGCTTTCCATTGAAAACACTTTCCAAATAACCCTATATGCTTTCCAGAAATTCTACGTCATTTCTGATCAACAATATGTCAACAACATATACTCATCAGAAATTCTATAGTGCTCCCACTCACTTCTTCGGAAATACAAGTTTCTCATAAACTTTGTATACACCCAAAATCTTTGATCATCTCATCAAAGCATACATTCCAACTCCGAGATGCTTACTCCAGTCCTCAGAAGGATAGCTGGAGCTTTGCATACTTATTAGCATCTTTCAGGATTGAGAAAACCTTCCGGTTGTATCACATACAACCTTTCCTCAAGAAAAATTGTCGAGGAAACAATGTTTTGACATCCTATCTGCAAGATTTCATAAATAACGCAGTAATCACTAATATAATTCCAACAGACTCTTAGCATCGCTACGAGTGAGAAAGTCTCACCGTAGTCAACTCCTTGAACTTGTCGGGAAACATCTTAACAACAAGTCGAGCTTTCTTAATGGTGACATTTACCATAATTGTCCGTCTTCCTTTTAAAATCCATCTGTACTCAACAGCTTCACGACCATCGAGCTGTTCTGTCAAAGTCTACACTTTGTTTCCATACATGGATCCTCTCTCGGATTCTATGGCCTCGAGCCATTTATCGGAATCCGGGCCCACCATGGCTTCTCCATAGCTTGTAGGTTCATTGTTTTCTAGCAACATGACTTCCAAGACAGGATTACGTACCACTCTGAAGTAGTACGCATCCTTGTCATCCCACGAGGTTTGGGAGTGACTTGATCCGAAGTCTCATGATCAATATCATAAGCTTCCACTTCAATTGGTGTAGGTGCCACAGGAACAACTCTTTGTGCCCTGCTATACACTAGTTGAAGTGACGGTTCAATAACCTCATCAAGTCTCCACCATCCTCCCACTCAATTCTTTCGAGAGAAACTTTTCCTCGAGAAAGGACCCGATTCTAGAAACAATCCCTTATTGCTTTCGGATCTAAGACAGGAGGTATACCCAACTGTTTTGGGTGTCCTATGAAGATGCATTTATCCGCTTTGGGTTCGAGCTTATCAGCCTGAAACTTTTTCACATAAGCGTCGCAGCCCCAAACTTTTAAGAAATGACAGCTTAGGTTTCCCTAAACCATACTTTATATGGTGTCATCTCATCGGAATTACGTGGTGCCCTATTTAAAGTGAATGTGGTTGTCTTTAATGCCTAACCCATAAACTATCGTGGTAATTCGATAAGAGACATCATGGTATGCATCATATCCAATAGGGTGCAGTTATGATGTTCGGACACACCATCACACTATGGTGTTCCAGGCTGTATTAGTTGTGAAGCAATTTCCACAATGTCTTAATTCTGTGCCAAACTCGCAATTCAGATATTCATCTCTATGATCATATCATAGATATTTTATCCTCTTGTCACGACGATCTTTCAACTTCACCCTGAAATTACTTGAACCTTTCAATAATTCAGACTCGTGATTCATCAAGTAAATGTACTCAACATCTACTCAAATCATCTGTGAAGTAAGAACATAACGATATCCACTACATGCCTCAGCACTCATTGGATTGCACACATCAAAATGTATTACTTCCAACAAGTTGCTTTCTAGTTCATTTTTACTGAAAACGAGGCTTTCAGTCATCTTGCCCATGTGGTATGATTTGCATGTCTCAAGTGATTCAAAATCAAGTGAGTCCAAATGGTCCATTTGCATGGAGTTTCTTCATGCATATACACCAATAGACATGGTTCTCATGTCTCAAACTTTTCAAAAACGAGTGAGCCCAAAGATCCATCAACATGGAGCTTCTTCATGCGTTTTATACCGATATGACTTATGTGGCAGTGCCACAAGTAGGTGGTACTATCATTACTATCTTTTGGCATGAACATGTGTATCATTATGATCGAGATTCAATAAACCATTCATTTTAGGTGCAAGACCATTGAAGGTATTATTCAAATAAACAGATTAACCGTTATTCTCCTTAAATGAATAACCGTATTGCGATAGACATAATCCAATCATGTCTATGCTCAACGCAAACACCAATCTCGATGGTAGAGGGAGCGTGCGATGCTTGATCATATCAACATTGGAAACACTTCCAACACATATCGTCAGCTCACCTTTAGCTAGTCTCCGTTTATTCTGTAGCTTTTATTTCGAGTTACTAACACTTAGCAACCGAACCGGTATCTAATACCCTGGTGCTACTAGGAGTACTAGTAAAGTACACATCAACACAATGTATATCCAATATACTTCTATCGACCTTGCCAGCCTTCTCATCTACCAAGTATCTAGGGTAATTCTGCTCTAGTTGTTGTTCCCCTTATTACAGAAGCACTTAGTCTCGGGTTTGGGTTCAACCTTGGGTTTCTTCACTAGAGCAGCAGCTGAATTGCCGTTTCATGAAGTATCCCTTCGTGCCCTTGCCCTTCTTGAAACTAGTGGTTTCACCAACCATCAACAATTGATGATCCTTCTTGATCTCTAGTTTTGTGGTTTCAAACATCGCGAATATCTCAAGGATCATCATATATGTCCCTGATATATTATAGTTCATCACGAAGCTCAAGCAGCTTGGTGGTAATGACTTCGGAGAACCATCACTATTTCATCTGGAAGATCAACTCCCACTTGATTCAAATGATTGTTGTACTCAGACAATCTGAGCACAAGCTCAACAATTGAGCTTTTCTCCCTTAGTTTGCAGGCTAAGAAAATCGTTGGAGGTCTTATACCTCTTGACGTGGGCACGAGCCTGAAATTCCAATTTCAGCCCTCGAAACATCTCATATGTTTCGTGACGTTTCAAAACCGTCTTCGGTGCCTCAACTCTAAACCGTTTAACTGAACTATCACGTAGTTATCAAAACGTGTATGTCAGATGTTCGCAACATCCACAGACAACGTTCGAGGTTTAGCACACTGAGCGGTGCATTAAGGACATAAGCCTTCTAAGAAGCAATGAGGACAATCCTTAGTTTACGGACCTAGTCCGCATAATTGCTACTATCAACTTTCAACTAATTTTTCTCTAGGAACATATCTAAACAGTAGAACTGAAGCGCGAGCTACGACATAATTTGCGAAGACCTTTTGACTATGTTCAGGATAATTAAGTTCATCTTATGAACTCCCACTCAGATAGACATCCCTCTAGTCATCTAAGTGATTACATGATCCGAGTCAACTAGGCCGTGTCCGATCATCACGTGAGTCATCATCGGTGAACATCTTCATGTTGATCGTATCTACCATACGACTCATGCTCGACCTTTCGGTCTCTTGTGTTCTGAGGCCATGTCTGTACATGCTAGGCTCGTCAAGTTAACCCTAAGTGTTTTGCATGTGTAAAACTGTCTTACACCCGTTGTATGTGAACGTAAGGATCTATCACACCCGATCATCACGTGGTGCTTCGAAACGATGAACTTTAGCAACGGTGCACAGTTAGGGGAGAACACATTCTTGAAATTGTAATGAGGGATCATCTTATTTACTACCGTCGTTCTAAGTAAACAAGATGTAAAAACATGATAAACATCACATGCAATCAAATAATAGTGACATGATATGGCCAATATCATATAGCTCCTTTGATCTCCATCTTGGGGCTCCATGATCATTTTGTCACCGGCATGACACCATGATCTCCATCATCATGATCTCCATCATCGTGTCTTCTTGAAGTTGTCTCGTCATCGACATGCAAGTCGTGATTCCCTTGACAAGAACATGATCAATCTCATACATCACATATATCATTCATCACATCCTTTTGGCCATATCACATCACATAGCATACCCTGCAAAAACAAGTTAGACGTCCTCTAATTGTTGTTTGCATGTTTTACGTGGCTGCTATGGGTTTCTAGCAAGAACGTTTCTTATCTACGCAAAACCACAACGTGATATGCCAATTCCTATTTACCCTTCATAAGGACCCTTTTCATCGAATCCGACCCGACTAAAGTGGGAGAGACAGACACCCGCTAGCCACCTTTATGCAACTAGTGCATGTCAGTCGGTGGAACCAGTCTCACGTAAGAGTACGTGTAAGGTTGGTCCGGGCCGCTTCATCCCATGATGCCGCCGAATCAAGATAAGACTAGTAACGGCACGCATATTGAACAAAATCAACGCCCACAACTTCTTTGTGTTCTACTCGTGCATAGAATCTACGCATAGACCTAGCTCATGATGCCACTGTTGGGGAACGTAGCATAAATTCAAAATTTTCCTACGTGTCACCAAGATCAATCTATGGAGTCATCTAGCAATGAGGGAGGAGTGGATCTACATACCCTTGTAGATCGCGCGCGGAAGCGTTCAAGAGAACGGGTTTGATGGAGTCGTACTCGTCGTGATTCAAATCACCAATGATCCTAGCGCCGAACGGACGGCACCTCCGCGTTCAGCACACGTACGGAGCAGCGACGTCTCCTCCTTCTTGATCAAGCAAGGGGGGAGGAGAGGTTGATGGAGATCCAGCAGCACGACGGCGTGGTGGAAGTAGCGGGATTCCAACAGGGCTTCGCTAAGCGCTGCGGGAGGAAGGAGATGTGTCACGGGAGGGAGAGGGAGGCGCCAGGCCTTAGGTATCGTTGCTCCTCCTTTTCCCCACTATATATAGGGCCAAGGGAGAGGGGGGAGGCGCAGCCCTTGCCCCTTCCTCCAAGGAAGGGTGCGGCCAAGGGTGGGGAGGAGTCCATCCTCCCCAAGGCACCTCGGAGGTGCCTTCCCCCTTTAGGACTCTCCCCTTTTCCTCTTCTCTTGGCGCATGGGCCTCTTGGGGCTGGTGCCCTTGGCCCATATAGGCCAAGGCACAGCCCCTACAGCCCATGTGGCCCCTCGGGGCAGGTGGCCCCATCTGGTGGACCCCCGGGACCCTTCCGGTGGTCCCGGTACAATACCGCTGACCCCGAAACTTGTCTCGATGGCCGAAATAGCACTTCCTATATATAATTCTTTACCTCCGGACCATTCCGGAACTCCTCGTGATGTCCGGGATCTCATCTGGGACTCCGAACAACTTTCGGGTTACCGCATACTAATATCTCTATAACCCTAGCGTCACCGAACCTCAAGTGTGTAGACCCTACGGGTTCGGGAGACATGCAGACATGACCGAGATGACTCTCCGGTCAATAACCAACAGCGGGATCTGGATACCCATGTTGGATCCCACATGTTCCACGATGATCTCATCGGATGAACCACGATGTCAAGGACTTAATCAATCCCGTATACAATTCCCTTTGTCTAGCGGTACGATACTTGCCCGAGATTCGATCGTCGGTATCCCGATACCTTGTTCAATCTCATTACTGGCAAGTCTCTTTACTCGTTCCGTAACACATCATCCTGTGATCAACTCCTTGATCACATTGTGCACATTATGATGATGTCCTACCGAGTGGGCCCAGAGATACCTCTCCATTTACACGGAGTGAAAAATCCCAGTCTCGATTCGTGCCAACCCAACAGACACTTTCGGAGATACCTGTAGTGTACCTTTATAGCCACCTAGTTACTTGTGACCTTTGGCACACCCAAAGCATTCCTACGGTATCCGGGAGTTGCACAATCTCATGGTCTAAGGAAATGATACTTGACATTAGAAAAGCTTTAGCATACGAACTACACGATCTAGTGCTATGCTTAGGATTGGGTCTTGTCCATCACATCATTCTCCTAATGATGTGATCCCGTTATCAACGACATCCAATGTCCATGGTCAGGAAACTGTAACCATCTATTGATCAACGAGCTAGTCAACTAGAGGCTTACTAGGGACATGGTGTTGTCTATGTATCCACACATTTATCTGAGTTTCCTATCAATACAATTCTAGCATGGATAATAAACGATTATCATGAACAAGGAAATATAATAATAACTAATTTATTATTGCCTCTAGGGCATATTTCCAACAGTGAGATGGAGTAGTTTCATTGGTGAACATCGCTATGTTGATCATATCTGCTATATGATTCACGCTTGACCTTTCGGTCTCCGTGTTCCAAGGCCATATCTGTATATGCTTGGCTCGTCAAGTATAACCTGAGTATTCCGCGTGTGCAACTATTTTGCACCCGTTGTATTTGAACGTAGAGCCTATCACACCCGATCATCATGTGGTGTCTCAGCACGAAGAACTTTCGCAACGGTGCATACTCAGGGAGAACACTTCTTGATAATTAGTGAGAGATCATCTTAAAATGCTACCGTCAAACTAAGCAAAATAAGATGGATAAAAGATATAACATCATATGCAATCAAAATATGTGACATGATATGGCCATCATCATCTTGCGCCTTTGATCTCCATCTCCAAAGTACTGTCATGATCTCTATCATCACCGGCATGACACCATGATCTCCATCATCTTGATCTATATCAATGTGTCGTCACACGGTCGTCTCGCCAACTATTGCTCTTGTAACTATTGCTATCGCATAGCGGTAAAGTAAAGCAATTATTTGGCGCTTGCATCTTATGCAATAAAGGGACAACCATAAGGCTTTTGCCAGTTGCCGATAACTTCAACAACTCATGATCATATCATACAACAACTTATATCTCATCACGTCTTGACCATATCACATCACAACATGCCCTGCAAAAACAAGTTAGACGTCCTCTACTTTGTTGTTGCAAGTTTTACGTGGCTACTACGGGCTTAAGCAAGAACCAATCTTACCTACGCATCAAAACCACAACGATAGTTTGTCAAGTTGGTGCTGTTTTAACCTTCGCAAGGACCGGGCGTAGCCACACTTGGTTCAACTAAAGTTGGAGAAATTGTCACCCGCAAGCCACCTATGTGCAAAGCACGTCGGGAGAACCGGTCTCGCGTAAGCGTACGCGTAATGTCGGTCCGGGCCGCTTCATCCAACAATACCACCGAACCAAAGTATGACATGCTGGTAAGCAGTATGACTTATATCGCCCACAACTCACTTGTCTTCTACTCGTGCATATAACATCAAACCATAAAACCTAGGCTCGGATGCCACTGTTAGGTTTCGTAGTAATTTCAAAATTTTCCTACGCACACGCAAGATCATGGTGATGCATAGAAATGAGAGGGGAGAGTGTGATCTACGTACCCTTGTAGATCGACAACGGAAGCGTTTGGTTGATGTAGTCGTACGTCTTCACGGCCCGACCGATCAAGCATCGAAACTACGGCACCTCCGAGTTCTAGCACACGTTCAACTCGATGACGATCCTCGGACTCCGATCCAGCAAAGTGTCGGGGAAGAGTTCCGTCAGCACGACGGCGTGGTGACGATCTTGATGTACTACTGTCCCAGGGCTTCGCCTAAGCACCGCTACATATGACCGAGGTGGAATATGGTGGAGGGGGGCACCGCACACGGCTAAGGAACGATCATGAAGATCAACTTGTCTGTCTCTGGGGTGCCCCTGCCTCCGTATATAAAGGACCAAGAGGGGGAGGCCGGCCGGCCACATAGGGCGCGCCAGGAGGAGTCCTACTCCCTCCGGGAGTAGGACTTCTCCCCCAATCCTAGTTGGAATAGGACTCGCGAGGTGGGAAAAGAGAGAGAGAGGGGCCGGCCCCCTCTCCTTGTCCTATTCGGACCAAGGGAGGGGAGGGGTGGCGGCCCATGTTGGGCTGCCTCTTCTCTTTTTCCACTAAGGCCCACTATGGCCCATATAGTTCCCGGGGGGGGGGGGTTCCGGTAACCTCCCAGTACTCCGGTAAAATCCCGATTTCACCCGGAACACTTCCGATTTCCAAACATAGGCTTCCAATATATCAATCTTTATGTCTCGACCATTTCGAGACTCCTCGTCATGTCCGTGATCACATCCGGGACTTCGAACAACCTTCGGTACATCAAAATGCATAAACTCATAATATAACTGTCATCGTAACCTTAAGCGTGCGAACCCTACGGGTTCGAGAACAATGTAGACATGACCGAGACATGTCTCCGGTCAATAACCAATAGCGGGACCTGGATGCCCATATTGGCTCCTACATATTCTAGGAAGATCTTTATCGGTCAGACCGCATAACAACATACGTTGTTCCCTTTGTCATCGGTATGTTACTTGCCCGAGATTCGATCGTCGGTATCTCAATACCTAGTTCAATCTCGTTACCGGCAAGTCTCTTTACTCGTTCCGTAATACATCATCCCGCAACTAACTCGTTAGTTGTAATGCTTGCAAGGCTTAAGTGATGTGCATTACCGAGAGGGCCCAGAGATACCTCTCCGACAATCGGAGTGACAAATCCTAATCTCGAAATACGCCAACCCAACATGTACCTTTGGAGACACCTGTAGAGCACCTTTATAATCACCCAGTTACGTTGTGACGTTTGGTAGCACACAAAGTGTTCCTCCGGCACACGGGAGTTGCATAATCTCATAGTCATAGGAACATGTATAAGTCATGAAGAAAGCAATAGCAACATACTAAACGATCGGGTGCTAAGCTAATGGAATGGGTCATGTCAATCAGATCATTCAACTAATGATGTGATCCCGTTAATCAAATAACAACTCTTTGTCCATGGTTAGGAAACATAACCATCTTTGATTAACGAGCTAGTCAAGTAGAGGCATACTAGTGACACTTTGTTTGTCTATGTATTCACACATGTATTATGTTTCCGGTTAATACAATTCTAGCATGAATAATAAACATTTATCATGATATAAGAAAATAAACAATAACTTTATTATTGCCTCTAGGGCATATTTCCTTCATGTAGTGCTTGACGCATGCATTATTTAATAGCTAGTTTTCATGCTTGTTCCTTTTCTTGGAACAACTTTTGGGTCCCTAAGGACCTTAGGGCCCAAAAGCTGGCATTACTTAATAAAAGTTGTCACAACATAATCCATAGAAGGACCTTTAAGAAAAGGAAAATAAAATCGGGGGTCTTCCCTCATGCACAGAGACCCTCTAGTAAACCTTTACAAACGTGACGGGGTCTTGCACCATTGTCGACTCACCGGAAGCAACTAAATGCTTGCTCCGACGAACTTCACTTTGCCCTCACACCATGGATAAAGCTCGACACCTTTGTCTAGAGGAACTCCACAAGTGGTAAGGGGAAGGAGGCACCCCTTATTTGGAGGTTAAACAAGGATGCGAAGGGTAACAACATCATGCCACCAAGTGGCCTACTACGGTTAGCCCCTGCATGTCGCACTGCGTACCAGAGACATATGCTCTTCTGATCTGCAAACTCTGGTGGCCAGAGTCCACACTATGACCATGATGGACGAAGAACAACACAACAAACTTGATAATCCACTAATGAGCCAGAAGAATATCATAGCTCCTTAACTCCCAATTTCCCTATCCGGCACAACGACCGGAGGAAGGAAAAGCTTGAGTATCCACCAGATCCTACCGTCAACCGGGTTTATTGAAGGAGCCTCCAATATTGATTCCTCCTCTAGCTATCTAACCACCATGTAGGTAGTAGAGAGAACAACTACTTCATGGGAACACCGACGGTGAACTCCATTATAGGGCTAGAGATGGTAGTGTACCCAACACCATAAGGCAACTCATAGATTACAAATATATAAAAGAACCACCCGAGATCCCCTCCCACCCCTACTTTGATTGGTACCACCATTGGAGGAGAAAGGGGCAGGAGCCGAGAAACCTTTTGAGATTCTCAACAAAAATGAGAAGGCAAGGGAAAATAACAGACCAAATGAGAGCCCATCGTGTGCTTGATCATATTAGTACAATACAATTACACTGTATTTTTACAAGCCCAATACCAACCACCCAAACAGGTTTATTTCACATAGACCTAAATTTTCTTATTAACACTACAATGAAAATGCTTATTAATGATTGGCCAAGAAGCAATTGACACTAAGGGCACGACCCATTAGCAACTTTTTGCCAATGGTAACAAAACTACCACTCGAAGGCCCATTAGTGGCGACACAACTATGAATGCCACTCATACTCAATGGCCCTTCGGTGATGGTATATCACAAAAATAGAAGAAATAAACCCGCTGGCTACCACCACCTCCTCACCTGGTGCCGGTAGCACCACCACTTATTATGCTTACACCTACCGTCGGCTAGCGTCACACATCTCTGGTTGCACCATGGCATCGTTGATGCATCCTGCAAGTGACCGCGCAAATGATTGACAATCAGTTAAAGGGGGCAAAAATGATACAGAACAGATATATCACAAACAAGACCTCGATATAATTATATCATGTTGGGTACATTACATAAGATAGATGTGGGAGAATACCTCGACGAGTGGCTCAAGTACAAGAGAACATGCCACTTTGGGATTCCCTCAATGAAAAAAATATATACACAAGTAACATATTTGGTTCCGTGCAATTACCAGATGACAACCAAAATGTATATGTCTCGATAAATAGTACTCCCTCTGACCTTACTCCAAAGCTGCGACACTTATTACGGATCAGAGGTAGTATTATATTATAAACTAGAGATAATACCCCACCCATTGATGTGGAATTGGATGCAGTTAGTTCTGTAAGATTTGACAATATGAAACTTATTATTTGTATTAGCAATATGAGAATAGAAACTAAAGTATGCACAATTAATTATTACATACCCCCTCTGTCCCAAAATAAGTGACTCAACTTTGTACTAGCTTTAGTATAAAGTTAGTACAAAGTTGAGTCACTTATTTTGGAACGGAGGGAGTATTTGTGGAATATTTATTGAATATGAGTATCATGCATGGTGCATGTTAATGTGAATTTGTCCATTATAATGACATGATGAGTTGGCATAGTTGCATGTAGAGAGAATTAAACTTAGTGGGACATGCAAGGTGGCATGATAAGTTGGCATAGTTGCATGCTAAGATAACTAAGTTAGTGGGTGTTAACTATTTGGTGGACCTACTTGATAATGTGGATAGGTTGCGTGCCAATATAAATAAGATAGTGGGATGAATCTCTAAGGCTGGTCATAGTGAAGAGTAACTTAAACTAGTAACATGCATATGTTACTAGTCTATATTACTACATATATACTGGGTAGTAATACGAAAATGCCTTTTGGAGCTCGGCCTCCATGGAGGCCGGTTTTTGAAAAACACCAAAATCATGAAAATTCATATTTTTACAATTCAAAAAAATCTGAAAAAAATTACAGATATACATGGAGGCGTAACACACATGTATGTAAGTTTTTAGGACGAAATACGTTGAAATGAAGGCTGTGCAAAAAAGACAAATCTGAGGCCTTTTAACACATGTTACTATTCATCATCAAAGTCCAGAAATTTGTCTTTTTTCTATAGGTCGCATTTCGAAGTATTTCATCTTGAATTTTTACACACACGTGCATTTCATCCGTGTATAGTTACATATTTATTTTCAGAATTTTTTGAAGTCAAAAAGTTTGAATTTTGAATTTTTCAAAAATAAAGGGCTCCATGGAGCTCGGTCACCAAAATGCCCTACTCGTAGTAATATATGTGTAGTGTTATGCACCACTTCATTTATTACTTTGTAGACTCATTTTGCATTGGGAACTGCTATGTGATGGTAACATACTATTTACTCTATTTGTTTCTCCTCTTTAATTACTTGTTACATCATATTTTTTCTTATGATGTGTCATGTTACTATCTATGTTACTTTCACTATGACTGGCCTAAGCTATATAGGACAATAGTATTATATTCTTTGTGTCATGGCTTGGTCTCTTTTATAATTTTGTGTTTATTACCCTCATTGTTGTAACTAATTAGTTTTCTTTCACTATTGATGATACCACCAACTGACAAAATTTCTCCTCCTCTCGCTGAGGGCAGCAAAACAAATGGAAGAAAGAGCCGCCAGTAACGACATGCAGAATCTAGACCTAAAAAGGTACTACTCTATCTGGTTAAAAATGTAAGGTACTCCCTCTGTAAAGAAATATAAAAGTGTTTAGTTCACTAAATTATGAAGGAAATATATTATTATTCAAAAGAAAACCTTTCTATGTTCGATCAAGTTCATGAGAAAGATATCAATTCTACAATACCAAAATAGTATCACTAGATTTTTCCTAAAATGCATTTCCATATATATTTTCTGTGCCATGGATATGTGTGGATATAATCTCTACTACTTAAAAAGAACGTAAGGTTTCCGTTTCACCTCTCTTTCGTCCAACCTTCCTTATATACGTTCCACTCTTTTCTTCTCCTCGTTGATTTTTTCCTTCATCTCTAATTTTTCTCCCATCCATTCTCCCTAAGATAGAATCAACTGTCTCGTGTTTTATTAACTTACCAAAATAAAAACATATTTTGTTTAATAAGTCATTAAATTCTTACCAAATAAGTGCTTAACAAGAAAATGGCAGATAAATAATGGGGATTGGATACAAGAACTTGCTAAGATTTTAGCACATCAGTATGATAATGAACATGCAGTCACGGGCTAATCACTAGAATGTTTATGCTCCCGCTGCAACGCATGGGCAATTGTCTAGTTAAATAAATTACAGCTATAGTAACATCAAAATAAGCATATTTGAAAAATTATACTCATTGGTGGACCCACCACTGGTTGAAATAGAGGTCTTTACAATTGCGTTTAATGATCAATAAAAAACATTTGTTGAATTGTATCCATTATTTTGATGAAAACTCCACTATTTTTAGTATTATTACATATTAAAAAAATAATTTTGTATCCTAATGAAGACGTGCGTTGCACGTACACATTTACTAGTTTTCTATAAACATGGTCAAATATAGAAACCGGTTGAGGTAGTGCTACTTTTCACTAACGGTCTTTGCCGTAAATCCATCTCATCTGAAGTCTAGTATTGGCATGAGCTAACTAATGGTGGCCCCTTCCGCAGTGGAGTGCACATCACAGAAGCGCTACGCGTTCAACACGTCATGCAGAGACGCCTCGGCAAGCAGCTTAAGGTTCTCTCCCAATTGTTGTTTAATGTAATGTACGTACGCCAACACGATTAACCTAACTATATGTTGTTATGTGCTTCCGTTTGCTTCTCGCGCAGATGCAGCGAGATCTGCAGCTGAGGATAGAGGCGCAGGGCAAGGTACTGCAGAAAATGATGGAAGATCATCCGAGGGCGAGCAGGAACGCAACGGAGCCGCGGGAGGTGGACCATGTCTCCCCGGTGACTGGCCATGATGATGACGCGTTTGACAACCTGCACCTCCCGTTCGGCGATGGCAGCAACTCCTCTGACGAAGATGTGTTCACGTCGAAAATAAGTTGTTAGCTATTTTTCTTTTACTCCTTGATCTTCGAATCACCCCCATGTTTTGTTATCATTGCTTTCTGCTAATCCAATGAAATGCCAGCGACGCTGGATCTTTTAAAAAAAAATGTCGCTTGAAAGCTACCACGAAGATTCATACATAAAGTAGTGTTTTTGCCTATACTGACGGAGGTCAAAATCACTGTTTTGATCTTCCTAACAAAGTTTAGCATAATTATTTTTCTGCGAAAGTAATACTTGTATTACTGACCGCATATCTTAGAGACAGGATGAAATTGAAACATTAGCATGTGCTGAGGCTCTCTCGCGCCGCTCCCGCGGGCGGCTCGGGAGAGCAAAATCCAGCCCGCCGCCGGGAGGCCACCCACTGAAGCCGCTCCCCTTGCCGCCGCCAGTGTACGCAGCAGGGCAAAGCCCGTGCAGTGTAGGCGGCGGCGGGCCGTCAGTCACTTCCACACTGGATCTAGCGGCGCGCGGGCGTCCCGGTCTGGTGGCGACTGGAGCTCGGCGAGGCGAGGTGCGCGAGTGGGGCGCGCTCGCGAGGTGCTTGCGCCATGGCGCGCTACAGGAGCGGGGCTGCGTGGATCTGGCTTGAGCGCGTGGGGATTACTCGGGGCTGCGCGGATCTGGCGCAGTCGCCGGCGCGCGAGGCAGGGCGGAGGTGTGGCTGCGCGCGCGGCCTGCTGCTGCAGCGAGCGTCCGTCGCGTCGGTGTGGTGGATCCGGTAGCTGATAGCCTAGAGTGCAGGGGATGGTTGTAGATCCGGCGAGCATGCTGGGGCGTGCGGTTGCGGACGGGCCGGCCAGATCTGGGCCTGCCCAAGCCGGAGGCTGGTCGCGGCGCATAGTAGGAGAAGTCCCAGGCTGTGGCTGCGGTAGTTGCGGGCGGGCCGACCATGACTTGTACTTGTCGGCCTTGGCCGGCGCTCGGGAGGGGCACTGCCGGCTGGTGGTGGTGCTCGGTTGTCGCTTGATGGAGCAGGGAGGCTCCGTCCGCGATTGGATGTGGGGTGCAGGACCCGATCTGGTCTCTGCAGGCCCATCGTCGAGGAGGCTAGCGGGTGGCCTTGCACAGCGGTGGCATGCTCGCTGGGTGGGGGATGTGCGCGGTCCAGTGGAGATACGGGTCGACCTCGGCCTACTGCGTGGGAGTGGCTGCACCGGGTGAAAGCCTGGCCGGTGCTGGCTGGCCGACGGCGATGGTGCTCGTGGGCGTCGCTATCCTCCTTGGAGGCGTCGTCGGGATTCTTCACAGCCTATACTCCCGAATCAAGTTCTTCGGATGAAAGCCCAGATCCTGCTGCAGGTTCGGACGGTGACGTCGTCTTCAACGTCGTTCCCCTCTTTAGGGCGCCGTCTTGAAGCTCTTGATCCCTCTGGTGCTTCCTATGACTGGACGTGCACGGTGGCTTCTGTGGCAACGATGACGATGGTGAGCAATATCGGAGGCATGGTATTGGTCGTGGTAGTCGGTTCTTCTTCTTCGACGTGTCTGTGGGGTTGCCTCGACTGCTTGTTGCTGTGAAGTCGAAGTCGCAGTGGCGGGGCCAGGTGGTATACGATGACGCGTGACAGGTTGTTCGTTCGGTGATCCTCCGTGATGCCAACCTTGCCTAGTTTCTTCGTAGTTCATCATCGGAGTCGGAGCTGCGTTGGCTTGTGTGGATTGTATGGAGTGTTGTGTTGCAGCTACTAGGGCTGTTGTTTTTCTTTTTTCTTTGATCTTCGGATCTTCTGGTCCTAGGACCTTCACCACCTTGTTGTTTTCCGTTGCTCTCTGCTATTATCAATGAATGCCAGCGATGTTGGATCTTTCAAAAAAAATACTTGTATTACTCAATCACAAGGTCCTTACAATCGTCATGGACAAACTCCAAAATTTCCACAGGGCCATAAGTCATAGTCCGACCTTCTACTCTAGTGGAAGAGTCTCCGAAGGTAATAAATAGGACGTTCATTGTTTTGATCCCAAAGGTATCCAATCCAACTTCCCCTCGCTCAATTTTGACCTATAAACTTATGTGATGCAATCTTCAATATTATCTCAAAAGTTTAGGCTAATCGGTTAAAGAGGATTTTACCGGAGATAATTTCACCTGAGCCGTCTATGTTCGTACCAGGGAGGCTCATTACAGACAATGTTATTGCAGCTACGGTTTACCACCTGATATTCGCGGATGATTGATTGTTGATGTTCAAGGAGAATGAGAGTGGGGCAAATTTGATAAAGAGTATCATTCAGCAGTACTATGATGCTTCGGGGCAGCGGGTAAACCTTGCAAAATCTAGTATTTTTTCAGCAAGGGGTGCCCAAATGACCGAAGAGCTTTGGTAAAAGGAATTCTTTATGTGCCAAATGAATCATTATCTGAAAGGTACTTGGGGCTACCATCTGATGTGGGGAAGTCAAAATATAGAACATTCAAATACATAAAAGATAGACTTTGCGCCAAAGTGAAGGGATGGATTGAAAGATGTATGGCGGATTCAGGGAAATAAGTGTTGATTAAATGGATGGCTCAGGCAGTGCCAACATTCTCTATGTCATGTTTCTTGCTACCAAGAGGCTTATGTTAGAAAATTGATACAAAATTGAGGAAATGTTTTTGGGGCAACAAGAATGGAGAGAGTAAAGTAGCATGGGTCTCATGGGATAAACTTACTATGCCCAGTGCCAAGGGGGATTAGTTTTTCACGATATAGAATTGTTTAACCTCGCCATGCTCGCCAAGCAAGGGTGGAGGCTTTCTGTAGGATCCCTATCCATTGAGCACAAGAATTTTAAGAGGAGTATACTACCCCCACGGGGATGTGTTACAGGCCAAACTGGGCAATGCACCTTCTCAGGTCTAGCATGCGGTTCATGTAGGATTGCAGGTGCTAAAATGGGGGTTGGTAAAGCAAGTGAGAGACAAAGCAAGTGAGAGACAAGAGAACAATAAGGATATGGGAAGATAATTTGTTACCATGTGGTAACGCTGCATACTAATTTACACAGAAGAACTGTGATCCCCCTTTCATGGTGAGCGAGTCGATAGAAAACGCTACGAAGTGTTGTAACAAACAATTGGTTATACAACATTTGCAGCCACTAGATGCGTCGGTTGTATTGAGAATTTAACTAAGCACACACAACACGAAGGATGCATGGGCATGGCACTACGAGCAAAGTGGTATCTTCAGTGTTCGATCGGCCTATAGGATACTTATGAAAACAAAGAAGAGGAGAGAAGACTGGCCCGAGGACCGCTCAGTGACCTATAATACGAGTGCTGGTCCTAATGAGTGGAAGAAGCTATGGAGGATTAAAGAACTAGGACCGATCAAGCAATTTGCTTAGCGTTTAGCTCATAACTTTATTCCAACTGAATCAGTTAGACACCATGGAAATATGATTGACTCAGAGGTGTGTCCAATCTGCAATGGAGCAACAGATGACTGAATACATGCGCTTATAGACTATAACATGGCAAAGTGTGTTTGGTGTCTGTTAGATGAGGAATTGGTTGAGAATTTGATCATTTGTAACATTCCAGATGCAAGATTGTGGCTATGGGAAATGATGGAGACCAGAAGAGATGAAGAGTTCATAAAGATTCTGGTGACTGTGTGGTCGATATGGTGGGCACGACGTAAAGTTATTCATTAGTCCCCCTTGTTGACTTACAACTTTATTGTAAGATATATAGAATGCCCGACTTTGGTCCCAGGTACTCAAAAAACTTCTTTGGTAACCTAGTCATTTGTTGGAGGGAAAGGAGGTAGGAGAATCTATAAACCACCTAGGCAGGGATGCACAAAGATAATGGTCGATGCGGCTATGTCACAACAAGGAGAAATGGGTGCCTTTGCTGCTATTTGCAGGGCCTGCATGGTTTGTTCCAAGGAGCTTTAGTAGTTGTACTGGAAGATCAGACAATTCTAGAATTTTTTGAAGCTTTGGCATTCAATGAAGCTCTTGCACTAGCTTCAGACCTTAGCATAAAAAAGGTTCAAGTAGCAACGGACTGCATGGCTACGATACAACATCTGAAGAGTCCTTATATGGGTGCAAGCTCGTTGGTAATTGATCACATCAAGGAGAAAATGCAAGAATTTGAAGTCTGCTTTTTCGATCATGAGAAGAGGGACAAAAATTGGGAGGCTCATTCTCTAGCTAATTGTTGTTACTTTAAATTTGGGGCGCCACGTGTGGCTGTTGATCCGCCCAATTTTGTTTGTATCGAACCTTTTGTAGAACTTGAATAAAAGATGAGTGACTCCCTCTAAAAAATCTTCTACTCTAGCAAAACTAGCTAATCTATCACTCGCTTTAACACAAATTAACCTCACTTCAAAACAAATTGACCTCATTTGCTCCATTAATGTAGTGCCGCCCATAGTGGCATTTGCGATGCATGGGAAACGCCATGGTCAATGACATTTCTCACGGCCCACACACTGGTCCTCAACGCTGACCGTCTGACGTGGAAAGCACAAAAATATCAAGGACCATAGTGTATCACCCGCCCTAGATCAGCTCGAGGAGCTCAACTTTCAAGCTGGACATCTGCGCTCACTGTTGTCGTTTGCGCTCCGCCTCGTGCACACTCTGCGCTGTGCTACCTTCATGTAGTGCTTTTTTCCCCAGATTAATATCATGCGTGCTCTTCATCTCCCTAAACTAAAGTACCTCAAACTCATGGGCATCAGCATTGAAAGGATCGATATGGTTGACTAGAGGGGGGTGGTGAATAGGCAACTAACAATTTTTAGCTTTTCTTTAGCAATTTAAACTTTGCATCAAAGTAGGTTGTCTAGATATGCAACTAGGTGAGCAACCTATATGATGCAATACGGATAGGAACACAAGCAAGCAAGATATATGAAACAAATAAGCTTCCACAAGTAAAGGCACAAGATAACCAAGAGTGGAGACGGTGGAGACGAGGATGTGTTGCCGAAGTTCCTTCCCTTTGAGAGGAAGTACGTCTCCGTTGGAGCGGTGTGGAGGCACAATGCTCCCCAAGGAGTCACTAGGGCCACCGTAATCTCCTCACGCCATCACACAATGCGAGATGCCGTGATTCCACTATTGGTGCCCTTGGAGGCGGCGACCGAACCTTTACAAACGAGGTTGGGGCAATCTCCACAACTCAATTGGAGGCTCCCAACGACACCACGAAGCTTCACCACAATGGACTATGGCTTCGCGGTGACCTCAACCATCTAGGATGCTCAAACACCCAAGAGTAACAAGATCTGCAAGGGATTAGTGGGGGGAATCAAATATCTCTTGGTGGAAGTGTAGATCGGGGCCTTCTCAACCACTCCTGAGAAAATCAACAAGTTTTGTTGGCTAGGGAGTGAGATCGGGCGAAAATGGAGCTTGGAGCAATAATGGAGCTTAGTAGTGGAAGAGGTAAGTCAACGGGGAAAAAGGGGACCCCTTATATAGTGTGTGGAAAAGATCCAACTGTTATCCACCAACCAGCCCGCGGCCAGCGGTACTACCGCGCCTGGCCAGCGGTACTACCACAAGGCCGCGCGGTACTACTGCTTGCAACCAAGCGGTACTACCGCACGGCTGTGCGGTACTACCGTACCGACCCACGGTACTGCCGCAACCTCAGCACAGAACCGATAAACAGACGCACAGAAGCTGGGGGCGAAACTTCCGCACGCGCGGTACTACCGCGCCCCCCATGCGGTACTACCGCAAGGCAAAAGTCCCAGCCAGGGGAGAAGGGAAACTTCCGTGCCTACTTCCGCAAAGAAACGGAAGTAGCAAAAACCCGACACAGTAGTACTGCCGAGGGGCGGTACTACTGCCTGACCGCATAGCGCGGTACTACCGCATGGAGAAAGCGGTACTACCGCGGTAGGTGCGGATGTAAAAAATTGCATCCGCTCCTACTACCGCAAAGGGGCGGCACTAGCCTGGTGGGCAGCGGTAGTGCGGCTCCAGGGGAGCGGTACTACCGTGGGCACCTGCGGTACTACCGCGCCACCGCGCGGTACTACCGCGGATGCCTACGGTACTACCGTTGACCCAGGAGCAGTACTACCGCAACCAACAACGGCAACCAGACAAGGGAGGCAAGAAAACGGAGGAAGCTCCAAGGAAGAAGGAGGGGATAAGAAGGAGACGTGTACGTGATGATTCCACCCAAACCTTTCTAACGCGGACTCCCTCTTAATAGTACGGCTTTCCTACGACTCAAATCCACCAAAAAGAAACGTAGAAAAGACGCCGTCTTCGTCAGTCTTCGAGGGGCACCCAATTGTCTTGTGCCTAGCAAAGAAGTGTCTGGGATACTCATGGCACACGATTAGTCCGCAAATGCGTTGTCATCAATCACCAAAACACTTAGGGATAAATATGTCCTTACAATCTCCCCCTTTTTGGTGGATTGATGACAAAACGGGATTTGCACAAAGAAAATACTATTAAGTAAAAGCAAACCCGTCCTCTCGATAATATAGACGGGCTCTCCCTAGATGTGTGCCACCTAGATGAGTGCTATGGACTGCATGGCACACGAATACTAGAAACAGAGCTCCCCCTATATTATAGAGACAAGGCATATCTATCACTAGACAAGATAGTACAAACATAAGTTAAGTAAGATAGATAGAGTGCATATGTCTTACACCATATGTAGGATAGGTCTCGAAGGCACAAACCAAACAAAAGCAAACGAGGCAAACAAGGTCCAAACGACAAAGCAAACAAACACACCAAGCACGACACAACGCAAATCCCTACACGCAAATCCCTACACTCTCTCCCCCTTTGGCATCGAGACGCCAAAAAGGCAGAGAGGACACCTACACACACGGGGTGGCTCAGGCAGAGAAGTCGTCCCACTGCTCCTCGTGCTCCTCGTCAGACTCAGCGACGGGGATAGTCTCCTCGAGGTCATCCTCTGAACTGGTCCACTTGTATCCCTGCTTTGACATCTAGGCAGCCTCAGGTGTGATGACGTCCTCAGACCCGCCAGACACATCCTCTCCAAAGAGCCTCATAACCTTCTTGGCACGGCGGCGACTCTCCTTGTCTGCCACGTGAGCCCTGTACTGTCCCTTCGCCTGCATGCAGAAGAGAGTCTTCATCTTGTCCTTGAGCTTCTTGGCCCATGACGGCTCAGAGGAAGAAGTGGTGGACCTAGCAGCACGGTCCTCAGCAACATTCTCAGCAGCAGCAGCCTCCCCCTCACCAGCAGCCCTCCTAGCAGAAGAAGCCTCAGCACGGGTAGTTGTGTTGGCCCAGTTGGGCTTGACGCGGAGGCTGATGGACTCATGGCGAATCCAGTCTGGAGCAAGGAACTCATCACGCGGGTACATCTTCTCCCAAGAGGTGGAGAGCAACAGAAACAGGTATGGTCCATAGATAGGTACCTTGCGAGTGAACACCGCAAACCGAAGCTCACACCACATGATGTGTGAGACATCAAGTGGCTGAGTCTAAGAAGAACGTGCCTCTGCACACAAGAGCAACATGTCCACTAGATATGCATGTACCTTGTCCTTGTCGCCAATGCGTGGGAACAGAGTGTTGCGGAAGATGCGATGCATGATATCCAGAAAGGAGATTAACACCCAAGATGACTTGCCATTAGGGAGTACCTTCTCAACAAGAAAGGGCTGAAGCAGGTTCTTGTTGGCAGACTCAGAGTTGGCATGGGGGCGAACACCAACGGGGGTGTGAAGCCCGTCATCAGGAATGTGCAGCAGATCCATGAACTCTTTTCATGTAGCAGACAACTGACGACCATTGGTCATCCAGGTCATCCTCCGCTCCTCCCTGGGATGAAAGTACACTGAGGCAAAGAACTGACAGATGAGCTCAGGGTCATAGTCAAGGTGAAAGGAGATCACCGGCTCAATAGCAAACTGCTCCACCAAGTCCAGAGCCTCTCCAAAATAGTCATGAAACTTGTCCTTCCGCATGTGATGCATGTCTATCCACTTGACCTCCACGAATGTATTCTGCTTGCTCTTTATTACATCCAGATAGATGAGAGCCTGTTGCTTGTTCCAGAACATCTCAGTGCCTCTGAGCACAGCCCGAGGAGTCACATAGGGATTGACCCTCCGGCGTTCGACATACTCAGTGACAGAAATCTCGTCCATGCCCTTAGCAGGTTCCTTTTGCTTGCTGGCAGTGGTCTTGACATTGCGCTTGGGGGCATTGGAGCCCTCTGGGGCTTCATCTTGGGGGTTGCGCAGACGCTTGGAGACAGTGTCACGACTGGGATTGGAACGGCGAGAGCCACCAACTGAGACACATAACGCAAAAACACCCACAACAGCCAAGAGAGATTAATGCAAAGACCACAACAACGCAAGTGAAACAAGAAGAAAGCACACATGATAAATGTCTAGAGAGAGATTTGATCCCTACGGTAGTACTGCCAAGTGCTGCGGAGCTAAGATAGTAGTATGGCTCTTAGACGCGGTAGTACCGTGCGAGATCACGGTAGTACCGGGTGTAGGAGCGGTAGTACGACCTTAGCGCCGCGGCTGGCGCGGTAGTACCGCGACTGCAGAGAGGTAGTACCGCACCTGACGGGCGATAGTACCGCAAGAGCGGTAGTACCGCACATTAGGCACGGTAGTACCGCACCGCGTCAGATCTGAACAAGTTCAAATATGAAAAAGCCCGCGAAACCACGGCGGTACTACGGTTGGACAAATCTACCACAAGACATCATATCAAGTATGTTTCCTACGCATAACGACTCTCTTACATCCTACTCTTGCACAGATTTGGCCTAAAATCTCAAGAACGACAAGTTTCTCCCCAAAAACCTAGAAGCAAGAGAACAACCAAGAAAAAAAGGGATTTGGGAAAAACCTTGGTCCATGGCAAGAGGAAGTGGTGGGGAACGATCCCACCGGTCGGAATCCGAGGAGAGTGGCCGGAGACGGAGATCCGATGAGGGCCTCCGGCGCCGTTCTTGAGAGAGAGAGACATGGAGAGAGAGAGACAAATGAATGGGAATGGGGAGTTGGAACTCCCCTGCCTGAGTCATAACCCCCACGCGCCCTCGACGGCGCGGTAGTACCGTGCCCAGACACGGTAGTACCGCCCGTCGCGGTACTTCCGAAGTATCGCACCAGAGCGGTAGTACCGTGCTGTGGTGCGGTAGTACTGTGCCTCCCAAAGCGGTAGTACCGCGGCCAGACGCGGTAGTACCGTGAGCTCAAGAAGATGCACGTTTCGAGCACACGAAAAACTGGATCTTTGCACAAAACACTCCGAGCCAACACGACACCACAAGACCACGCAACACACAAAACCAGAAAGGCACGCGACAAACGAACCAACCACGAGACACCACCTCTCCAAAAGAGAGGGCGGTGGCCGTAGCCACCTATGTTTGAGTCAATTGGTATGGCACCGCGAAGAATTATCCTTGGGTCCATGACCAAAACTCGTCTTTGAAGCACAAGTACCATCAAACATGGCTAATATGAAAGACTTGATTGATTTATGCATAATGGGGGGAGGGAGAGTTCATTGAGAGAACATCACTCCCCCTATGTCCATGCCTACATCTAAATAGGACAGCACGTTGAGTATGGTGGGTGTGCAAGGGTTCAAGCAACATTGCTCGAATCGATGATATTTAGCTCATGCCTTAACTCGCGAAATCTTGCTTCATCCAAGGGCTTCATGAAGATATCTGCAAGGTTATCATGAGTGTTACGTAGTTGAGCTTGATCTCTCCTCGCCTAATGTGATCCCGGATGAAGTGATACCAGATCTCAATATGCTTCGTCTTGAAGTGTTGCACCGGGTTGAGAGAGATCTTGATGGCACTTTCATTGTCACACCAAAGAGGCACTTTGTCACAAGTGACACCGTAATCCTTTAAAGTTTGCCTCATCCATAGGAGTTGAGCACAACAACTACCGGCGGTAACATACTCCGCCTCAGTGGACGAGAGAGACACACAACTTTGCTTTTTGGAAGACCAACTTACCAAAGAGCAACCAAGGAATTGGCACCCTCCGAAAGTGGACTTCCTATCCACTTTGTCTCCCGCCCAATCGGAATCTGAGTACCCTACAAGCTTGAAGTTTGATCCTCCTGGGTACCATAAGCCAAAGTTTGGGGTATGAGCCAAATATCGAAAGATTCGTTTGACCGCCACATAGTGACTTTCCTTAGGTGCGGCTTGAAACTGTGCACAAATTCCCACACTCAACATGATGTCCGGTCTAGATGCACAAAGGTAAAGCAAGGATCCAATCATGGAGCGATATACCTTTTGATCCACCGCTTTACCATTGGGATCTATGTCAAGTTGGCACTTGGTAGGCATGGGAGTGGAAGCCGGCTTGACATCACTTAGCTTGAATCTCTTGAGCATGTCTTGAGTATATTTGGCTTGATTAATGAAGGTTCCTTCTCTTCTTTGCTTCACTTCGAACCCTAGAAAGAACTTCAACTCTCCCATGGAAGACATCTCGAACTTTGAGGTCATGAGAGCGGCAAATTCCTCATTGAAAGCTTTGTTAGGGGAACCAAAGATAATATCATCAACATATAATTGGCACACAAACAACTCCCCTTTGACCTTCTTAGTAAAAAGAGTGGGGTCGATCAGCCCAACTTCAAAACCACGGTCTTGAAACAACTCGGTAAGGTGGTCATACCACGCACATGGGGCTTGTTTACGGCCATAGAGTGCCTTATCGAGTTGATACACATGATCGGGAAAGTAGGGATCCTCGAACCCCGGGGGTTGCTTGACGTAAACCAATTCATTAATGGGACCATTAAGAAAAGCACTCTTCACATCCATTTGTTGTAACTTAAAGTTATGATGAGAAGCATATGCAATCAACATGCGAATGGATTCAAGACGAGCAACGGGAGCAAAGGTTTCACCGTAGTCGATACCCTCGACTTGGGAGTAGCCTTGTGCTACCAAACGAGCCTTGTTGCGAATGATGATCCCATGGGCATCTTGCTTGTTCTTAAATATCCACTTGGTTCCTATGACATTGTGATTCCCGGTCGGTCTTGGCACCAATCTCCACACTTTGTTGCGCTCGAAGTTGTTGAGTTCTTCATGCATGGCATTGAGCCAATCCGGATCTTCTAGTGCCTCATAGACCTTGTGGGTTTCCACACAAGAGACAAACGCGTGATGCTCACAATAATTTGCTAATTGTCTATGAGTGCTTACCCCCTTTCTTAAGCTTCCAAGCACATTCGTCATGAGATGATCCTTGGTGGAGAGCTTGGAAGCAACCTTGGTGGCACGACGCTCTAATTCCTCCTCGGTGGTGAGTTGAGGAGTGCTTACTTGATCATCTTGAGCGCCGTCATGAACTTGTTCTTGATCTTGAACTTGCTCGGGGGAGAGAACTTGACCTTGGGCATCACTTGGTGTGTCCACACCATCTTGAGTATGATCTTGCCCTTGGTCTTGTTCATGAGGTTGAGGGCCTTCACTTTGTTCTTCGGAAGCGTGTGGGCCTTAGGTTGGTGATGGCTCCACTTGATGGAGCATTGTCCTTCTCCTTCGGCCACAAGGGGTTCCTCAATGGGTAGGATAAAACCAATACCCATTCTTCTTATGGCTTGAGGAGGAATTTCATCACCTACATCACAAGTGCCACTTTGCTCCACTTGGGAGCCGTTATTCTCATCAAACTCCATGTTACATGTCTCCTCAATAAGTCCCGTGGATTTATTGAGGACACGGTAAGCATGAGAGTTTGTAGCATAACCAACAAATATGCCCTCATAAGCTCTAGCCTCAAATTTAGACAACCGAACACCTTTCTTGAGAATAAAACACTTACACCCGAATACCCGGAAGTACTTGAGGTTGGGCTTGTTACCGGTGAGTATCTCATATGGAGTCTTGTTCAAGCCCTTGCGGAGGTAGAGCCGATTGGATGCATGACATGCGGTGTTGATGGCTTCGGCCCAAAAGTTGTACGGAGACTTGAACTCCGCCATCATGGTACTTGCCGCATCCATCAACGTCCGGTTCTTCCTCTCCGCAACACCGTTTTGTTGAGGGGTTTAGGGTGCGGAATATTGATGTTTGATTCCCTCATCACTAAGAAACTCATCCAAGGTGTAGTTCTTGAACTCGGTGCCATTGTCACTTCTTATTGTCAAGATCTTTGCATTGTGTTGACGTTGAGCTTCATTTGCAAAGTCAATGACGGTTTGTTGGGTCTCGCTCTTCCTCTTGAAGAAATACACCCACGTGCACCTTGAGTAGTCATCCATAATCACCAAGCAATACTTCCTACCTCCAAGACTATCGAAGGATGGAGGCCCAAAGAGATCCATGTGAAGGAGCTCCAAAGGCCTCTTTGAATAAATGATAGTCGTGGGAGGGTGAGCCTTCTCATGTAGCTTTCCTTCGATACAGGCACTGCAAGCACGATCTTTAGCAAAACTAACATTCGTTAGTCCACGGACATGGTCCCCCTTGAGGAGACTTTGCAAAGATCTCATATTGACATGGGCTAAACGGCGATGCCAAAGCCATCCCACATCAACTTTAGCCATTAGGCATGTCGCGGTCTTAGTGGGTCGCTCCGAAAAGTTAATCACATAGAGACCATTCTCGACATGCCCAACAAAGGCTACTTTAAGACTCTTGCTCCACAAGAGGGCCACGGTATCGATATCAAAGAAAGTGGCAAAGCCCATGATAGCAAGTTGACGAACGGAAAGTAAATTGTATGCAAGGGACTCAATAAGCATGACCTTCTCGATCGTGAGATCATGAGAGATGACCACTTTGCCAAGTCCCAATACCTTAGAAGATGAGGCGTCACCCCACTCGACATTGGTGGGCATAGATGGAACTTTGTGCACGTCCACCACCAAGGCCTTGCTTCCGGTCATATGATTTGTAGCTCCGCTATCGAGCAACCATGATCCACCACCGGAAGCAAACACCTACAAGAGATCAATCCTTGGTTTTAGGTACCCATTTTGTAATGGGTCCTTTGATGTTAGTAACAAGGGTCTTAGGAACCCAAATAGACAATTCAATGTACTCATGAAGAGAACCAACAAATTTGGCATAAACATGCCCATCACTAGCACGACATAACACATAAGAAGGGTTAAAATCGCCGGCTTTGTTGAGAGGGGTGACATTGCCCTTCTTGACATTGTTCTTCTTCTTCTCCTCGAGGGCACTCTCTCCCTCCCTCACAAAGGTTTGCATGAGGGGAGGATGTCGTTTGGTCTTGTCATTCTTCTTCTTGTTCTTGGAGTCGGGCACGTACCCAACCCCTTCCTTGGCCACACCTCCCTTTTGGTTGATCAAGAGATCGTTGAGGTTCTTCTTGCCTTGTATGCAAGTCGCAAGACCTCTCTCAAGTTGCTCCTTCAACTTAGCATTTTCCTCAACAAGATGTATATGCTCACAACACGGGTTAGTAGCATTTGCATTATCAATTAGAACCATATGAGGAAAAGTTGCTTTCTCCTTAGTTAGCTTCACTTGGAGTTGATCATGAGACTCCTTGAGACTAGCGTGAATACCCTTCAAGGCCTTGTGGGCCTTGTCAAGTATATCAAACTCCTCTTTGAGTCTAGCAAGATCAACCCCGAGTTTGGCCTTCTCGGAATTTAGCACACGAGAAACAATGAGGACATGATCATAATCTTTCTTTAACTTAGCATGATCAATGTTGTGTGACTCCTCAAGAGCCAAACGAAGACCACGCTCTTCCTCAAGAGCATTGGAAAGATCCGAAATCTCATCGGCATAGTCACGACTATGCCCTTCCATCTTAGAGATGGTGTCTTCGTGAGCCTCGATCATGTCATTGGCTTCACCAAGTTGTTCCAAGAGAGCAACAAAGTGCTTCTTGGATTTTCCCTTGAGTTTGCCCACAAAGGCCTCAAACTCGTTAGCCTCCACATTAGCTCCCTCAAGTTCATTAATGCTATCCGTCAGGGAAGGATGATTAATGATGGTAGTTTTGATGTTGGAGGTTACCTTGTTGGTGGCTTTAGCCATGTGGCACTTGGCGGTGATGCTCTCGTTGGGTGAGTCGAAGAGAGACACCCGTGACGTTGTTGCAATGGCAACGGAGGCCATGGCAACTGACTCACCATCTTCATCATCGTCATCATCCTCATTGTACTCTTCTTGCACAACCAAAGCCTTGGGAGGAGTCTTCTTGGTGAAGTTGTTCTTGTTGGGAACGACTTGGCCTTGTCCTTTCGGATGAGCTTGCCACCATTGTCTTCCCTCTTCTCATACGGGCATTCCGCAACGAAATGACTCACGTTGCCGCAATTGTAGCAAGTCCTTACACGTTGCTTGCCCCTTGTGCCACTCGAGTTGCTTTTGCTTAAGTTTGGCCTCGAGTTTTTCTTGCTCCAAAATTGCCTTGAAGCAAGTGCCATGTGTTCATGATATGCATACTTCGTATCTTTGGGGTTGCTCTCCTCTTCTTCCTCTTCTTCTTCTTCCACGGTGAGCTTGGCCTTCAATGCAAGGTTAGGCTTCTTTGCCCGTTGAAAACAGAGCACCGCATTGTCGGCGGTCTTGTCCAAAATGTTCATGGCCACAAACTCATCCAACACTTCGCTTGAGGTTAAAGTGTGGAAGTCCGGTCTTTGACGAATGACGGAGGACATGGCCTTGTGATAGGGCATCATTGCTGAGGGAGTCCTGGATTAGGGGGTGTTCGGGTAGCCGGACTATACCTTCAGCCGGACTCCTGGACTATGAAGATACAAGATTGAAGACTTCGTCCCGTGTCCAGAAGGGACTTTCCTTGGCGTGGAAGGCAAGCTTGGCGATGCGGATATTCAAGATCTCCTACCATTGTAACCGACTCTGTGTAACCCTAACCCTATCCGGTGTCTATATAAACCGGAGGGTTGTAGTCCGTAGGACATCAACTCCATATACAACAATCATACCATAGGCTAGCTTCTAGGGTTTAGCCTCCTTGATCTCGTGGTAGATCTACTCTTGTACTACCCATATCATCAATATTAATCAAGCAGGAGTAGGGTATTACCTCCATCGAGAGGGCCTGAACCTGGGTAAAAACATCGTGTCCCTTGTCTCCTATTACCATCCAGCCTTGACACACAGTTCGGGACCCCCTACCCGAGATCCGCCGGTTTTGACACCGACATTGGTGCTTTCATTGAGAGTTCCTCTATGCCGTCGCAATCAGGAAGGATGCCTCCTCCCGTCTTTAAAGACGGCGCCGTTGCTAAGGGAGCCTTGGCTGTCGGCCAAACTCTCCGGCTAGGTGGTTTCCTCATGACCGCCTGTTCGGCTGTTGCGCCGACGGTGACCTCTCGGGTCATCAAAAGCAACCTACACGTCAGCTCGGAGCTCGTCGAGCAGCTAGATCCAATGGAGCTCTCTTCCGTAAACGAGCTCTTGGATCGCATCGCCGCCCTGGGGGTCGCTACGGATTACGACCAGGTTGGGCTTAAACCCGATCTAAGAGAAATTAACTCTCCCCAAGTCACCCACCATGTTGCCGTGGTAGAGGCGCAGTGCGGCGACCCTTCATCTATTTTAAGGACTAGCTACGTCCGAATTCCCGACCCCTCCAAGCCGGATACCCGCGGAGGGGAGGATGTAACTCAAGACCTGAGCTTAGGATCAGGCAACGGGCTAGATTCATTGGACAACATCCAAGAATCCGAACTTCAGAGTTCGGAAACTCTTCGGCCTCCGAATCTTGGATTGGGTGAGGTTTCAGATTCAACGACACCCGCCCACCCGAACATAAGCGATCTCTCCCAAATCAGGCAGAGGCCCGAGGAAACAGTACATCATTACTGGGCCAGATTCCTCCTGGTTATGAACAGGATAAAGGATTGCTGCGAGGGAGACGCAATCTCAATTTTCTGCAGTAATTGCACGGACGAGGGAATCCTTAACGCCGTAAGTCGTCGTGATATTACACGCTTCGCTGACTTGGCGTCCATAGTACAAAAATACTGTGCGATGGAAAGCGCCTGGAAAACCGAAATAAAATTTTGGGATAATCCGGCCTTGAATAGTAATCCCGTCCGAACTAAGAGGGTGCATCATCATAGGACACCCGGGATAAACACCAAAAAGCCAAAACCCTCTACAGGGCATGGAACCGTACTGGAAAGGTGGCTTGATGGACCCTGTAGAATTCACAGTACAGAGGACGCCACACCAACTCACAGCCTTAGAGCATGTTGGATACTCCGGCAGGTGGCCAAAATTGGCGAGGACCTCTTAATTCTGGAGGCCGCAGAAAGCCAGCCCGAGGACACCAGTACCGTTCTCACAGTCTTCGAGACTTTCGCATCAAACAATATGCGAAAAAGAACACTCCGCAGCCTCGCCGAAGTCTATCAAGTTGCAACAATAAATCCATGGAGCGACACTGCTATTACCTTCAACGCAAGTGATGAACCTAGATTCCGAACAGCCCGAGCACCAGCCGCATTGGTCCTCAGTCCCATAGTGGACGGCTTTCGCCTCACCAAGGTGCTCATGGATGGAGGCAGCGGACTGAACCTCATTTATGAGGAAACCCTTCAAAAAATGGAAATAGACTGGAACCGCATCGAGCGAAGCAGCACAACCTTTAGAGGAATAATCCCCAGTCGGGAAGCGCGCTGCACAGGAAAAATCACACTAGATGTGGTGTTCGGCACGCCGGATAATTACAGGTCCGAAGAAGTCACGTTTCAGGTGGCCCCGTTCAAAAGCGGATATCACGCTTTACTAGGGCGGGAAGCATTCACAATCTTCCAAGCAATACCCCATTACGGGTACATGAAGCTTAAGATGCCCGGGCCGAACGGAATTATCACTCTAGCTAGTGATCCGGACATAGCACTCCGCGCCGAAAACAAGACGGCCGCATTAGCCCTTGAGGCACTATCCGAAGCCTTAGCGGCCGAGGAACTGACTGCGCTGCGCTCCACGGTTAACAGGGATGATGTGATACTCGACAAGAGATCCAAATCCACATCCTTCAAGCCAGCTGACGAAATAGTCAAATTCCAGGTCCATCCAACGGACCCCAATAAAACAGCTTCCATCGGGGCACGACTGAACCCTGATGTAGACGCCGCACTGCGAGAGTTCCTACGAGAGAACTGGGACATTTTCGCCTGGCACCCTTCAGACATGCCAGGGATCCCACGCAGGCTGGCCGAACACAGCTTAAATATCCTAAAAGGATTCAAACCTGTCAAACAAGCCCTTCGGCGTTTTTCCGAACCCAAGAGACAGGCTATGGGAGAGGAGCTAGCCAAGCTATTGGAGGCCGGATTCATTAGAGACATAAAACATCCGGACTGGCTAGCAAACCTGGTGATGGTACCAAAGAAGGACAAATCCTGGCGCCTGTGTGTCGATTTTAAAGACCTTAACAAGGCTTGCCCAAAGGATCCCTTCCCCCTCCCCCGTATCGATCAAATTATCGATGCCACCGCAGGACACGATTCGTTGTGTTTCCTCGACGCATACTCCGGTTACCATCAAATCAAGATGGCAGAATCAGACCAAGCCGCAACAGCATTCATCACACCATACGGCCCATTCTGCTTCAACACAATGCCCTTCGGGCTGAAAAACGCCGGCGCAACATATCAGCGCATGATCCAGACATGTCTGGCAAACCAGATCGGCAAAACAGTGGAGGCGTATGTGGATGATGTGGTCGTCAAATCAAGACATGTCGAATCTCTAGTAGACGACTTGAGGCTTACATTCGATAACCTCCGAAAATATGACATCAAGCTCAACCCGGAAAAATGCGTCTTCGGCGTTCCAGCCGGAAAGCTCTTGGGCTTCATTGTATCCGGTAGAGGAATTGAAGCAAATCCAGCCAAGATCCGAGCTTTGTCACAATTGGATATCCCAAAGGACCTCAAACAAATACAAAAATTAACCGGATGCGTGGCGGCTTTAAGCCGCTTCATCTCCCGCTTGGGAGAAAAGGCACTACCCCTCTATCGCCTCCTTCGGCGCACCGAACACTTCGAGTGGACGGATGCCGCCACGGCCGGACTTGATGAAATAAAAGCCATATTGGCAACAAACCCAGTCCTGGCCGCGCCGAACACCGGCGAACCAATGTTATTGTACATTGCAGCAACACATCAAGTTGTCAGCGCAGTGCTCGTTGTCGAGCGGGAAACGGATGGACACAAATTCCCCCTTCAAAGGCCGGTCTACTACGTGTCCACTGTCCTCACTCCATGCAAATCACGGTACCCGCATTATCAAAAGATTGCATACGCGGTATTCATGGCATCCCGGAAGCTACGACACTACTTTCAAGAGTGTTCCATAACAGTAGCCTCGGAAGTACCACTCAACGATATTATCAACAACCGCGATGCAACGGGCCGGATTGCAAAATGGGCCATCGAGCTTCTCCCGTTCGATATAACCTATAAGCCACGGCGAGCTATTAAATCGCAAGTTTTGGCCGACTTCGTCGCAGAATGGACGGAGGCCGAGCTCCCTAAAGAGTACGGCACATATTCAAACTGGATTATGCATTTCGACGGCTCCAAAATGTTGGCCGGACTGGGGGCTGGCGTCGTCCTGACGTCCCCCACAGGAGACACAGTCCAATATGTGCTCCAGATCATGTACACGGATTCCAACAATGCAGCCGAATATGAGGCCCTCCTACATGGTCTCCGGATAGCAGTATCCATGGGTATCCAGCGCCTAGAGGTACGCGGGGATTCAAACCTCGCGATATCCCAAATAAATGGAGACTTCGACGCCAAGGACCCAAAAATGGCAGCTTACCGCAACGCCGTCCTAAAAATGTCAGCTCGGTTCGAAGGGCTGGAGTTTCACCATATAGCCCGAGAAAACAATCAAGCAGCGGACGTCCTGGCACGCATCGGAGCAAAACGCGATGCAGTCCCCCCCAACATCTTTTTGGAAAGATTGTTCAAGCCATCCGTAGCATGGGAGGGGGAACCCGCAAATAACAGCCCGGACCCAGCCGCACCACTCGACGCCGAACAATCTGACATAATTGGAGGCTCTGCCAATGAAATTACACCTTCAGCCCACGTAATAATGGCGGTTATCGCCCCGTGGACAGAACCATTCCTAGCCTACCTTACTAGGCAGGAACTCCCGGAGGACCAAAACGAGGCCCGCTGCATAGTGCGGCGATCTAAAGCCTATAGAGTCCATGAGGGAGAGCTTTATAAGAAAAGCACTACCGGAGTCCTTCAAAGGTGCATCTCCGAAGAGGAAGGGCGGAACCTTCTGGCTGAAATTCATGCCGGACTCGGTGGTCACCACGCCGCTGCTCGGTCCCTTGTTAGCAAGGCTTTCCGTACAGGCTTTTATTGGCCGACGGCCCGGGCAGACGCTCAGGACCTAGTCCAACGATGCGTTGGTTGCCAACTTTTTGCCAACCAAAGCCATATGCCACCCACCGCACTCCAAACTATACCCATCACCTGGCCTTTTGCGGTCTGGGGGCTTGACATGGTCGGACCCCTTAAAGGTGGGACCCATAGGAAAAAATACTTACTGGTCATGGTGGATAAGTTCACCAAATGGATAGAAGCCAAGCCTGTTAAAACGGCCGAATCCGGACCTGTGATAGACTTCATATCCGGGGTTGTACACCGTTATGGCGTCCCCCACAGCATCATAACCGATAACGGTACAAACTTTACCGCCGACGAGGTAAAACTCTGGTGCAAAAACATGGGCATCAAGCTCGATTATGCTTCCGTCTATCACCCACAAACCAACGGCCAGGTCGAACGTGCAAATGGTCTTATCATGAGCGGCATTAAACCCAGACTGGTGCGGTCCCTCAAGGAATCTAACACGCACTGGGTAGAGGAGCTCGACTCCGTGCTATGGGGGCTGCGGACCACGCCAAATCGCACCACCGGATACACACCATTTTTTATGGTGTACGGCGCAGAGGCAGTTCTGCCCTGCGACATAATTCATGACTCACCTAGAGTGCGCATGTACGAAGAAAGAGAAGCCGAGCTCGATCGGCAGGACAACTTGGACGCCTTGGAGGAGGAGCGTGACGTGGCAAAAGCCCGTTCCGCATTTTATCAACAGCAGGCCCGAAGATATCAAAGCAGAGAAGTACGGGCCAAAAATTACAATGTTGGCGAACTAGTTCTACGCCTGCCGGATAAGAAAAAGGACAAACTCAAGCCCAAGTGGGAAGGTCCATTCATAATCGACCAAGTCCTGACTGGTGGGGCGTACCGCCTGCGAGATGCGTCGGATAACCGACTCGAGCCGAACCCGTGGAACGCCACCCGTCTCCGAAGATTCTATGCCTAGCGCCGGACTCTGTGTTCGTCTCCTTCCTCTGTCCATTTTTTGCATTTTTCTGTCTTACATTTCTCTCCTTCCCCTCTTTTCTTTTATAGCCCTTAAAGGCTCATCTAGTGACGCGCCACTCGCGCTCATTAAACCTGGGGGCTTCTTTAACAGAAGCTTATTTATACGGGCTTCACGCCCAACACATGCGTCAAACTTCCGCATGTACCTTTTTCTTCACCATTATATGCATCGATATGACTTAAGTTTTGGCCAAGCTGGGTTGCCTGGCTCCTGTGCTTACCCCTACGTTCCCGATTGTTCGGCTAGGCGGTAAAGGGAGCACCTCTGCGATTGTTACTGCCGGGTCAGCCGGATGTGTACCTCAGACTGGGTGAAGCCGAAAGCTAGCGTTCTTAAGGGAATATTCGGTCGGTGAAATAAAAGATGATCTTTTTACTCATTTTATGCGCCCCCAGATGCTTTTTTCTGCGTCTTTTCACGCAGTCCGGACATGCACTTTAGGGCATGCCTCCCAGCGAAAGGAACCCCTAACGGAACTATTCTCTCTGGAAGATGTTTCTTACTAACCATGTAATATAACATAACTAGTTGGGCACTTGTCTGATAAAGCACTAATGACCCCTACGCCTGGTCTCCACGCATACCCCGGTTCTTATATAACCGCTATGGTATTCGGACACACTCCGGACCGTCAGGTCCCGAGGTTGAAGCGAAAAGGTCGGCAACGACAAACGATCTACAATCCGGCTAGAAGGCATTACACATGTCAATTCAAAATTACATAGTCATTCTGACTGATTGTATTCCTCTTCTATACCATCTAACAGGCTGTCTAATTTACAGTCCTGCTGGGAATACTTCGCGGCCAACTCTACTTGGCCGTATACTAAGCTTACAGGGATCTCCTTCCCGTCAGGCCCCACTGGTCCGACCTCGGCCATGTGGTTTGGGTCAGACTTCGTAAAACGGGTCTTCACCATGGCCCAGGCCTCCCTAGCGCCTTGTCGGCAGGCCGATATCTTCCACAACCGGAAGCGCCGCCGAGCTCCCTTCAGCTTCTCCGCAAGCTCTCCAAGGCCCTCGGGCATGGAGTGGGCAGGCCATAAGGCTTGGGCAACGCCTCGCATCGCCTGCCGAATTCGCTCGTGCAGTTGCAAGAGTTCGGGAAGAAGGTCACCCGTAGAACCGGGCATCTCCTCTGCAGGACGACCTGTGAGCATACCTACAGACATTACTCTGTTAGTCGACTTCCTCGCCGAACTCTTTTTTCAAAGTTCGTTCAAGCACTTACTAAATATGCCGCGTCGAAGCCGCTGATTCTCCTTCGTGGAGTCCGACAGCTGGCCACGAACATCTTTAAGTTCGACGTCCAGCTTGGTGTTGGCATCCTGAAGATCATTCTTCTCTCGCCTCACCTTTGTCAACGTACTCTCACCGGCCTTTAGCCGGCGTAAGAGTTGTTGCTTTTCCGGATCGAGTCCGGCGCCATCTGCAATATGATTTGTCAGATTTGCACCCACACCGCACAATACTAATCTTTCGAAGTGTATCTTACCTGAGGGGGTCTCTTTGGGCTCCCCTGCTGCGGCTAGTGCGGCCTCTAGTTGGGCCTTGCACTTTTCCAGCTCCTGGGACAGTACGGTATTCTTCTCTGTAAGAACCTGCATATTAAATGATCCTTAAATCAGTTGCTCTAACTGTTTCAAGTCTCGGGGGCTACTGGTATATATATATATTTGACCAAAATTTTCTTACCCGTATGTCTTTTACATACTGCTCCGTGGCTCTGGCTAAACCATTTTGAGCGGCACGGAGGTACGCATCTCCCGAATTAAAGGCATCTAAAGCCTCTTGGGAGAAACAAGCGTCGCGTAGAACTGTCCGGCGACGCCTGTGGTTCATGGCACTCTCCACTTCAGAATTTGTGGCAGACAGCCTGTCCGCATCCTCTGTCGGAGGAGCGTCCGGTGCGCGCCTTGTGCTCGCCTCCGCTTCCTGGCCAGACGTTGGAGCCTGGCTGGTGGAGGCGCGATTGGCAACCTCTCCGGATGTAGTCCGGCGAGGTCTCTTCGTTCTGAAGATAGCACGAACGTTAATATGCCCTGACAGAATAACACCAGGGAAACAGAGGGTGCGCTATACCTTTGCGCCGGCATCTCAGTCCGGACTACATTCCTTTTTGCCCCACGGGGCCCTGCGGCCCCTCGTTGGCTAGCCGCCGCAGGTTCGGCCTCCCGCCTCGGAAATCTCCCCTGCAAAACACGGTTGTCGTCAGAAACACCGGAATACGTGAGAATGGAATCTCTCTCAAGGGAATGAGACTCCGGTTTCTGTCACCTGGGAGGCCGGGATTAACCCTGGGTAATCAGCCGTAATGGCTACCAAGGTATTGTCCTTGCTTAGCTGATGGAACACCCCGTCGATAAGCTCCACCGATATGTCCGGATCCTCTTCGGAGTCCGGATCGAGGGACCGTTCTGGGTCCTCGGGCTGTGGAGGGCGGCTGTTTATATCCTTTACCTCCTGTCGCAGTTCCTGCATTGAAGTCGTTAGACTACATATCTAACCGTGGGAGTATAAAACAAACGGGCAAGCGCAATTGTTCACTTACCCAACTTGGAGGATCGTACATAGTAAATCCGGCCCGCGGGTTGACGCGGAGGAATTCCTCCTTTTCTCCCTTGTACAAAGAGGATAAGATCTTTACTAGGGCGGCGGCTGAGGCCGGCCCCTTACGACCGTAACGGGTGGCGTCATCCTCCCCGTTGAAATCCCACATGGGGTGGCCTCTATATTGAAGCGGCTGCACCCCCCGCATAATGCATGCGGCCATGACTCCAATCATGGTTAGTCCGGAATGAGCCAACAGTCTTATCCGGCCCATCAGGTAAAGGACGTCTCTGTCGCTTTCTCTCTGAGAGCTCCGCGGACGCCAGCTCAAGCGTTTCTTCAATGGAGCACTGTTGAACTCAGGGAGACCGACCCGGATAGGGTCCGGTAGCGGGACGTCATCTATGTAAAACCATTCCGAAGGCCAGTCCTCGGACGCCTTCTTTGGGGTTCCGGATAGGTATCCGGTCCCGGCGATGCGCCATACTTCGGCTCCGCCCACTTGGTATATAGACCCCTCTTGAGAACGGGGCACCAGGCAGAATAACCTCTTCCACAGCGCGAAATGAGCCTCAACGCCTAAAAATAGCTCGCAAAGGGCGACGAAACCCGCAATATGTAATACGGAGGCGGGCGTGAGATTGTGCAGCTGGAGGCCGTAGAACTCCAGAAGCCCGCGGAGAAATGGATGAATTGGAAATCCCAGTCCCCTTATTAGATAGGGGACGAGGCACACCCGCTCTCCTTTAGAAGGATTGGGGGTGCTCTCCGCTTGTTTTCCGCCATTGTAGGTGGCGAGACCGGCTCGGACCGGGACCATGTATGCCTGAGGGAGAAATCCCTTGGCCTGAAGCGACACTAACTCGCTATGCGGGATGGTGCAACTCTCCCAGTCCCCGGGTTTGGGACCGGAGGGGCGAGGGGAGGAGCTGCGACGGCTGGTCATGTTGGAATGGACCTTTGCTGGAAGCGCTCTGATGATAACTCGCGGAGAGGAGAAGATGTGGTTTGGACCTAAATCCCCATCCCGTTAAATAGGCGGCTCGTTTATACGGCTAGGGGTGTGGATGTAAAAACGCCCCGGCTTTTCGCATTCGTTTGACACGTGGAAGACGGCCATTATTGGGCGTGGAAGCCGAGGAGCACTACATTACAAAAATCAGACATTATTCCTACAGGTACACAGGATTTGGAGAAGAACCCGCCTTGCAATGCCGAACAATCTGCGCGCCGGACGCGTCGTCATTGAAGCCTGGTTCGGGGGCTACTGAGGGAGTCCTGGATTAGGGGGTGTTCGGGTAGCCGGACTATACCTTCAGCCGGACTCCTGGACTATGAAGATACAAGATTGAAGACTTCGTCCCGTGTCCGGAAGGGACTTTCCTTGGCGTGGAAGGCAAGCTTGGCGATGCGGATATTCAAGATCTCCTACCATTGTAACCGACTCGTGTAACCCTAACCCCATCCGGTGTCTATATAAACCGGAGAGTTGTAGTCCGTAGGACATCAACTCCATATACAACAATCATACCATAGGCTACCTTCTAGGGTTTAGCCTCCTTGATCTCATGGTAGATCTACTCTTGTACTACCCATATCATCAATATTAATCAAGCAGGAGTAGGGTATTACCTCCATCGAGAGGGCCCGAACCTGGGTAAAAACATCGTGTCCCTTGTCTCCTGTTACCATCCAGCCTTGACGCACAGTTTGGGACCCCCTACCCGAGATCCGCCGGTTTTGACACCGACAATTGCCTTGAGGATTTTGCGCTTGATCCAATTGTCATCCGTGTCCTTGCTCCCGTGATCTCGTAGTGAGACCGCGAGTTTGGTCACTCTCCGATAAAGCTCACGAGGTTCTTCATCTTCTTTCATTGCAAACTCATTGGCCTCATCTTGTACCACTTCATAATTGGAGCGTTGAATGCTTGCGCTTCCCCGGTAGAGAGAGACAACACAATGCCATGCATCTTTGTCCAAGGCGAAGGGATGAAGATGAGGTAGGTCTTCGGGTGGAATTGCATCTTGAATGATGAAGAGAGCATTCTCATTGAATTGATTATCCGCGGCTTCTCGAGGAGTGAAGTTGCTTGGATCATGCGGATAAAAACCTTCTTCAATGATTCTCCAAAGGTTAGTGTTCACATGATTTAAATGACATTTAAAGCGGTAAACCCAAGAATCAAAGTCCTCATTTTTCACAATCTTAGGAGGAGGACCGGCATGATTCAAATGAGTGGAAGGAATCGGTCCACCGTAAACAAGTGGTGGTTCCACATGGGCAAAGATGCCGGTGCCATTCTTACCACTAGAAGAAGGAGCCTTTTCACTAGTAGCTTCCCCCTTGTCGGGGATAGCATTCGTCACCTTGTTGGTGGGATCACCCACTTTCAACGGTGCGGTGGATAGTTTAAGCCCCTCAAGAAATTTAGTAAACATGCTCTCAACTTCGGTCGTCATGGAGGTTTTCAATGTCTCCAAGGCCACATTGAACTCCTCACGAGAGGCCGAAGTTCCCTCATCGCCCGTAGACGAGATAGGATTCACACCGGAGTGTTCCTCCACACCGTCTACTGTATCAACCATACTCTTTGGACGGTGAAGTCCTTAAAAAAGAGATGAGGCTCTGATACCAATTGAAATGATCGATATGGTTGACTAGAGGGGGGGGGGGGGTGAATAGGCAACTAACAATTTTTAGCTTTTCTTTAGCAATTTAAACTTTGCATCTGTAGGATCGAAAGTATGTCTAGAGGGGGGGGGGTGATTAGACTACTTGGCCAAATAAAAACTTAGCCTTTTCCCAATTTTAGTTCTTGGCAGATTTTAGCTATTGTAGGACAAGTCAAGCAATCGTCACACAATTCAAGCAAGCATGCAAAGAGTATATTGGCAGCGGAAAGTAAAGCATGCAACTTGCAAGAATGTAAAGGGAAGGGTTTGGAGAATTCAAACGCAACTGGAGACACGGATGTTTTTCCCGTGGTTCGGATAGGTGGTGCTATCCTACATCCACGTTGATGGAGACTTCAACCCACAAAGGGTAACGGTAACGCGAGTCCACGGAGGGCTCCACCCACAAAGGGTAACGGTTGCGCGAGTCCATAAAGGGCTCCACCCACGAAGGGTCCACGAAGAAGCAACCACCCACAAAGGGTCCACGAATAAGCAACCTTGTCTATCCCACCATGGCCATCGCCCACGAAGGACTTGCCTCACTAGCGGTAGATCTTCACGAAGTAGGCGATCTCCTTTCCCTTACAAACTCCTTGGTTCAACTCCACAATCTTGTCGGAGGCTCCCAAGTGACACCTAGCCAATCTAGGAGACACCACTCTCCAAGAAGTAACAAATGGTGTGTAGGTAATGAACTCCTTGCTCTTGTGCTTGAAATGATAGTCTCCCCAACACTCAACTCTCTCTCATAGGATTTGGATTTTGTGGAAAGAAGATTTGAGTGGAAAGCAACTTGGGAAGGCTAGAGATCAAGATTCATATGGTAGGAATGGAATGTCTTGATCTCAACACATGAGTAGGTGGTTCTCTCTCAGAACATATGAGTTGGAATTGTGTATGCGTTCTGATGGCTCTCTCCACGAATGAAGAGGAGGTGGAGGGGTATATATAGCCTCCACACAAAATCCAACCGTTACACACAGTTTTCCAATCTCGGTGGGACCAAATCAACAAACTCGGTCGGACTGAAAAGGTAAACCTAGTGACTGTTAGAGATTTTCGGTGGGACTGACATGCAACTCGGTAGGACTGATATGGTTAGGGTTTGGGCATAACGTAATCTCGGTGAGACCGATTACACAAACTCGGTGAGACCGAATTTGGTAATTAGCTAACCAGAGAGTTGGTCAGGCAAACTCGATGGGACCGATTTGCTCTTTCGGTGAGACCGAAAAGTTACAAAAAGGAAACACTGAATTTACATTGCAATCTCGGTGGGACCGATTTGCTCTTTTGGTGAGACCGAAAAGTTACGAAAGGGAAACAAAGAGTTTGCAATCCCATCTCGGTGAGACTGAGATCCCTATCGGTAGAACCGAATTGTTAGGGTTTGGCAGTGGCTTATGACAAGTGAAACTCGGTGGCGCCGGATAGAAAGAATCGGTATGACCGAGTTTGGCTTAGGGTTTAGGTCATTTGTGGATATGGGAAAGTAGTTGAGGGTTTTGGAGCATATCACTAAGCACATGAAGCAAGAGGCTCATTAAGCAACACCTCATCCCTCCTTGATAGTATTGGCTTTTCCTAAAGACTCAATGTGATCTTGGATCACTAAAATATAAAATGAAGAGTCTTGAGCTTTTGAGCTTGACCCAATCCTTTGTCCTTAGCATTTTGAGGGTTCCACTTTCACATCCATGCCATGCCAATCATTGAGCTTTCCTGAAATAGTCATCTTGGAATAGCATTAGCTCAATGAGCTATATGTTGTTATGAATTACCAAAACCACCTAGGGATAGTTGCACTTTCAATCTCTCCCTTTTTGGTAATTGATGACAACATATAGATCAAAGCTTCGACAAATGATAATAAGCATGAAATATATCGTCGCTTTGAGAAGTATGTGACAAGTAAGAGCTCCCCTTAAATTTTTGCATATTTAAAATTTGCTTTGGACTGCAAATGCACAAAGAGTTAGAGTCATGGGTTACTCTTCCATGTCACATACATCTTGGTGGAGTGCTTAAAATGATAAGAATGAAATACATGCACTCATCACCAAGAATAGTGAATGATCACATAAGATAGATAAGATAATAGCATTAAGCAAACATTAAGTGTAGCTTATGATCAAACACATGATCATCAATGTCTCACAGATAACGGCATAGTATCTCAAGCACTCAAAAGCAAACAAAGTTCGAAAAACCACCAAATAGAGCAAGAGAGAAAAAAGCAACACTCTCTCTCTCGAAGCCTATGATTTATACATTTTTCTCCCCCTTTGGCAACAAGTTACCAAAAAGTTCCTAGAAAATGCATAGTGCTAGATCGACGCTCAGGCTTGATCTTCAGGTGGTGGTGGAGTCTGGAGCACTCCAAGGACGAAGCCTTCTGTAGACGTGGTTGGAGTTGAGGCTGAAGTAGATGCTGGAGCTGGTGGAACTGAGGCTGTAGCTGGTGCAGAAGTGGTGGCTCTGGTGTCAGCAACTGGCACTGCATGTGATCTCTGAGCTCTTGGCACTCTGGCAAATGCATCAGTTGTAGTCTTGCCTCTCCTCTCCTGCATGTCATCCTGAAGTTGTTCCACTGTAGACTGAATCTCTGTTACTTTGACATCCAAGTCATAGAACTTTTGTTCCATGATTCTCTCTAAGCTCTACTGATTCTGAGTGAGGGTGGCCAGTCCTTGATCAATCCTCAGTGTGGATGCAATCAAGTAACCAAGCTGCTCTTGTTTGGTTTTTAAGAAGTACTCAGATGCCTCCTCTTGAGTTGGCATCTTGGCAGCTTTCTCCTTCCTTGCCTTCTCCTTCTTTGCTTGTGCTTGAACGGACGATGGTTCATTCTCATGCATGACAACCTGATTATCTTCAAAATCTGGATGAATGGGCAGATGTTCCTTATCCAAAAGGTATATCCCCGTGCTCATCTTGGAGTTAATGAGCTCCTGGATCTGAGGGGCATAACCACAGCTCCTCTTCTGATCTGCTGCAGTTCTCTTGATAGTCTCTACTATGAGGCTCATGACCTTGAATTTCTGAGGCACATCAAATACATGAAGCAAATTGATTGCATGGCCTCTGATCATCTTGTGATCACCTGACTTGGGCAATAGAGTGTGCCTAAGGATCCAGTTGATAGTTGGCAGCCCTGACAGAAGATAATGCACTGAGCCAAATTTGAAAGTATCAAGTGCCTCGTTTGGAATTTCCTTGTACATGTTGGACATAGAGATGTGGTCCATCTTCTTCTTGGCATAGATATCCAAGTCATCCTCATGCTCTTCAGGGGCATTGATGAGCTGTGCCCACTCAGCAACTGTAGATTGGTACCTTGTACCTTCAGACATCCATGTGATCTTTCCATCTGGGTAGAAATGTGTTGTGGAGTAGAATTGCATAATGAGTTCCTCGTTCCACTTTGTGAGCTTCTGCCCAACAAAGTCTGCTACTCCACAAGCATTGAAGCTGTCAATCACACCAGGATAGTGTTCCTCATTTTCTTTCATGTAGGTCCAGTCGACCCATCTCATGTCACACACAATGGGCTTCTTATCAAGCAGCACTGTCTCATAAAAGTCCTGCTGTTCCTTAGTGTGGAACCTGTAGTCAACAGCAGTCCTTCTCCTTGAAGCATACGGATCTGCTTCTCTCCACTTCCTGAGCCCTGAGTCTCTCCTGAGCTTCATGTCCTCAGCCACAGAATGAGCATCACTATGGTCTGCGATTTTGGGCTTGAGCTTTCTGAGCACTTGACCTTATTCTTCTTATTCAGCAATGTCAGGCACTGGGGCCTTGTTCTTTTCAGCTGTAGGTATGCTCCTTGTATTCCTCTTTGGCTTTGGCTTTGGAGCCGGCTTGGCCTTAGAAGCAGTTGACCCTGATCTTATGGCATCACCCATCAGCTTGGGTGCCTTAGGTGCTGGTGCAGCAACCTCTTCTTCTTCATCCTCATCTTCCATGATGGAAGCCTTTCCAAGCACTTTGGCTACGGTCTTCTTGACCCTTTCCTTCCTTTTCTTGCCTTTAGCAACAACTGGCTCTATGGGAGTGGGTTTCTCAGTTGAAGCTCTGGCCTTTGACATAGGTTGCCTGCCTGCTAGCCTTTTGATTTTCATCCCTGGCTTTGTGCCCTGTGCTGGCTCAACTCTCTTTGATGTGGCTTCCTCTTCCTCTGCCACATAATCTTCATCCTCTGATTCTGAGGTTCTCTTCTTCCTCTGAATGGCGGCAGCCTTTGGCAGATTGCTAGGAGTACTTCTGCTGCCATCATCTAAAGAACTTGAGGGACTAGTGCCCTCACTCATCTGCACTTGCTCTTCTGACATGTTCTGGCTATCACTTTGGTCTGACATGATGAACAAGCTGACTGCTGACCCTGTGAATAGTTTATAGATGAGGTAGAATAGATGAGCATCACAAAATGCAGAGATTTTTGTAAAAGAATGACTCAAAATCTTAGTTTTAGTTTCCCACTGAAATCATCTCGGATCTACCGATTTTCAAACTCGGTGATACCGAAGTAGTTTTTGGAACCTAAACTAGTGAACTCGGTCAGACCGAGTCACAGTTCGGTGGCACCGAGACTGCTAGGGTTTCACAGAGTTCCAAAATCAGTCACACCGATAAGTAATTCTCGGTCAGACCGAGTCTCACTTGTGCAATGGCATAAGCCAAATCGGTGGGACCGAGTTTTTCAACTCGGTGGGTCCGAGAAGGTTTCGGCGGAAACCTAAACCTAGAATTTTCGAATCAAACCTAATCTACGAGTTCATTGACTGGATAGAAGTTTATCAAACGTGGCAAGAATCATGATGATCACAATGTGCTAAGAATCGGATTGGGGAATAGCACAAAGATCGACTCCATACCCTAGTTCGGCGGAGACTCGCTACGGCGACAACAGCGGGGTTGAATTCCATTGACGGCGATGGAGACCAGCGACTGGAGGCGGCTGGCGGCGAGGAGACGATCCGGAGACCAAGTTGGTAGAGCAGGCTATCGCGCGGGCGAAGGGGTTCGGAGAAATTTCCAAATTTTGCCCGTGACTATATATAGCCCGACCCTGTCGGTGTGACCGAGTGGAACAACTCGGTGGCACCGAGATGCAAAACCGTAGACAATTATTGCAACTCGGTGTGACCGAAAGGTTCAAATCAGTTGCACCAAGATCGAAAACCTAGATCAACTTAATGATCTCAGTAGGACCGAAAGTAGGGTATCGGTCAGACCGAGAATCATAAAGAGGTTTTGGAAGTTTAAGTCTATGACGAATCGGGGACTCCGAGCGCTCCTCACACAGAGTGGTTCAAATCTGACTTGATCAAATTTTGTGATGTAGCATGAATAGAGTTTGAGACGAGAAAAGCATAGATAGCTAGAGGAGGTTCTTAGGCATTCTTGTCCATCCACTTGGCAAAAGGAAATAAAACCAAACAATCAAAACAACAAGTGGATGTCCTCGAATGAGTAAAATATGCAACCAGCATGCTCACACAATAAGATGGCAAATGAAATATGTGACAAGACATGCACAACCAATTCTAGCATCTATCAAGCAATTTGCGATGACAAGGTCATCTATATATGAGTATATTGACATAGGAGTCAAGTGAGAACACTTGATCATAGGTCATACTCATCGTTTAAGCTCAAGTGGGGTTACCACTTTTACATAAAGCATTGTTGTGTTCACATCTTTAGAGTTGCTTTAGCTCAAGTCTTAGAGTAAAGCTCCCCCTAGATGTGATATCCCCCTTAGAGGGATGAACTAACCTCGGGTTTTGTCGATGATGACTTCATATAGATGTTGAAGATGTGGATGCTCAATGTTGATGTAGATCACTTGGAGCTATCCATTTGAGTGAATTGCACTTTCAATACCTACATGGGTTAGTTCCACAAGGAACAAACAAGGATATCCATAGACATAGAGTGATGCACACACAAGATGATGTCCATGAAAACTTTTAGGTTACCTTGTCCCTTGTCTTACCAATAAGAGGGTTTGTGACTCCTTGAACTAGTGCAAGATGTGCAAGTTGATTGCACTTGTTCTTGCCAAAATGATAAGAGTAAAGTATGTTGGCGGAGTCACCCTCAAGAACTCTCTAGTTCTTCTTCTTTTGGATCCACACCATCTTGATGGGAATCCTTGGAGTTGTAGTCGTACTTGATGAAGTGGAACTTGAAGTAGTCTTGGGAATCCACTTGACTAAGGTCTTAGGAGCTTCTTCAAATGCATCAATTTCCTCTTGAAGCTTGTCCTTGCCTTTTTGCTTGTAGTCTTGTGGTGGAAGATCATCTTGAGCTTGTGTCCCTTGAAAGAAGTATCATACTTCTCTTGTTGAGGAACAAACTTTGTCTTGGGGTATTGATCTTCTTCCCACTCAACTCCATTGGCATTGAACTTTCGTTCAAAACCAACACCTTGATTCTTCCGGTGCATTCCTTGCTTGCGCACAATTTCCTCGAATTGCTTACTCCTGTCAAGGCTTTTGTACACTCCTTTCTCTATAATTCCCTTCATAAGCTATTTTCTTGCTCAAGTGTAACTTGGCTAAGAGAATCATTAGTGGAATCAAGAGAACTACTAGAAGCAACAATATTGGATTTAGCATGATCATTGTTACTGCTAGAGGAAGAATCTTTCTTGTTCTTGTTACTAGATTTGACTTGAAGCATGTAAGTGGATAAGAGTAAATGCTTGGCAATGTAAGGAGAAGTTTTCTTGCGGAGATCATCATTGATTGCTTTTAAGAACTCATGCTCTTGCTCAAGATTGAGCTTTTCAAAGCGTAATTTCTCATGAGCTCTTAAAAGTTCTCGATGATCTTCGAAAGATAGTTTATGAGCTAACTTAAGAGTGTTTAGTTCTTCAGTTAGAGCCTCAATCTTCTCCTTATCATTGTCATTCGTTTATCTTGATTAGCATGATTAATTGACGTTTCATCATAGTATTCATCACTAGAGTTGTCAACAAGCAAATCATCACCTAACAAGTCATCTTCATCACTATTGAAATCAACATACTCGGGGTGTGTTATCTTAGGACCTTTGGTCATGAAGCATCTTCCAATTCCTTCATTTGGTGAGTCAAATATGTCGTAGGAGTTTGGTTGACACAAGTGCTTAGACCGGCACACCTTCATCTTGAGTATCTTCGGAGTCGGAGTGATAACTTCTCTCGGAGTGGCTGTCGGAGGTCGGAGCCGGATACCCATTCACCAACATGAGCTTGATGTCTTCGTTTTGTGTAGCTCCTTGATGATTTTCCTTCCTTTCTGAATCCTTGCTTCTCCGTGAGTATCTTCGTTCATAACGATCATCTCTACTCCTTCTCTCTCTTGGTGGTGATTCTTTGCTTCTTCTTTTTGGAGAATCTTCTCTTCTCTTGTAGGGAGCCGTACACTCATTGGGAATAGTGTCCGGGTCTTCCACAACTGTAGCAGTTTCGCTCTCGACTAGAAGATCTTTCGTCATTGTAGGACCTTGACTTGAAGCTTCTATCTTTGCTTCTACTCTTGTAGAACTTGTTGAAGTTCTTCACCATTAAGCTAATTCTTCATTGAAGTTTGTTTCTCACTTGATGATGTAGGAGCTTCACATGAGGCTTTGGTAGGCACCACTTGATTTGTTGTGAAGTTCCTCTTTATCCTTAAGTGACATCTCATGAGCAACAATTCTTCCAATCACCTTCGTTGGCTTGAGATCTTTGTAATTGGGCATCATTTGGATCAATGTGCACACGGTATCATATTTTCTATCCAAGGCTCTTAGAATCTTCTTGATGATGTATCTATCGGTCATCTCTTCACTTCCTAAGCCGGCAATCTCATTTGTGATGAGAGCAAGCCTAGAGTACATTTCAGCGACACCTTCACCATCCTTCATTTTGAACTTGTCAAGTTGACTTTGAAGCACATCCAACTTGGATTCCTTGACGGAGTCGGTACCTTCGTGCATATCAATCAAAGTGTCCCAAATTTCCTTTGCATTCTCAAGACGGCTGATTTTGTTGAATTCTTCGGGGCACAATCCTTTGAAGAGAATATCACAAGCTTGAGCATTATATTGCAACATCTTCAACTCATCCGCGGTAGCTTCATGGTTTGGTTCTTTCCCATCAAAGAAGTCACCTTGCAAACCAACACACACAATAGCCCAAACGGCGGGGTTATGTCCAAGAATATGCATTTTCATTTTATGCTTCCAACTAGCAAAATTAGTACCATCAAAGTAAGGACCTCTACGGTGATAATTTCCCTCGCTAGACGCCATACTCTCCTAGGTTGTGAAACCAAGGCTATGACCACCAAAAGCTATGGAGATCAAAGCAAATGGAGACCAAAGCTCTGATACCACTTGTAGGATCGAAAGTATGTCTAGAGGGGGGGTGATTAGACTACTTGACCAAATAAAAACTTAGCCTTTTCCCAATTTTAGTTCTTGGCAGATTTTAGCTATTGTAGGACAAGTCAAGCAATCATCACACAATTCAAGCAAGCATGCAAAGAGTATATTGGCAGCGGAAAATAAAGCATGCAACTTGCAAGAATGTAAAGGCAAGGGTTTGGAGAATTCAAACGCAACTGGAGACACGGATTTTTTTCCCGTGGTTCGGATAGGTGGTGCTATCCTACATCCACGTTGATGGAGACTTCAACCCACAAAGGGTAACGGTTGCGCGAGTCCACGGAGGGCTCCACCCACAAAGGGTAACGGTTGCGCGAGTCCACAAAGGGCTCCACCCACGAAGGGTCCACGAAGAAGCAACCACCCACAAAGGGTCCACGAAGAAGCAACCTTGTCTATCCCACCATGGCCATCGCCCACGAAGGACTTGCCTCACTAGCGGTAGATCTTCACGAAGTAGGCGATCTCCTTGCCCTTACAAACTCCTTGGTTCAACTCCACAATCTTGTCGGAGGCTCCCAAGTGACACCTAGCCAATCTAGGAGACACCACTCTCCAAGAAGTAACAAATGGTGTGTAGGTAATGAATTCCTTGCTCTTGTGCTTCAAATGATAGTCTCCCCAACACTCAACTCTCTCTCATAGGATTTGGATTTTGTGGAAAGAAGATTTGAGTGGAAAGCAACTTGGGAAGGCTAGAGATCAAGATTCATATGGTAGGAATGGAATGTCTTGATCTCAACACATGAGTAGGTGGTTCTCTCTCAGAACATATGAGTTAATTGTGTATGCGTTCTGATGGCTCTCTCCATGAATGAAGAGGAGGTGGAGGGGTATATATAGCCTCCACACAAAATCCAACCGTTACACACGGTTTTTCAATCTCGGTGGGACCGAATCAACAAACTCGGTCGGACCGAAAAGGTAAACCTAGTGACCGTTAGAGATTTTCGGTGGGACTGACATGCAACTCGGTAGGACCGATATGGTTAGGGTTTGGGCATAACGTAATCTCGGTGAAACCGAACTTCTTCTTCTTCTTCTTCTTCTTCTTCTTCTTCTTCTTCTTCTTCTTCTTCTTCTTCTTCTTCTTCTTCTTCTTCCCTCCCTGATCATGATGCGTGTAGACACATGCACAAGTTAGGTCTTGTGATCTATTTCAGGAACTGCTGCTAGCCTTGTAGTTAGTTATATCCTGTTTGTATGTATGATGTGTACCAGGTGCTTCGTAGGTAGTGTGTGTACCGAGCTTTTGTTGTCATGTACCTTTGGCTGGACCATTGCACTGGTTATGTAGATATATCCTTTTGAAGTTCTTATATCCTGGTGCACGAAAACCACACAGGCCTTTAGACTATGTACGTGAATTGTTTGACTATGGTCACCTGACCACTACTCCGTGGATGGTTGGTCCTTCTGCCATTAGGCAGGATATCTTTTGTTTTTCTCTACGAACTGCAGGTGCTTGAAATAAGACAACTGGTAGCCAGTTCTTCAATAAGAACAACTGAGACAGATTTGAAACATGTTTTAGACGTTTCGGAGGTGGTATATAGCAGTTCATTATCGGTGTATAATTTACTGAGACCACAAATAAATTTTAAAGCTACTGATTTAGGCCGAGTAAGCAAAACATATAAACAGGAATAAAGTAAATTATTCTTTTAGCAAATCAGAGTGAGCTTTATTGATCCAGGGATTGTCTATAGGAATTGCAAGAAAATCATGAGGAATTTCTTTCAGGTCGCAATGGCTGACAAAGAGCTTCAGGTTCATGGTTCACCAGGTTCTGCTGGCTCCACTAACAGTTGCCTGCAAGCACTTGCATAGGTCAGCTGAGATACGTCTTGCACACCTACGAGTTGATTCTTCTAGGGATCTAATTTTCTAAACGAACTTTCAGTTGCAATGCACAAATATGTTGCTAGATGAGGTTTAGAATTTATTTGGCAGAAGCTGTTTTAAGATTAGTATATTGTAGTGTTTCTCTGAGGGAATTCCGTGAATATTTGGTCATTGCCAACAAATCTAAAATAGAATGGAAGCGATTGTTTGGAATGGATATACTGCCAACAAACCAGCAGTCGAACTGAACTAGAATACTGTGTGTATTTTAGCTTAAGCAATCTAGGATTCACTCCTGGATGTTAGAGCAACATATTTCAGAATGTAATTAATCAATGTTGCTTCCCGCGAAGTATATTTCTTTTGTTTCAATAAGCATTATGCACAACTCGATGCTTGGTGCAACATGAGTTCATCTTATTATGTGAATATAGTGGTTGGCATGCTCAATTCGTCCTCATTGGCATCTGAACCTGAGGCTCCTGACTTACTCAAATGTTCTCCAGTTATTCCCCCTCTCCTACAAATGTGATCAATTTGGCATGGGTATGCGTACAGTTGGAATGAGGCGCCATGGGAAGGATTCAAATATCTGAGAAGTGTGCTAAATCAATAGTGCCAATCGGTTCAGTTTCAGCTTCAAAAACATTGGGTGATTGAAAATGGCATGCTATATTTCTGCAACAAGGCTCCCTAAATATTCCCTATGTTCTAAACTGGATTCTGACAAGGGTAAAGATATCTGAGACATCCCTCATTTTATTTTAAGACCATTACTTTTTTGCCTACCTCTCCTTATATAATCTCTAACATGGCCGGCTCTCTATTCTCTGTGGTTTAAGGTGTACACCCTGCTATTTGGTCAGAAGTCTGGGAGTTCATACTTGGTTGTTTGATCTCGAGAACACCTTTGATGACCACGGGCAAATTGGGCGAACCAGAAGGTACTCGACTCATTCTATGCTTTTCATGACTGCAATTTCCATCAAGTACATATATGATGTCTTCACACTCCATTATAATCAATAATTGCCTTACTGTAAAGGACTCATTCATTTTGCGTTCATTAATCTTGAACTATAGATTAAATCTTTTTGCTGCATGTTAAGTTATGTGTGAAAGGATGATTAATATGAGGCATACATTCTTTGTTTTATGGATATATACATTAACTGCTGCATGTATATCATCACAAGCAAAAAATGTGTATTTTTGCATTCATTAACTGCTGAAAGGATGATTAACTGCTGCATGTTATGAACTAGGATGAACTTATACATGCAGAGAGAGAGAGAGAGAGAGAGAGAGAGAGAGTTCAATATTTGTTCAATCCTTCCCCCCCCCCCTCTCTCTCTCTGACCGCTGCTAGCAGGTCGTTGACATATTCGGGTTGTAGGTCACAGAAACAAAGTTTAGAGTTATTTTATGTTTTCGCTCAGCAATTTCATGCATTACATATCTTTTTGTGTTTAGTTTTTTTCGAATTCTACAATTTGTAGCATTGAGCTAAACTGACATTCGTTTTAGTTAACTTACATTCCTGGATGTTTTTAAACTGATATTATTTCCATAATCTCAGGTTTGTACTTGGCTTTATCAGAATTAGAATATGCAGAACATGTGTTGGAGAAGTGCCCATTTGGTTTTATGAAATAATATTCAGTCAGTTTAAAGTTATTTTCATGTTGATTGCATTTTGTTGTAGGAACGTGCAAAGAAACTAATGTTTGATCATGTCGTTGACCGGCTCTGTTATGATAATTCTTTGAGAAAGTGGTCACATTCCACATGAAGAACCCGTAGTACCATGTTTTACCATCTCTATCGCCACTATGTTTGGCTTTTGGTTTCTTTTTATTTTCCTGCTCTGAGTACTCGCCCTCTAATGTTGTACAAGTGAATGTTTTTTTTGAATCAAAAAATCTGAATATATGAGTCGAACCATGCTTCATACAAACTTGATTACTACCTGCTTGAGAATATCGTTGGGACCAGCACCCCGCGCCAAGGTGCGGTACCGATCTAGTTTATAAGGTACTACGTTTTGAACATCAACACACCATTTTTTATTATTTTTCTAACCCACCGAATTTTTTTTGACACGAAACATTTTCTATGACCCTACAAACCGTCTCTGGAAATGGACATGCCTAGTGACGCCCAAAACTGTCGCCAGATTTCAGGCCGGAATGTTGTCAAAGTTGTCGAGGGCGTTGCCTCGGGAGGAAAGACCTTGTGGCGGTGGACCATCACATAAAATGAGTTTACGACGTTTCATGTTTCGCCACCATTTTTGTCACTGAATAAAGCAAATTTTGTAATCCATGCAGGGTAGGGTTGTCTAGGTGCGTCTTGGGGTGGTGGGAGTAGCGCACCGGAGAATAATTTTACGGTAACTCCAATCCCATACTTGCGGCGTCTCTCACAGTAGTGTCTCAGAGTCGTTTGCTCGCCGGTTCGTCAAATCGGCGGGATTAGGTCTTCTGGATGTCGGCGACAAAGCAACGGGGTGGTGATTCCTTCAGAGGTTGGTGTCCTCCTGCTCTGTCCCCGTCGATGTGCCGTGGTCTCTGAGGCAGTCGAGGAGTAGTGTGGTTCATGTTCGGAGGATGGCTGCTGCCCATGGTGGTGGCGTCGTCTCGTGGGACAAGATGGCTTACCGGGAGCACGGATAGAGGCACAAGGACGATGGATCTGATGGTCTCTCTCGACTTTATCGATGAGCGACGCCAGATTTGAGGTTGGGATGGCACAGGGACGACCCCGGCCGACATTGCCACAACGTTATGTGCCCGCTACGTGGTCTTCGGTTCACAAAGCCCTTACGACTATGGTGCCCTCCCAGGTATGGCAACGAAGGAGGTTCTTCTCCTGTCTCTCTGGCGACGTTTGGGGTTGGAAATGACCGTTGGTTTTGGTAATCTCACTTTGGGTTTAATGACATAGTACACAAGTACTTAAAAAAACCTTTAAAATAGTAGAGATTTTATTTGGTTTCGGATCAGGTACGATTCTCGTTTGGGTCCGTAGTTGGAGCCTTTTTCCAGTTATATCATGTGTGCTTCCATAGTATTCGATCTCATTAACGATTTCCGCAAGGGTCTATCTACGTCTCAGTCGACTGAGACTTCACGAAGTCTCAGTCGGCTGATGTCATCACATGTAGATTAGGCCTGTTAACTAGCTCTATTTCTGCTGGGTTGAATCGGCTTAGCACTTGGGCTTATTTCATTTTACTTGTTTGTTTGTCTGTTATTTTTAGGCTGGGCTGCCCACTTTTTCTATTGTCACTAGGCCCGACCCTTTTCTTTCTTTTCTTCAGCGGTCGCGGACGTACGGTGCCAGCCCACGTACAGATGCATGTGCATGCAGATGGATGGATATGGGCCTGTAGAGTGTACTATACATGATTAGCATGTCTACGTGTGTCATCTTATCACATATGTACGTATGTGTGTCACTGTGAGAACACGTGTCATTTGACTACGCGGTCCTGTGACACCGGCTAGCTATACGTGGGTCACGATTTCCCTCTAGTTAGGGTTTGCCTTTTTCTCCCGGAGGCGACCACGCCGCCGTCGAGTTCTATCTTCCCCTACCACGTACCCCTATCTCAGGCGATCGTTTACGACGCTGGGAGCGGCCGTGTGCCGCAGCCCTGCTTCTGCTTGGCTAGGGAACGGTGGAGTTAGGGTTCCCCAAACAAAAAACCCGATCTGTTGTCTCATCGGGTTAGGGTTCTTGATGGCTTCGAACGCGGCATCGGCCACGGCGGAAGCAGAGGATGTTGAGGCGATGATGCGAGAGCTGGGACTGACGGAGGAAGACCTAGATGATGTGATCTTTGATGAGAAGCAAGCTCCTGCGGAGGGGCCTAGATGGATCATGCTTGCCAGAGTCAACACCACCAAGACATACAGCCAGACCTGGTTCTATAGGAACATGCGTTCGGCGTGGGATGCTGCGCAGGAAGTGAAGTTCAAACCTCTTGAAGAGAATCTGTATACCGTCCAATTCTCGTGCTTGGGAGATTGGGAGAGGGTGATCAATGACGGGCCGTGGAACTTCAGAGGAGATGCGGTGGTAATGGCTCGCTATGATGGGATCTCAAAGCCGTCGACGGTCAAGTTAGAGACGATCGATATCTGGATTCAAATCCACGACCTGCCCGATCTGTATGCCCATCTGATTACCCCTCTGGCGGCCAAAGTAGGGGAAGTCTTGTTTACGGAGCCCTTGTCTCATGATTTCATTGGTAATTTCTACCGGGTCTGGGTGCGGATCAATGTATCCAAACCTTTGAAGAATGCTGTATCCATGGTCAGAGAGGGGAAGAGGCAGATCTACAGAGTCAAATACGAAAAGCTGCCTGACTGGTGTGCCGTCTGTGGTAGGCTTGGGCATCTTTACAAGGAGCATGGGAACGGGATCCACCCACCATCTGCCCTGGTGTTCAAGGACCTGCGAGCGAGCTGGGTAATGCGTACAGGAAGAGGCCCGGGGGGAGGCCGTGGCAATCGTGGAGGCAGGAGAGGAGGCCGTTCTGGTGGTAGGAACAACACCAGGTATGAAGAGGGCAATACTAGCTATGCTGGGACCAAGAACATGGGAAGAACAGGGACGGCTGCAGCGCCGGGGGCTGAGGACGTAGACATGGAAGACGCGACCAGGAAAAGGCTAGCGGCTGGACTGTTAGAAAGGACACAGAACGATACTGCAGGGCAGGGAAGGATTACAGCTGACAATAATCTAGCCTTGGTGCCTGTGGGCAGCTCTGTTGCCAGTCCACCACCGACGAGGGAGTTGAAGAGATCTAAGACTTTTGAAGAAGGGAATGAAGGATCAAACTCAGCAGTTAAGAACTTGGCGGGCTCCTTCGAGGAGCGCCGCCGGGCCCAATGAGTACCATGTGTTGGAACTGCCGTGGCGCGGGCAAAGCCGCGGCGGTTCGTGAGCTTCGTGATTTCGCGAGGCAATTTGCCCCTACCCTGTTGTGCATAGTTGAAACACAAATAGATGGTAATAGGGTAGAAGCTTTAGCTGGTACGTTGGGTTATGATAATGCATATGCTGTTAGTAGTCAGGGCCGAAGTGGTGGCATTGGTCTGTTTTGGAATAATTCAATAAATGTTGAGATTTTTGGTTACTCTGATTATCACTTGGATGTTTTGGTCGAGGAACAGAACCAGGATAGGTGGAGGCTGACATGTGTATATGGGGAAGCACAAACAAATTTGAGGCACCAAACCTGGACAGTTTTGAAGAATATCAGTACTTTGAGCTCCTTGCCGTGGTTGTGCGTGGGTGATTTCAACGAAGTGTTACGTCCGGAAGAGCATGCGGGGGTTGGGCAGCGGAGTAATGCTCAAATACAAGCATTCCGAGATACTATAGATATTTGCATGTTGCAAGATTTGGGCTACTCGGGGCACTTTTGGACCTTTGAGAAAAAAGTTGTTGGAGGAAGCTACACAAGATGCAGGTTGGACAGAGCATTAGCTAATGCGGGATGGATGAACAAGTTTCCTATGGCCTCGGTTTCACATCTCACATGCGCCACGTCGGATCACGCACCGATTTTGGTGGAGTTCGGAGATACAGATCGGTTGCAAGCACAGAAATCTTTTAAATACGAGGTGATGTGGGAATCACATGAAGGTTTTAAGGATGTGGTTCTAGCAGATTGGGAAGCTAGCCCTCCATGTCTGTCGGTGGAGGATTTGAAACAAAAACTGCAAACCATCTCACAGGGCCTAGTTAAATGGAGCAGAGACACTTTCGGCAGCGTCCGGAAGGAAATAAAGAGGCTTAAGAAGGAGTTGGAAGATCTGCGGGCCGATCCAGCAAGGATAGCTCCCTCACATAATGAGTTGAAAATAAACCAAAATTTGATCGAGGTGTATCATCGTGAGGAAGTTATGTGGAGGCAAAGATCCAGGATAGAATGGCTCACTGCGGGCGATCGCAACACGAAGTTTTTTCATCTACGAGCCAGTATCCGAAGGAAGAAAAACATGATAAAAGCCCTCCAAAATTCCCTCGGGGTAGTGGTTGATGATCCGGCTGAACTACGGGCGTTGGCCAATGAATTCTATCACAATCTGTACACTTCGGAGGGTGTTCAAAACATGGATGCAGTACTTGATCATGTTCCGAGGAAGGTGTCAGCAGAGATGAATGCCTCATTGTGTGCCCCTTATACGAATGAGGAGGTTAAGACCGCCCTCTTTCAGATGTTTCCAACAAAAGCGCCGGGGCCCGATGGTTTCCCGGCTCATTTTTACCAAAGACACTGGGATGTGTGTGGAGAGGAGGTAACAAAAATTATCTTGAGTATTGTCCGGAGGGAGGAGAGTCCGGAATGCATCAATGATACGGTTTTGGTGCTCATACCCAAGGTAACAAGCCCCACTGCTTTATCTCAGTATAGACCTATCAGTTTGTGCAATGTGTTATACAAGATAGCATCCAAGGTAATTGCAAATAGACTGAAACTCATTCTGCCAGACATTATCTCTGAGGAGCAGTCCGCTTTTGTCCCCGGAAGGTTAATTACTGACAATATAATTTCAGCTTATGAGTGTCTGCACTTTATGAAGCGGTCTAGATCAAAATCAAATAATTTTTGTGCACTGAAATTGGACATGATGAAGGCCTATGATCGGGTAGAGTGGACATATCTGAGGGCTATCATGACTAAACTTGGGTTTGCAGGACAGTGGATTGATACTGTGATGAGCATGGTGTCTTCGGTATCTTTCTCGGTAATGTTCAACGGAGAGAAGCTCGAATCGTTCCAACCATCGAGAGGAATCCGACAAGGAGATCCAATCTCCCCCTACTTATTCTTGATTGCAGCAGAGGGCCTTTCGTGCCTCCTTAAATCAAGTTCTTCGTCATCGTTTGCAGGTATTCAAGTGGCCCCAACGGCTCCCACCGTTAACCACTTGTTGTTTGCAGATGATAGCCTGTTGCTATTCAAGGCCAATGTAGAGGGTGCAGGTGTGGCATCAAACTTGCTCGAGACCTACTGCGCAGCTTCGGGGCAGAGAATCAATCATGAGAAGTCTTCAATTTTCTTCAGTAAGTCGTGTCAGGCCACGTTGAAGGAATCAATAAAAAACACCTTGCATGTGCACAAGGAGACTTTGAATGAACGCTATCTAGGCATGCCAACCGATGTGGGACGTTCGAAAAATGGCACGTTCAAATACTTGAGAGACCGGGTGTGGGAGAAGATCAAAGGATGGATGGAGAAGCTGTTGTCCTCAGCAGGTAAAGAAGTGTTAATCAAGGCTGTGGCCCAAGCGATACCAGTCTATTCTATGTCCTGTTTCAGGTTGCCAAGAGGCCTTTGTGAAAATATAACCTCAATCATACGACAGTTTTGGTGGGGAAGCAAGCAGGGGAGAAGAAAGCCCGCATGGGTGGCTTGGGATATTATGACAAGCCCGAAAAGTTTGGGAGGGTTGGGATTTCGGGATATGGAGATCTTCAACTTAGCTCTACTAGCACGGCAAGCGTGGAGGCTGCTAACGGGGGAACTGAGCTTAAGTGCCAGGATTTTAAAAGCTGTTTATTTCCCGGAGGTTTCTATTCTTGAGGCGGAGCTTGGGTCACACCCTTCTCAGGTTTGGCGCTCGATCATTGACGGTCGGGATGTTTTGATACAGGGTACTGTGAAGAGGATTGGAGATGGCGAGTCCACTTATATCTGGAGACACAATTGGATACCGAGGGAGGGAGTAAGAAGACCTATCACATCGCTAACGCAAAACCCTCCGATCATGGTCTCCGAGCTTATAGATAGTACCACGGCATCGTGGAAAGAGGAGCTGATTCGAGCAACCTTTGCTCGGTTTGATGCCGACGATATTCTGAAGATACCACTGTGTACTCGCAAGGTTGCGGACTTTTGGGCTTGGCAGGAAGAACCAAGAGGAAATTTCAGTGTTCGGTCCTGTTACCGCATGATCCTCAGAACAAAGCATGAGCGGGAGGCCTGGCTGAGCGGAGAAGCGGGAACTTCTATTGTGCAGCAGGAGGCGGACAAGTGGAGTACTATTTGGCACATGCAGGTTCCATCGAAACTACGCATGTTCGTTTGGAGATTGGCGAGAAACTCCATGCCCACTATTGATTTACTCAAACACCGCAATATGGCCACCGAGGACAAATGCCCTTTGTGCGGGGCGGTTGACTCTTGGAGACATGCACTCTTTATGTGTCCGATGTCAAGCAGCGTTTGGGCCTTAGCTCCGGAGGAGTTGGTTCATCATCTCGTGGACAGAGTGGAAGAACACCCCAAGGATTGGCTTTTTGCTATGAGTGGAGTGTTGAACGGAGATATGTTTGCACACATGATTGTTATTATGTGGGCAATTTGGCGAGCACGAAGGAAAGCGATCTATGAGGACATCTTCCAATCACCGCAATCTACTTATGGATTTATCACAAGCTTTCTTGATGACTTGAGATATATTAAGACAAGTGAACCTCGGAGGACCGTAGTCAAAGCTGCAAGACCAACCCAGTGGCAGGCTCCGGCCACGGGATGCGTGAAGATCAATGTGGACGCGGCCGCACCAAGGCAAGCCCGTTTCGGGGCTGTGGGTGCAATCTGCAGAAGTTCAGATGGTCTGTTTTTGGGAGCTTCGGCGCTGATCATAGAGCATATTGGGGACCCGGAAACGCTGGAGGCCATGGCGATCAGAGAAGGCCTTGCACTTGCGGAGGACTTGTACCAAAGGCGCATTCATGTTGCATCGGATTGCAAGAAGGCAGTAGACTCTCTGAAAAAGGAGGACGCATCTCCATATGGTGCTATTGTGCATGAAATATTAAGCCATTCTGCAACTTTTGATATGTGTAGGTTTAGCCATGAGTTTAGGAGCTCAAATTATGAAGCTCACAACTTAGCGAAGCATGCTTTATCTCTCGGGGGTGGCCGCCGTGTATGGTTAGGCCATCCCGGAGATCTTTCTTTCGTCCCTGTAAACATTGTGACGAATCAATAAAAAGCTTCGTGTGTTGTCTCAAAAAAAAACGTGTCATTTGACTCGCCCGCCTCCTTCCGGCGCCCCCTTCGACAAAACAAAAAAGTCTACTTGCGGTCGATTAAAAGACGTGCAGTTGCGGTCGGGTGCGGCACTTGCAGGTGCGGGGCTGTTGTCGGGCTTGCAACTGGCCCGCCCCCTCTCCCGCCACCCACTCTGACAAAACAAAAGCCGAGTTAGAACCATGTTGGCGAACATGCAGTTGCGGAAGGGTGCGACACTTGCAGTTGCGGGGCTGTTGTTGGGTTTGCAACTAGCCCGCCCCCTCTCCAGGCGCCCCCTTTGACAAAAGAAAAGTCGAGTTGCAACCATGTTGGGGGACATGCAGTTGCAGTCGGGTGCGGCACTTGCAGTTGCAGGGCTGTTGTTAGGCTGGCAACTGGCCCGCCCC